>NW_027101706.1:0-600000 GCF_035609145.1 Eleutherodactylus coqui
TTTTGAGCGATAATCGTTATGTTTAACTGCACTAACTTCATGCAGTTTTCGTTAAGCTGTCGCTCAACGTTGTCTTTCAGCATGCTGAAAGACAACAATGAGCCTTATCGGGGATTCACAGCGGGATACAGCTGATACTATTGTTTCAGCTGTATCCCGCTCCCTGCTGACAGGCTGGGTATGAAGAACACAGCTGTCTAGCTGCGTTCTCCATACCCTTCTCGGGGCGTTCGGCTGGATAACAGCCAGGCGCTACATGCAGAAAACAGCTGGATGCAGAAGACAAGCAGGGCCACCCCGCTTGTCTTCTGCATCCTCCGCTCCGAGCGCTCGGCTGTATGACAGACGGGGGCTCCCAGCGGGGAACAGCTGGATGCAGAGAACAAGTGGCTCCCCGCTTGTCATCTGCATCCTCTGCTGGGATCGCAAGGTGATCGCTCAACGTTTGAGCAATCACCTTGTGCTTAAATGACACAACGATTATTGCTGAAAAGTCGCTCAAAAGACATCTTTCGAGCGATTATTGTTGTGTCTAAATGGGCCTTAACATAGTATGTTAGGCTGAAAGAAGACAATGTCCATCTAGTACAACCTGTTTCCAACCCCCTCTCCCCGGAAAGTGAAGACATCATTGCATAAACAAGGAAAATTATATAAAAAGTTAGCAAAGGCACTGACTGTTCCTATAGATACAGTTGGAAGCATAGTTTGCAAGTTTAAAGTTAAAGACACACTGGCTACACTACCTAAATGTGACAGAAAGAGGAAGCTATCACCGGCTGACACCAGATTCCTAAACAGGTAGGTGGTCAAATACCCTTGTATAACTGCAAAACACCTGCAGCAAGATTTGGTGGCAGCAGATACTGCGGTTTCAATTTGCACAGGAGTACAGCTCTACTGACCCAAAGCACAAGAAAAGTCAGCTCATGCCTAAAGCCATATAAATAAGCAACAGAAGTTTTGGGATTCTGTTCTGTGGAACATGAAACAAAAGTGAAACTTTTCAGGCCTGTGGATCAGCGGTATGTTGGGAAGAATAAAGCATATGCTAAAAAGAACCCCCTGCTACAGTGAAGTATGGCCGTGGCTGGGTGATACTCTGGGGCTGCTTTGTGTTGTTCTGGCTCTGGAAACCTCCAGTATGTAGAGGGCAAGATGGATTCAATCAAGTATCCAGGGCATCTTAGAAGAAATCATGCCTCTGTGAGGAAGCTGAAGCTTGGATGTCATTGGACCTTTATAATAGGACAATGATCCCAAACATACCTCAAACTCCACCAAGCCGTGGTTTCAGAAGAAGTCCTGGAAGCTTCTGGAGGGGTCTTCACAGTTGCCTGACTTGAACCCCGTAGAAAAAAATCTTTTGCGGGATGTGAAGAAGGCAATTGCAGCATTCAAACCCAAGAATATTGGTGAGCTGGAGGCCATTATCCATGAGAAATTGGGTAAGAGTCCTCAGGAACGCTGTCAGAAGCTGCTGTCGGGCTATGCATCACGGTTACAGCAGGTCATAACAGCAAAGAGCTCTAATTAGTACTAAAGACAATTCTCATGAGGGGGTTGAACAATTCTGAGACTGCAGGATTCTTTAAAAGTGTCATTTTGTGTTGAATTTGGAGAAGCCCCCTGTTATATTAGTTGCATTGAGATACTTAAATAGTTTTTGTTAGTTTTAGTTTTTTTTTTGCAAAGAGCCGGGAGTTCGTAAATTTAGCAATGAAATGTAATTTGGGGGTGAATAATTTTGATTGCAACTGTATATGATCAAACATGGTATGAATAGAACCCAAGGCAGGAAATACAATATTTGGGATCACAGTAAGAGTCAATAGAATTATTCTAGGTTAACGTATATTCAAAGCCTAATTTATTTTCCTTTCCATGAATATTTTGTATGTGGGTGTGTTTGTCGGGGGGGGGGGGGGGGGGACATAATATATAAGGAACTTCTGCTGCAGCATTGAGGCTCATGAAGGAAAAAAAGGAGGTGATTGGTTGGTTAAACTCTTTCCTATTGATGCTATGAAGGTGTTCAAAGCTCTAGTGCATATAACATTTGCAAAAGGGAAGCAGAATAGCCAGAGCAGGCACAAATATATTCAGTATTTTTATGCACTTGCACGAATGGGAAGGGGGGAGTAGTGGCACCTGGTGAGGAGCTCTTTGTCTTTTGCTCTATGTACACCCATTTGTGTATTCCTATGGTTGAGAAATAAAATCTTGTTCTTTGCCTGGTTAGTGATTCCGATGATGGAATCAAGCATATTGTGTTGGAGTTACTTTTAAAAAATACTATTAATGTCTCAAGAGGACTGCCCTTAAAGGGGTTGTTCAGTTGTCAATTGTTGATGGCCTATTCTTAAGATGAGTGATCAATAGTAGAGAGGCGGGAGGCAGACCCACCGATCAGCTGTTCTCTGGGCTGGTGCACTCAGCTGATTTCCGCAGAAGTGTACAGCTCTGTTCCCACTGCAGTAACCCATCTTGGTATTGCATGCCAAGTGCCCATTCATTTAATTGAGAACTTAGCTAGCAATACCAAGCCAGGCCAGTGCAGTTGGAACAGAAATCAGCTTGGTACTTGAGCTCACTGACCCACAAAACAATCGACCGGTGGGGGTCCCTGGCACTAAACCCATCCCGAGAAAACGCCATCAATAATTTACCTCTTTAAGCTTGAAGATGGCCATACACCTCCCTGTAGAGATGCGTTGTTCAATATCATTCAATAGGTGAGAGCGACAAGCTGCTGTCAAACCAATCTGATCAGCTTCTATGAGGAGGTAAGTTCTAAGCTGGATCATGGTAAGACACTAGATATTGTACTGTATGTCCTGATTTTTCCAAACCATTTGATATTGTGACACATAAATGGTTGGGACATAACATGAGAATGCTTGGTCTGGTGGAAAATGTGTCTTTGGGCTCAGTGATGGAAAACAGTTGTTACTAAAGGCAAGGATTTAAGCCTGAAGAAGAACCCTGCGTTGGTTCTGAAATACTTTGTCCAGTTTTGAGCACCCCACTCTAAAAAAAGACATAGGCAAACTGAAGCAAGTTCAGAGAAGAGTTACCAAGATTGTGAGCCGTCTGCAAATCATGTCCTATGAGGAGCAGTTAGGAGATATGGGAATGTTTAGCTTGCAAAAAAGAGGGCTGAGAGGAGACTTAATAGCTGTCTACAAATATCTGAAGTGCTGTCACAGTGCAGAGGGATCAGCCATATTCTCATCTGCACAAGGAAAGACTAGAAGCAATGGGATGAAAGTGAAAGGGAGGAGACACAAATTAGATATTCGACAGTCAGGGTGATCAATGAGTGGAACAGGTTACCACGGGAGGTGGTGAGTTCTACTTCAATGGAAGTCTTCAAACAGAGGCTGGACAGACATCTGTCTGGTATGATTTAGTGATCCTGCATTGAGCAAGGAGTTGGACCAGATGAGGAACTTCTGGTCTTGGAACGGAATAAAATTGCTGATTCAACTGCCAAGCTGTCTGTCAATGTATCAATTATTAAAGCAGGCTGCAAACTCTTAATGTGATGGTATCTGAAGCCTCAAAGACTGTCCTGTATGTTTCCTAGGGTATCAGGTCTCCGGTTTCAGGCCTATGAGGGTGAGGGTACCTTCTTACATATATGGTGGAATTGCCCCAGACTTCACTACTTATACTAGCATGCTAAATCTTTCTAGTCTATAATCCAATAAAAGAGCTATTAATTGATACATTGATCTACAATTTCCTTAACATATACCTGGGTCCAGAAATGGTGAAGGGGATAAACGAAACCTTTCTATATTCGGGCATGGTACTGGTGGGACAGACAGCAGATAAGACAGTCTCCCAGAACCCCCCCCCCACCCCCACCTTCATTCCTTTTCACTGAACTCATAACGGTCTCATTGTATGTTATAGTAACACCTTAAAAGGTGTAACTTATGTTAAACATTTTAGTTTCAGCCTATCATGTATTATTATTAACCTTGGAGGTATATACTTTTCCTGTGATGTCATTTATGGTATATAAACCAAATACACCTTTGAATAAATTAGAAATCATCTGATACCGCACAGGCTGGTGTGATATGTATTTCTCCTGGGTCCAGACTTCTGCACGAGATCTGGGATCATCTTCTCTTTGATAAACACATAAATTCTCCTTACATTTTTGGTCCTTCGAGACGGAAAGACTCACTGCAGAGGGAAGGGACAGCCTGACTGTGAAAAGGTGGGTCTGAAGTACTCTCCAATCATTAAAAGACCTCCGTCTTGCTTAGACGTCATTAGAGGCCAGTCGGGCATCCTGTCTGAAACAGTGATGTTTTTCCGAACTAGCCTAAGAATTTAGAAGCCTCCCAGATAACGTGTAGTAAGTATAACAATGGTTAAACTTTTCTTCTCTCTTCTTCTGTATGCTTTGGTGTTAGTAAAATTTACAATGGGTATTGTAAAAGAGAAGCAAGTATAGAGGAATGGGTTGTCAAGGGACAATAGCAGTAGTCTATGTGCGATGTGTATTGTAAATTAGAAGCAAGTATAGACAAATTTGTTGTCAAGGGACAATAGCAGTAGTCTATGTGAGACCATAGGCATTGTGAGAAGGCTACAGGAAAGAATTACTCCACACAGCACGTAAAAGAATCGGTTAGATGACGTCATGGGGCACAGGGGTGTCCAGGAACTTTACTTCTTATCTTACTACTACTACTTTTTCTTTGATATTGTGTTATAGAGTAACTAAGAATATAAAGAGGGCGGCCGCCTACTAACATATTGTAATATTTGTATTGTTGACTTATACTGCATGAAGCGAATGTGTGAGTGATTTGAGATAAGCAGATCTGATACGTGGGCACTGACCTCTAGGACACATTAAGGACCAGCCTTGCTGTGCAGGTTGTTTTCGGACAAGCCCCATATTGTGTTTTATGTTCACAGGCCCTACTCGGAAAGGCAAGAAGGAGTCTTCGTGTATATAGCGAAGCACTGATTCTGGTCAGGAACCCCTGCGTTTTCACTATACATTTTAGTGGCCAGAGGCTTGTTTTATGTTGTTTGTCTTGTAAATCGATGTCAAGAACATAATTACTAACAATGGGAAATACAAATTGTAAGGCATTCTCCTGTGCATGTCTCTGTTGTTGCCAATGACAGGAAGTCCTTGAAGGGGATAAGAAGTACATGGACAAGTTAGATCCTGACTGTCAAATATTGTGACATAAGGGGGGATAGAAATATGGATTTAAAAAATAAATTAAAAGTTCCAAGTTGTAAAGAATTATGTGATAAAATACGGACAAAATCAGCTAAAGATCAGCAGAAATACGAATTATCCGCTGCTGAAGCCTGGTTAAAAGAAGCCCCAAACTGTCACGCCCATATAAATAGAGCCCCGACAGTTTTGATAAACAATTCAAAGGGTTAATGAGGAGTTACAATTAAATGGAAAGAGCAGATAGAAAAATTCTAGGGCCAGATTGGAGTTCTGTAGAAGGAAATTAGAATGGGAAGGGCGGAGATGGTAGAACTCTTCCATAGGATAACTAGGGGGAGAGAGATGATACTAACACTGCATATAATCAGCCATTATAAAGAATGCGTTTGTAAGTGCAGTAAAGAAGGAAATAGGAGGTTATATAATGATGTCGTAGAATTCCTTTGCGGAATCACGGCTTACTCAAGTTGGAATGTTTACACCCCTCCATATTAATTCTGAATTGATAATGCGCATAAGAAGTTTTCACACTGACACGAGGTTCAGCATGCATAGCTTCCTCAATTCTAACTTTAATGATCGGCGTGTAGCCTATTTTAAGAGTTTAACATATCCGCCCATCTGGGCAGGTCAAAGATTACATAGATACAACGTATTGTTTAATTATTGGATAAGCATCTTGCAATTCTTCCATCCTCCGGTCATCTGTGATTGGCCATCAGGTGGTGGATGAAATGAGTGGGTTGTCCTGGAGCCACGTGTGGTTCCTTCAATATGATTGGATGTTACATCATGAACTATAAATTGCACAAACCTCCCATATTATTTGCATACGTTTCCAGTAAAATTGCTTGGGTAATTTCTGCGGTGGCTGTTTCAGACTGTGGTTGTCCGTCTGAGTTATACTGTCCTCCAAAATTGCAAAACAGATGGAAAATGTAACGTGTTTATACTATATATTATCTTGTCAGCGTTTTGAGTACAGAAGTTTCATGTTGGCTTCCCCATGTCAGCAGAGTTATAAAACAGATATTTTCATATGAGCGGAAGTACCTATTGCATAACTGTAAGAACATTATATTTGTAGCAAGACAGAAAGCAAATATGTATACAGAATGTTAAATTGACAACTGTCTACTGCCAAGGCCCACGGATCCATATAGATATATACTGGGCTTCCACCACAGACCCCCCTTGAAACTATCTGTTTCACTAAACTCGCCCTGCTCCGTCCCACCCCAATCCCCCACCGCTGACCCTAGACTCGCATTGTGTTGTAGACGACTGGGCCTATTACTGCCATGGGGGTATAGGATGGTTCGACATCATCACATTCTGGATCCATGATGACGACGGTTGCGCTGACAGTGGGCTTTTTGTTGGACGTCGTAGTGGGACAGGTGGACCAGGCAGTCATCAGGGTCGGAATACACTGTATGCAACGACAAACAGAAATTAGGATGACTATAAAGGTGACAAATATAATTAATAACTTCCTTATCAGAATAACCTCTTGTGCAGAATGTTCTGAAAACTCAGTAGAGTGGCGGTCTTTCACAACTGTCGCTTAGGCTGTAAATGCCCCTCTGATACCTAGGTGTGGGTTCATGGCAATCGGGTCTTTTGGTACATGTGGAGGTCTAGGCTACCACCTGGGATCTCAAGGCATTAGGCATTAGGTGCGACCTTTACTATTTCAGGTAAACACTGCATAACTGGTATAGAACCCGCCTTCTTGACGTTACCTCGATTCATCGACAAGAGTGCAAAATCAGGACTATCTAATAACTGATCAACATGACTGAACCCCTGTCTTATTAGTACGTGCATTATCATATATATTAGTCTGGAAGGAAAGAGCTACAAGGTGATTATTCCCACTTCCCTTTTCCAGAGGCGGCAAGGTAACAGGACCAGGGGCGTTGTAGCACCGGTATGTTGCGTGGACATAAGCAGAGTGCACTGCAGATAAAATAAAGCAAAATCTAAGCGAAAACCTATCACAGTGTTCTAAATACACAATGTCTTAAAACTTATTTTTCTATATTTTTCCCTTCTCCTGTCAGGTACCTAACTGAGGAAAACAGACTAAGGTTAGCTCTTTTTAGTTAGTGCTTCTTAATGGCAACTGCGTCTTTACCTGCGGGTCACGTTTTGTCTGGAATGTAGGTACAAGTCTCCCTTATCATCTTACAGACACTCCCTTTTTTGGCTAAATCGTACCTAGTGCCATTCTATTTTGGAAAGTCATAGTCGAGGTAGGTCCTATTGGTAGACTAGTCCCTATAAGGCGTCTCTAGTATAATTTATAAACCGCTGTTAATTATAATAAACATAATTAATCCAGTCAACATTTATTTACCCTAATAAATCAGGAAAATTCTTTAAAAACTCGTCAGGTACCCCCCTTGGCTGTCTTATGACGTCAACGTACATGTGTGGGTCAAAACTATCACCAGGAGCCTCTCTTCTCACTCTAATGTGCTGTACTAGAAGTACATACTAGTAGTGTGCACAGGTACGCACGGCGTGGGACTACCTAATCTTCACCCACACCAATGTCCCTCCTGGAGATAGTCCTAATGGTGAACACGTCCAGGTCGCCTCACCCTTGCGTCAGGGTTTTCCCACTGCCCGTAAGTCCCTACTCCTAGGAGGGGGGGGGGATCCCTACCTCACCTTAGAGGGAGGCCATGGATTCCCTGGGCTCATTTCCGGGCATCCATACCCTCTATCTGTACAAGTTAACACCCCACAGGGTGTGCCCTCGCCGGAACCTAAGGTCTTCTGCACTATCCCTTGGCAAATGGGAATTCCACTGACAATCCATCTTAGGAGATCGGGGCAGGCACAGTACTAGTACATTTCTCCTTTTCTTTGGTAGCGTATGTGGTTGGCATTATGGGAACTGGCTCTTCATCTTTTTTAAATAAGGGAAATATTGGTGAGTTCCCCAAAAATCTCCCTCTACCCTGCCTAATTGCCTGGCAGGTGTAGTTTCCAGGGTAGTCAGTAATACTCTCTCCGGTGCAAGACACTTAAGTAGTTATAGAGTATTCCTTCTTCCATTTCTCACGGACAGTGTAATTAGCGGAAATGTTCGTGAAGAGACTAATAAACCACTCTTCAGCATCTACAGGGAGATTTAGGGGGACCATCCCCGAGTGTAGTCGGGCACTACCGCACACGCAACAGTTAGACTTGTTGCTCCTGTTAGCATTGTACCTCATCAACATTGAACGAGTTATACTGGAAGGTAACCATACCCCCATATTCTTCCGACTAAGGATTCCAGTTGCCACCCTCCTCTCTCACTAGCCCTAACCAGAGTAATGTCCTTGGCACAACTAAGACTGGTCTCCCGGATCTGAAGCTTTCTTACAGTATGAAGCATGGATGGATCCATGTAAGTCTTTCGGCTAGTTTCACAGCTGTGGCAGTAGTCAGAAGCACCTGGTAGGGGCCATCAAATCGGGGCTCAGGAGGGTGCTTCCTGGGGAACTTCTTGATGCGCACCCAATCCCCAGGCTGCAAGATATGTGTCCCAGTGTCTGCCTCTGAGTCTGGAAGAGAACACCTGTGTACCTTCGTTTACCTCATTCACTTCCGGTACCCTGTATCTGCAGATTACCTCATTCATGAGCTTCTGTGTGGTTATCTGCTCATTTACCTTAGTATCAGGGTGGGCCTCCAACCTGAAAAAGACTCAAGCAACAACAAGCACATGTTCATACTCCCCAACAGGTGTGAGCTGAATGTGGTCAAATTGGCAATCCCTGAAATGGGTAGAGTGGTCAAGGCAAGTGTTATATGGCCACCTTACTTCTGTCCGGACTTGCATATGGCAAAGATCATGCTAACTGGACAAATGATGCAGCAGCTACAGAGAACCTAGGTGTCACCCATTCTTGTTCAGTGTCGATGTCATCGCTGCTTTTGATTCTGTGTACCAGTTGGGCCATCATGGGGGACAGGGACCTCTGTAGGCAAGTTCTGTTGATTGTTCGCCATACGCCGTCCTGTTCTGTCGCTCCCGTCTTTTAGCCCATCTGCTTTCTTTCCTCGTTGACTTGTAACTGTAAAGTCCTTGACATATCAAAGTCCAAAGTATTTATCAGAGTCCAAAGTATTTATCAAAGTCCAAAGTTTTTATCAAAGTCCAAAGTTTTTATCACTGACTCATGCTGTCAGTATTTATTCTTCTTTCTTCCACGGCTTGAGGGCCGCTGCCTTTGCTGTGTTGTCGGCGAGGGTGTCATCTCTCGCTTCTCCGTTGTAGAAATCGGTGTGGATTCTCCATTGCCAGGTAGTAGTAGTAGGGTTTCCATGAGACTCTGCACCACTGCACCATTCTTAATTGGCTGTCCTACTGAGATAACAAGCTGTCTGGCCTTCCATATTGGGCCATAATCATGAGCTATGCCAAATGCATTCCAGGAGTCAGTGTAAAAAGTTGCCGACTTACCTTCCACCACTCCACACGCCTCAGTGAGGGCCTCCGGTTCCGCTTCTTGCCCTGAGACATGCGGAGGCAGAGCTTCTGCGTTTAGGACATCTTGTTGTGTCACCTCTGCATATCTGGTTCGGAATCATCAATCCTCACCCTGATACCATCTACAAAGAAACCTCAAAATATGCATCATTAACAGTGTGTACATCACTACAATAATGTCAGAATCTTGTTGCACAGAATTTTAACCAATTTTAAAAAATAGCTGATCTGCCATACTCAAATCACCTATGCCTCCCCTCCCCCCAGGAATACCTGATTAAAAGAAGAGTAGCCGGGTTCAAGGTATTACAACATTGGGAAGAGATATTGGGGGAGGCATGGAAAGAGCACATTGTAGCCGGATCTAATAGGCCAGAGATAAGTGCTTGGGTTGCACTTGCATGAGTATGTTCTGGGTGTCATTTGGGGTGCGGACCACTAGGGGGTAGTCCAATAACAACTTAGAAGATTTGTCAGCCATTGCCTGTACTGCTGCCACCGCACAAGCAGATGAGGGAGCTCCTCGAGTCACTGGATCTAACCTCATGGCTGTGGTTGTCCTCCGTGCTTTTGCGTCAATACTGTCGTATGGGTGGCAGTATGAAGCAAGGCCCTGAAAGGTGCGGAATTTGGCAACAGTGTATGTACAGGTATGGCCTGCAGAACTTGGTTAGTCTTTGGAGGCCTCCAGGCCTTACAGCCTTCTGCAAGAGAAATTAACAGTGAAATTGTGGCCGGTTGGCAGTTTTTCCGAAGCATCAGCACACAGCACCTGATCTGCGTGGCTGACCCTTCACCCCCTTTTTTTTTTTTTTTTTTAACTAGGGGAATACTGTTTGACCCAGGGGTGTGTATCCGGGTCTCGTATATATTATCATGGTGGGTATATTCAATTTTCCTATGTCTGTCTTGTAGTTGTCCCATAATTTGTCAGGAACCGTGGAAAGCTGAGTTTGGGACAAGAGAAAAAACAAAACTTTTTCTTCTGGCTATCTATGATTCTTACCCCCTCCTTGGATAAGAGACGTGTTCTTGCATCATCTAGCTCCACCCCTCTGAGTGTGGCTAATCACTTACTTCCTTATTCTCTCATTCAATGTTTGGCAGTCCTTGGGCACACATCGCAACTCAATAAAGATAAAGTCTTATGCATCACACAATTTACATTTTACAAATTACGAGTCAATCTGCCCCGTTCCTCCTGTGGATACCTGGCCTTATCGTTACCTGCTTGTTTCCTATTCCTTGGCTTCTCTGCAGTTTCTCCACAGTTTCTCTTACTCCCTGTAGTTTATTTATTTATTTTATATTGTCTGTGAATATACGTTACTTGTGCTGGGACTACAGGGCAAGTAACTTCCTCTTTTCAGAATCTCTCCCTCCCGTGACAGCCCAGCGACAGGATTACAAGGGATTACAATTTTTACTTTTACAACAGTTTTTGTCCCAGACTTCCGGCGACCGGGCAGATGCAGTCTTAGATGCCGGGCATCTCCATCTGATTGGTAATGTACTGCAATTCTCTCTATTCACTAAACTGTTATATTGAACGCTGGTGCCTTTGGCGTGTATTAATACAGACGCCATTTCAACCCACCTTCTCTTCCCCTTTTCAGGTCTCTTAGGGAAATTCTAACGTCTAATGCATAAATCACATATATTATGTTGTAACTTTACGGTCACAGCGGTGACCACCTAACATTGTATGTGGTTACAATTGAATTGGGGACTGCTAACATGTATGCTGTTGGGGACTTGGCAAACATAGACGTATTTTCTTGTGGGCATGGTGGGCTACGCAGTCTGTATTCTTAAGAGCCCCCTCAGGATGTGAGTGGCATATAACTATTTACATTTATGTGACGGGTGTATAACAAAGTTTAGAGATTACATAATAAAACATACGAGTAGTTTTAACATCCAACATTAGTTAAATAACTAACAAATGTTGGAGCACAAGAATCGCTTGGCTTCTATTAGGAGTTCCACTTCTTCTTTTTAAATGAACTTAGCAGCCTTTTTTTTCTTCTTTTCCTCCAAACACACTTACGGGCACAAGCCTATACTTCTATGCTATTGTTAACGTTTAACAATTCAAAGGCAACACAGTTTAGTAGTCTGTCTTTTACTAGAAGGGATCCAATAATGCAACCTAACCTATAAAGTCCAAACCCACAGCGCGCCACTGTGTACGGTGCATTATCTTGGCTATAACCCAGCCAATGCAATGCTCATTGCTAACAATCCCTTCTTACAGCTGAGCAGGACTGATACTAATTCTATATAATAACTCAGCAGGATTAGCTCTACACAACAGACAAGCACACTAACTTTATATAAAGGACAGGCAGGACATTTTAAACACACAGAAAGATTGCTTGATTAATCAATGATAACTTGACTCTCCACCCCTTCCACACTTTCCTGGAGGGTGTAAGAATTAACCTCGGTACAATGTTCGCTGCCTTTCAATTTCAATCATGGCTGCCAGATTTATGATTATAGAAGTCTCCTCAGACGCCAGACACAATATGCCCCGCCCTAGAGTCTCTAGCATTTCTGTCGCTACACAGTTTATCAATCTACCCTCAGACGGAGGGATCTACTCGTGGACATTCAAACGATAAACAAATATTTGTGGACACACACAAATAGACAGAGCACCAGTACGGCTGGTTTTAGTCTTACTGCCCCTCGGGATCCGGTCTGTCAGTTCCCTTTCTTCGGAAGCCTTTTACCAGACTTTACCGAAGTAGCGATACCTGCCCAGACGTTTGACGGCTTTCTGACCCTTAGGCTTTGTAACCAAACCAGACCAGAGCAGGAAAGCCTTCCCGTCAAACTACCCTCACAGGTCCCTTACTCTTAGGTTTTGTAACCAAACCTGGACCGAGTAATCGGGACACCTGCGCAGGGTCAACCCCCCCCTTAAGGCAGCTACTGACCTCGCCACTCGACCAGTACTCTCAAAACAACAGGCATGTAAACATTCCTTTATATCTTATGACAGGTTCTTATCATGTGATCGAGACTTAAAGAAGTACCTGTCGTCGTGCGTCTCCAAATCTATCGGCCTGGCACGGCACATAGGCAAGCCCGGAGTTAGCCACACAGGTATAGATAATTAATTTATCCTACCGTGTATTTGGTGGGCCCGCTAAGTCCAAGGTTGTCTATGTCCGTGCCTTGTGTCCGATTTCTTCGGAGCCTATCGATCACAGTCCCATCTGGGGTGCCACTGTCGTAGAATTCCTTTGCGGAATCACGGCTTACTCAAGTTGGAATGTTTACACCCCTCCATATTAATTCTGAATTGATAATGCGCATAAGAAGTTTTCACACTGACACGAGGTTCAGCATGCATAGCTTCCTCAATTCTAACTTTAATGATCGGCGTGTAGCCTATTTTAAGAGTTTAACATATCCGCCCATCTGGGCAGGTCAAAGATTACATAGATACAACGTATTGTTTAATTATTGGATAAGCATCTTGCAATTCTTCCATCCTCCGGTCATCTGTGATTGGCCATCAGGTGGTGGATGAAATGAGTGGGTTGTCCTGGAGCCACGTGTGGTTCCTTCGATATGATTGGATGTTACATCATGAACTATAAATTGCACAAACCTCCCATATTATTTGCATACGTTTCCAGTAAAATTGCTTGGGTAATTTCTGCGGTGGCTGTTTCAGACTGTGGTTGTCCGTCTGAGTTATACTGTCCTCCAAAATTGCAAAACAGATGGAAAATGTAACGTGTTTATACTATATATTATCTTGTCAGCGTTTTGAGTACAGAAGTTTCATGTTGGCTTCCCCATGTCAGCAGAGTTATAAAACAGATATTTTCATATGAGCGGAAGTACCTATTGCATAACTGTAAGAACATTATATTTGTAGCAAGACAGAAAGCAAATATGTATACAGAATGTTAAATTGACAACTGTCTACTGCCAAGGCCCACCGATCCATATAGATATATACTGGGCTTCCACCACAATGAGATACATGATTACCCTTAGGATGGGATCATTGCAGGATGTTTTGGAATATGCAAAACATGCAGAAAAGTTTTACAAAGAAAAGGTTGGGAAAGTGAGAGTTTTTATACAGGGAGAAGAATGTGACACGACGGTTCAAGAAAGTCAGAGAGGTCATTGGACAGCGAGAGGATGTGAAAGTAGAGGCAAAGGAAGAAGCAGAGGTGGGATACAGCTCGGGGATTTAAATGTGTGTTTGAATGATTGGAAATCTGGTGATTTTGCCTGAGGATGCCCAGAGAAACAATGCTCACAGGCACCTTGGGGAAAAATGACTAAGAGGGATGGATGTACAACACTTGGAGGATCTCTTGGCAATTTCTACTGCCTGAGATAGATCTCCAGGTGAATGGGCTGATGATTACTTTCCTGGTGGGCTCAGGAGCCACCAGGGCATTAATACATCCCAATATATACCCAATGTAAAATGTAGTAATAGTCATATCATGGTAAAAGGGGTTAATGGACGGACCCACAGGGAATCCCTCTCTGAACCAGTTATAACAGACCTAGAGACAAATAAGCCTGTGAAATGTCAGATTATATAGTCTTAAATATGTCCAGTAAAATGGTTGAGATAAGATATTATGATAAAATTAGGTACACCTTCACCAGAGTACCTCAGGGCTGCTGTGAATCTCCAACAATTTTCTCCCAGGCTATGTCAGCAAACTTAGCTGACTACCTCTAGGATGCTGGAACTGGGCTACTACTGTATGTTGGTAGCTAGCAGCAGACAGTGGAGCGAATTGTGGGGGGACACAGTCGAACCCTTGAGGTTTCTTTATAAGCAAGGCCATAAAGTAAACAGGTAGAAACTCCAATACTGTCAGCAAACAGTTAAATATCTGGGGTATAACCTGTCAGATGAAGGTAGGCAAGCAATTCTGGAAGTCCCAAAACCACGAGCAAATTCTGTCCTTTTTGGGAATGACAAACGTCTGCAGAGCCTGGATCCTAAATTATGCATCCCTGACAGCACCTCTTACCAGACTCATCTATGATGAACCTCTTTCTGCAGCTGACAGGATCCAGTGGGATGCACCCTCTGAGGAAGCCTTTGTCAGGTTAAAACAGACTCTGGTGGGCACATCAGTCTTGGGGGCTGCTGAACTACAGCAAGCTCTTTGTGCTGTTGACTCAAGGGAAGGATATATGACCTCTGTGTTAACTCAGGCACACAGTGGGAAACAGATCGCTGGCATACTACTCCTGCAGACTAGATCCAGTGGCCGAGCGCTCCCACCCTGTGTACAAGCGGTAGCAGCGGCAGCTGAAGCAGTCAGACCTGCCACTATAGTGCTGTTCCGCCACTCACACTGTGTACCGCACGCAGTTGGTTATACTCATATCTTTGTCCTTCCAGACATCCCTCCTACATGACACTACTGCTCTCACAGCCACACCTGACAACTGAGGGATGTACTACGCTCCATCCATCTACCTTACTGCCTATTTCTTCAGACGGTCCTCCATACAACTGTCTAGGAGAGATGGCACATAAGGTGTTACCCAGACCAGATCTGCAGGATGTATCTCTTGTAGATGCTGAATACACTCTTTGTAGATGGGTTGGACATCTCCGCAGAAGGAAAAAAAACTATCTTACCTAAATCGTTCTTCAGATATGCAGCAAATTTGAGCCATGGCCTGTGTCATTTCTCAACAGGGGGGATGGTAGCACTCATATCGAAAGTATTCACAGCCTATGCGTTTACAAACTACTCTAAAAATTTTTGTTTATCTTATATTCCCTTGTGCCTTGTGTTTAGCACAAATAATACAAGACCATGGAGGGGATGCTGTCCTACACCTCAGTATCCCCTCCAACACATTTGTATGGACTACATAGAATTAAACAAATGTGAAGGTAAGAAATACTGCCTAGTTATTATAGATGCTTTAGCCAAGTGGATAGAAGTGTTTCTCACAGGTCAGTCGCATGAAGCCTCAGTGGCTAAAGCATTACTAAGGGAAATAATACCAGGTGATTGGGTCCTCATCAAGGGGATAAAGAAAAAGAACTGGAAGACCCCAAAGTGAGAAAGACCTTACCAGGTACTCCTGACCACTCCTGCTGCAATAAAGATTGCTGAATGGCAGACCTGGATTCACCATTCTCACTGTAAAAAGGTAACACAGGCAGAGCAGGGACAGTGTGCTGAGGGGGTCTAGTTTAGCCCATTACAGGGGGTGGGGGGGGGCACATTAGGTGGTCTCCATCTCAACTCGGTGAAGAAATCCACACCCTTTCCCCATGGGCCTCCTCGGTAAGGACAAAAATAACAGGAATAACATTTCTTTTCGGTGTATTGGTGAGTCTGGGGAACGCTATTGATGACAGCCCTGAAATTGTCAGAGGTCATCATCATATTACCCGATCCTACACGATGGGGGAATGGTGGAAGAGCTCTGACCATTGTCTGTATATAGCATCCCTCACTCTCCACCCCGCTATACTGTGCACATCTCCAGCCCCTTTACCTTCTGTATCACCCCATTACTTGTGTAAGCTCGATGGAGCAGAACCCTCACCCCTATTGTTTCCATCAGCTGATTACTATGTATCCGTGGTTCTGTATTTTTTGTACTTTTGTCTTTCTGTATTCCCCCTGTCTATGTAAACACTGTGGAAATGTTGGCGCTATACACATAAAGATTATTATAGATATGTGTCAGATGAGGGACTTGTTGGCATTGTACACAAAGGAATAAGGCGTGGCTAGATGCTTGCCTGGCTTGATAGTACTCTTAGTCAGGCCACATCCCTGGTGGCCATTTTAGTGCTAGTCATGGCCTGCGGCCATTTTAGTACCTGCTGCAATACCCTCGGCTGTCGCCCAGGCGCCACCTTGGCTTCACACCTCCCATAGATGTACCTTTTACCTAGCATCCCAATGCTTGCACTGATTGTAGTACACAACACTAGTGATTAGTGCCTTCTTTGACTTGTGCAGGAATAGTAAGAACCCTCCATCACTGTCCTCTGTGTGTTGATGATATGTAGTCTACCTTATTAAGTGTGGGTTATAAGATACTTGTCACAGAGACGGAAAAAGTCTATAGACTAAATTATTTAGCCCTTATCACAGTTATAGACTAAAATGTATATACTTTAATGGAAATTTAACTTAAAAACATGAATGGGCTCACACACATGCGTATCGCATGGACGAACAAAACAACCACACAAAAACACAAAGGTCGCCTCTTCCTTATCTCAGGAAACTTATGGAGGCTAGAAAAATCAATATTGATAAAGGACTACTAATGTTATGTCCTCTATTTTTTATTTATATCACATAGGAGGTAAGAGGAAGGCTCTATCTGCTGTAGGGCGCCTGTAAGTATAATGCCCCCCGCAGAGTATTTTAGGTAGGGAACCTCTTCCTAACAAAAATTCGCCCCTCTGTGATTACAGTATAGCGCTTAGCGCATGACGAGATAGTTCAAATAGGAGAAACTCCAAGAGAACTAGACCCTTATGCGCAAGAATTACGGCGCAGACCAGGGTTATTCAATTGCAGTATGCTCGGCTCAACGCGTTTCCCCACACGAATGTGGTTCATCAGGAGCACAAATATTTTGAAGAAAGAATGATAAATCAGGATGATAACTGATTCTGCTTTTTGTTGTTTTTTCGTGATAAATAGATATTTTAAAATATTAGAACAGGGTGGCTTGGGAAAGCGCAATTTATGTGCTCGATCATATATAGACTGGATCACAGCATCTGATTTATTCAGGACAATTTCGAGCACTAAATCGCCATGGCGTGTCTCTATAGCCAAGTTCTTGGGAAATCCACACAATGGATAGCTATAGTGACAAATAACAGTACAGCTAGGGCTGAATGCGATTCACCACAAAAAGCCCACAAGTAGATCTTGCCCAGAACTAGGTATTGATTGCCGCAGGCAAAAGAAGTTGTTGCAGAGATAAATGCAACAGCCCCAAAAAGGCTAATAAGCCCTAGAGATTTTTTGACCCTTATTTGGTGTATTAGCTGCAGATGGTGCAGCCAGTTTCAAGAGTCAGCAGCTCATGAACAGCAAATAGTTGTTGCAGAGATAAATGCAACAGCCCCAAAAAGGCTAATAAGCCCTAGAGATTTTTTGACCCTTATTTGGTGTATTAGCTGCAGATGGTGCAGCCAATTTCAAGAGTCAGCAGCTCATGAGCAGCAAATGGTTGTTGCAGAGATAAATGCAACAGCCCCAAAAAGGCTAATAAGCCCTAGAGATTTTTTGACCCTTATTTGGTGTATTAGCTGCAGATGGTGCAGCCAATTTCAAGAGTCAGCAGCTCATGAGCAGCAAATGGTTGTTGCAGAGATAAATGCAACAGCCCCAAAAAGGCTAATAAGCCCTAGAGATTTTTTTGATGATTATTTGGTGTATTAGCTGCAGATGATGCAGCCAGTTTCAAGAGTCAGCAGCTCATGAACAGCAAATAGTTCTATCATAAAACCCAGTGAGGGTATTAGAGGAGCTATCTAATAGAGCCTGCAAGTAGATGTCAGATATCTAATTCGCCAAAGTATCCCTAAAAGCACCCAATAATAGAAAAACAAATAAATAAAAGGATAAAGCCTGTGGCTCTGATGGTGAGCCATTACTCCTAATACACCTAATACACCAAATAATCATCAAAAAAATCTCTAGGGCTTATTAGCCTTTTTGGGGCTGTTGCATTTATCTCTGCAACAACCATTTGCTGCTCATGAGCTGCTGACTCTTGAAATTGGCTGCACCATCTGCAGCTAATACACCAAATAAGGGTCAAAAAATCTCTAGGGCTTATTAGCCTTTTTGGGGCTGTTGCATTTATCTCTGCAACAACCATTTGCTGCTCATGAGCTGCTGACTCTTGAAATTGGCTGCACCATCTGCAGCTAATACACCAAATAAGGGTCAAAAAATCTCTAGGGCTTATTAGCCTTTTTGGGGCTGTTGCATTTATCTCTGCAACAACTATTTGCTGTTCATGAGCTGCTGACTCTTGAAACTGGCTGCACCATCTGCAGCTAATACACCAAATAAGGGTCAAAAAATCTCTAGGGCTTATTAGCCTTTTTGGGGCTGTTGCATTTATCTCTGCAACAACTTCTTTTGCCTGCGGCAATCAATACCTAGTTCTGGGCAAGATCTACTTGTGGGCTTTTTGTGGTGAATCGCATTCAGCCCTAGCTGTACTGTTATTTGTCACTATAGCTATCCATTGTGTGGATTTCCCAAGAACTTGGCTATAGAGACACGCCATGGCGATTTAGTGCTCGAAATTGTCCTGAATAAATCAGATGCTGTGATCCAGTCTATATATGATCGAGCACATAAATTGCGCTTTCCCAAGCCACCCTGTTCTAATATTTTAAAATATCTATTTATCACGAAAAAACAACAAAAAGCAGAATCAGTTATCATCCTGATTTATCATTCTTTCTTCAAAATATTTGTGCTCCTGATGAACCACATTCGTGTGGGGAAACGCGTTGAGCCGAGCATACTGCAATTGAATAACCCTGGTCTGCGCCGTAATTCTTGCGCATAAGGGTCTAGTTCTCTTGGAGTTTCTCCTATTTGAACCATCTCGTCATGCGCTAAGCGCTATACTGTAATCACAGAGGGGCGAATTTTTGTTAGGAAGAGGTTCCCTACCTAAAATACTCTGCGGGGGGCATTATACTTACAGGCGCCCTACAGCAGATAGAGCCTTCCTCTTACCTCCTATGTGATATAAATAAAAAATAGAGGACATAACATTAGTAGTCCTTTATCAATATTGATTTTTCTAGCCTCCATAAGTTTCCTGAGATAAGGAAGAGGCGACCTTTGTGTTTTTGTGTGGTTGTTTTGTTCGTCCATGCGATACGCATGTGTGTGAGCCCATTCATGTTTTTAAGTTAAATTTCCATTAAAGTATATACATTTTAGTCTATAACTGTGATATGGGTTATAAGATAGGGTCAGTATGATACTGTGGGATATTTAGTCGTAGCAGAGGAATATGTATGGTCTCCTTCAGATAAGTGTCAGGTAGTGAGGGGACAGGTTGCTATGGATGACGGTAGTGCTGACAAGGATCAGAGATAGTAGGCAGCAGGACAGCAGAGATGATTACATGATGCAGATAGTCCTGGGGTAAGACAGTGAAGGAATGAAAGTTTACAGTAGTATTAAATGAAGTTGACAGACAATGGCTTGAGTGCTGGCTCTGTGTGGTGGGGTTAGCTCACAAATGGTTAAATCATCTGTTACATTGGAATGCTTGTTTCACTTTCACCCTCACCTTTCAGCTTTAGAGTTTAGTGAGAAGAAGGGAGGGGGGAGTGTGTGACTGACTCTCTAACGTAGTAGTCTGAGAGCGATGCTCTGCTTGCTTGAAATGAATAGACTTGTAATGAAGATGATCAGGAATTAAGTTTAATATAAACTTGTGTGAATAGGGAACATACATTCTTGCTGTTATTTGTGTACATGTTAGTTCTGTAATTGGTTTGCAGTGCGTTTGATTGTTAAATGGTGTTTTCAATGTGATAATGTCATGTAAGAAAAAATAATAATAATTAAGTTGTTAATAATGTGAGACCTGAGTGTTCCTATTAAGGGAAAAATATTCCAAGGATACTGCAGTTAGCTGTAGGAGTCTAAAACAGTTAAAGCTTTGTTTATCTTACTCCATCACCTCTCCTTGATAAGAGAAATTCCTGAGGGGGGGTTGTTAAGGTTCCCCTTTCACAGTGGTGACTTGAATTAAAAAATATAATTTTTATTTTGAACTTTTTAAAAATGCACATATAGGGGCACAACACATAAAACAACAAAAACAAAAAAAGTAAGTAAGGGGCGTGGTAAATACCATCCAACCACACCGTCACTAAAGATGGGCATCCAATTATGCTGTGTGTGTGGGTGTTTGTGTGATCTGGTCACCGGCGACCACGAAGTTTTTTTGTCCTGCTTAAAGCCGGTAATGTATGAGGCAGGGGTATATTGGTACTTGGGGTTTGTAAGATTATCCCCAGTTGTTTTGGTCTTTTTTATTTATAAAGCCCACACACCGTAGATGGATGCAATTTTTAGTGATTTGAACGTTCGTTTCTTCACAATTCTTTTTTGCCCCCCCCCCTTTTTTTCCAAAGGAGGGTAGAGGTACCTGACCAATTCCTAAATGGATAGTCGGAATTGGCCTTGGCCGTAGGGATCATCTCCCGAGGTTGCTAGATATGTATGATGCCAACCTCCAGAGAGAGTCTCCCGGTTAGTATAGGACGGCCTCGCCTCTATAGATAAGGGTCGTAGTGTAAATACTTGACCCAAGCGTATTCGAATTTCCCTTTTAAGTATGCTGATTCTCGTATTTAATTGCTCGACGCGTTTCACCACTTCAATTCTCGTGGATCATCAGGAGCATTATAAATCGGGATTGAGTAGAGACAGTATAGATGATATCATGAGGTCACCAATAGACCAATTGATAAAGAAACGAATATCTTAATTTTTGGAGGGCCTGTTCATGCAGCAGGTTTCTCAAAGGATCGGGTCTAGCCTGGGTAGAAAGTTCGATACTCAAATTTCTCTTATTGACAAAAGCAATAATTTGAGATTTGCCAGAGATAGCGTATCCTAATGACCCAAATCAGCCTTGAATGCGAATGTCTGGCGTGGGGTGTTCAGGACTGATACGGGAATGTTCAAGCTGCTACTACTCACAGAAACATACCATAGGGATCCAGTATTATGCTGTGAGTAAAGTAGTATTGGAGCAATCCGTCTCTGTCCAGAGATTGGATAGCCGGTTCGTCCTATGCAATATGCATACTGGGACGCTAAGCCGGTATCGCAAGGGTTTTTGTGCCTGTGCTTATTCAGGACACATATCCCCAGGTGAGGAAAAGGAGAGAAGCACTAGCCCCCTGCTTCTCTATAGAGAACACCCCGTTCACCAATCTGCTGCTTCTTTAGCTATCACATAAACAGACTAGTGATTTACTAGCCTGTTACGTGTAGGAGCTTATCTAACAGAACCCGCCCGAGTTTCTTTTCCCAGAGTGTCAGAATTGACAGAAGAAAAGGATGGATACAAGATGAAAATAACAAAAGTTGGTGTCCATAGCCCAGATGGTAGGCTACCATCTGGGCTATGGACACCAACTTTTGTTATTTTCATCTTGTATCCATCCTTTTCTTCTGTCAATTCTGACACTCTGGGAAAAGAAACTCGGGCGGGTTCTGTTAGATAAGCTCCTACACGTAACAGGCTAGTAAATCACTAGTCTGTTTATGTGATAGCTAAAGAAGCAGCAGATTGGTGAACGGGGTGTTCTCTATAGAGAAGCAGGGGGCTAGTGCTTCTCTCCTTTTCCTCACCTGGGGATATGTGTCCTGAATAAGCACAGGCACAAAAACCCTTGCGATACCGGCTTAGCGTCCCAGTATGCATATTGCATAGGACGAACCGGCTATCCAATCTCTGGACAGAGACGGATTGCTCCAATACTACTTTACTCACAGCATAATACTGGATCCCTATGGTATGTTTCTGTGAGTAGTAGCAGCTTGAACATTCCCGTATCAGTCCTGAACACCCCACGCCAGACATTCGCATTCAAGGCTGATTTGGGTCATTAGGATACGCTATCTCTGGCAAATCTCAAATTATTGCTTTTGTCAATAAGAGAAATTTGAGTATCGAACTTTCTACCCAGGCTAGACCCGATCCTTTGAGAAACCTGCTGCATGAACAGGCCCTCCAAAAATTAAGATATTCGTTTCTTTATCAATTGGTCTATTGGTGACCTCATGATATCATCTATACTGTCTCTACTCAATCCCGATTTATAATGCTCCTGATGATCCACGAGAATTGAAGTGGTGAAACGCGTCGAGCAATTAAATACGAGAATCAGCATACTTAAAAGGGAAATTCGAATACGCTTGGGTCAAGTATTTACACTACGACCCTTATCTATAGAGGCGAGGCCGTCCTATACTAACCGGGAGACTCTCTCTGGAGGTTGGCATCATACATATCTAGCAACCTCGGGAGATGATCCCTACGGCCAAGGCCAATTCCGACTATCCATTTAGGAATTGGTCAGGTACCTCTACCCTCCTTTGGAAAAAAAGGGGGGGGGGGCAAAAAAGAATTGTGAAGAAACGAACGTTCAAATCACTAAAAATTGCATCCATCTACGGTGTGTGGGCTTTATAAATAAAAAAGACCAAAACAACTGGGGATAATCTTACAAACCCCAAGTACCAATATACCCCTGCCTCATACATTACCGGCTTTAAGCATGACAAAAAAACTTCGTGGTCGCCGGTGACCAGATCACACAAACACCCACACACACAGCATAATTGGATGCCCATCTTTAGTGACGGTGTGGTTGGATGGTATTTACCACGCCCCTTACTTACTTTTTTTGTTTTTGTTGTTTTATGTGTTGTGCCCCTATATGTGCATTTTTAAAAAGTTCAAAATAAAAATTATATTTTTTAATTCAAGTCACCACTGTGAAAGGGCTACTCAAGTTAAATTTGGAGACTTTTTGCTCTGCCTACTCTGTGAAATATTAATGGGGTTGTTAAGGTTGGAGGATTAAGCGGTTAAGTGTATAGAGAATTATATGTTATTAATAATTATATGAGATAGAAAGACATGACTGTACGATAGATAAAAGTTAATGACAAGTGGCATGGGGGGCGTGGCTTGGCATAGGAGAGGGAGGCCGCACATCTCAGAGCTCCGCTGCCACTGACTCTCAGAAAACCAGAAAACAAAGAAAATAGCCCATACCCGATGATGACTAGAGTGGGGAAGAGGAAGGCAGACCAGCCACAGATCCAGGGATCCCCTATAAGTCGGTTCCTGCACGGAACACACGCCGCCGGAGCGGGAAGACGGCTCTCCAACATGGCACTGGGTCAGCGCGACAAGCCCGCGCTGAAGCAGAGTGGAGATCCAGCAACCCTATCCACAGGCCAGGTGAAGGCAGGAGAGCCCCATGCTGGCACACCGCCAGGGCAGAGAGAGAAGCCCATACAACAGCGGAGCAGAGCCATACCCTGAGGGAAGGAGAAAATCCCCTGCCGACTAGACCCAGGGGCTACAGACAGAAAAGAGCGGGCAGCCAGTACAGGGTGCAGAAGCACCACCTTCAAATGCCGGAGGAGCAGCGCAGCTCCACACCAACACGGAGCAGGGGCAGCAAGAAGGACTAAGGGAGCAGTGGACCAAGAACCCAGGTACCTCACCACCAAACAGAGCCCAACACCCTGAACAGGATGGGAGGGGGAATAGGGCAGAGACCCCGAGGTCACCAGCGAGACATTCCACTGTACCCACACTCTACACAATTGGTAATGAATCCCATGAAACCCCCAGCCAGGGACACAGCCCTAACGCAAAGGGTGGCAGAAAGGGACCTGATGCAGACCATACCCCTCCCCGGAAGGACAACCCAAGCAAGAGCGGGGTAATGCAGGGAGATAATCCTATCCCTATCGCCCGACCTCCTTCTCAACAGAGAGACAACAGCAGAGATATAAATACCTTCCATGACTACAGCTCCCAGTAATTTCCCGAAACAGAAGCTCCTGGCAATCATACAGCGCCACCTGCAGACGATTCCCAAACACTACAAGCACTCTGGGTCATTATACGTGCCCTACCGACCAAAACAGACTTAGAGATGCAGATACGATGTATAGAAGAGAAACACGAGAGGGCCATCGCGGCAGTTAACCACTCAGTACAGGCCTTTACAGAACGGGTGATGGCGCTAGAAGAGAACCCCGAGGTCTCCTATATGGACTTTCAACAGCTAACAAGCTTCATAGAAAAACAGCAGAAACAGCTCAGTGAGTTAACTTTCCACCTCGACGACGTCGAAAACAGAGGCCGCTGCAACAACCTAAAGCTGAGAGGCGCCAGAAGCGCTCTATGAGTGTGTAACAACCGTCTTCAACAAGCTACTACGCCGTCCGGAAGACAGGACAATAGAGCTGGACAGGGTCCACAGAATGATGGGCGGGAGAACAAGGAACCCCAATCTGCCAAGGGATGTCATCTGCCGAGTGCACTTTTACAGACAAAAGGAGGAAATCCAACGCATGGCATGGGAAAGAGGTCCAGTTAACTTTAACGGAGTGGAAATTACTATCTTACCAGATGTCTCCAGACTGACCCTCAATAGTCGGTGACTGATAAGACCACTTGTGGACGCAGCACGCCAGGCGGACGCGACCTACAAATGGGGCCACCCCTTTCATTTAATATTACACAAGCGAGGCCGCCTGTACACCGTCAGATCACCCACAGACCTGGACAGAGCTTTCAGGTTCCTAGAAGTCCTGGCGGTGCCCATTCCAGACTGGACTATGCCCATGGACACGGCACAGAGCAACCCGTGACCCGCGAAGGACCCAGGGAACCTTTCCAACCGGCAAGGCAGCAGGGACCGAGACTAACAACCAATCAAAGAAATCGAGACTTATTGTGCCCCGCCAGCAGATACCCTACGAATGACGGCGGCGCGTTCCCCAGTCTCTTACCCGCCGGACGGGCTGAAAGCTGTCTAATTTTGTCTCTTTGCTTCCTCTTGTTTTTTTCCCACAGTACTACTTCTAATGATAGTGGCATCCCGCAAGTTCCGAGTAAGAAGGTTATAGAGGAACAGATACGGAATCGGTGGTCGTTTTCCTTGTTATCTGATCTCCGAGTTAGACAGCGGCCTTAACAGTAAGTGCACTTCCACGTTACCTCCAGTAGGGCATCAGGGGGCCTGGCTTAACCCCTTTTTTGAGGGGGGGAAACAGGCTCCCTGACTAAAATATAGTTGCTAGCCACCGGGCTAGCCTTAGTTGTGTTTGTCCCGGATTAGTTTTCCTTGTGTGTCGTGTAAGTGTCCATCCCCCCTCCTCTTTTTTTTTCTCTTCTTCTTCCACTCTCCCCTCTCCTTCCCCCTCTCTCTCTATATCTTTCCTGATTCTCAACTTGGTGCTTTCACTACCCCTTCTTTTTGCAACCTGATCTTCTCTCTTTCGCAATGTCAGGCTCCGCTAACCTCTCCATAATCTCCATTAATGCGCAGGAACTGAACGTGCCAGAGAAGAGGTCCTCCATCCTCCACCTCCTCTGGAAAAGAAGAGTACATGTGGCCTTTATCCAGGAGACCCACTTCCGCACGAACAAAAGCCCCAGATTTGCAAACGACAGATTTCCAAACACCTACCACAGCACAAATGCGGAATCCAAGTCCAAAGGGGTCTCCATCCTTATCGCCAACTCCGTCCCATGGGAGCAGGAAGAGGTCCGCTGTGATCCGGGAGGTAGATATATTTTCCTCAAGGGGAAACTCACTGGCACACAAATCACACTAGCGGCCATCTATTCACCCAACTCCAACCAGGTGTCCTTCTTAGAGGAGATCCTGGAGGAGCTGGAGGAATTTCAGGAGGGCACCCTGGTCCTGGGAGGAGATTTTAACATGCCGTTGGACCCAAGAATAGACACATCTAAAGGCAGCGGTAACCTTCCCAGGTCAGCGTACCGCAGGATCAAAAATACATTACACAAGTATCAGTTGGAAGACGCCTGGAGAACCTTACACCCCACCACAAAGGACTACACGTTCTTTTCCCAACCACACAACTCATACTCCAGAATCGATTTTTTCCTCCTCCAACTCTCATCCCTAGCGAATCTAGTCTCGGCTACAATAGACACCATCACATTTTCAGACCACGCAATGATCATACTAGCGCTGAAATTACCTACCCTGCACAATAGAATATGGCATTGGATATTCAATACACGGCGAACTCAGACGAAATCCGCACAACATTAAGGAAATACTTTGAACACAAAGTCACTCCAGAGGTTGACCCACTAACGGTATGGAAAGCACACAAGTGCGTGATACGGGGTTTCTGTGTAGGCCTTGGCTCACGCATTAAAAAGGAACGTAGCGCACATCTCAGGGGACTCCTAGATCAGATCCAGGCACTAGAGTCCTCCCACAAATCGACACTAGACAGAGAGAAGGGAACAGAATTACTACGGTTGAAGGAGCAGGTCCGTTCCCACTGTCTGGGAAAGGCAAAAGTGAGCCTGACGAAATGTAGACGTCATTTCTTTGAATTTGGAGACAAACCGAGCTGCATATTGGCCCGGGCCCTCCGCGCAGCAAGAGCTAGGGCCTACGTTCTACACATTAAGAACTCCGAAGGCCACACACTACATCTTCCCGAACAAATCACAGAAGCGTTTTGGCAATATTACTACTCTTTATATAACCAATCTCCACCACAGTCCGAGCAAGCCAGAGAACACAAGAAAGCTAGGATCCACGAATGCCTACAATGATCAAACATTCGCAGATTCCCAAAGGAGGCCATAGAACTGATGGAGGCCCCAATATCCCCGACTGAGCTAGCAGAAGCGCTGACAGACTCTCAGACAGGGAAAGCGCCAGGTCCAGATGGGCTAACCCTATCATATTATAAGAAATTCGCAGAAACACTTACACCCCACTTCATCCAAGCCTTCAATTCCATAACATCCGGAAACAAAATACCTAGAGATACCCTAACAGCACACATAGCGGTCATCCCTAAAGAAGGGAAGGACCCAGCGCAATGCCAGAGCTACCGCCCCATCTCTTTACTTAACGCAGACCTGAAATTATTTTCTAAAATTCTGGCAAATAGGATCTCCCCCTACTTATGTAACAATACACAAAGACCAAGTCGGCTTCGTCCCATTAAGAGAGGCAAGGGACAACACAACCAAAGCCATTAACCTAATACACCAGGCGCACAGACTCTCCAAATCGATATGCCTTTTATCCACAGATGCAGAAAAGGCATTTGACAGGGTGGAGTGGGACTTCCTATTTGCGACAATTACCCACGTGGGTATGGGCCCTAACATGTTACACTGGATTACAGGCCTATATTCCAGCCCATCCGCGTCCGTTAGAGTAAACAGCCAGCTTTCAAAGCCATTTTCCATTTCAAATGGTACAAGGCAGGGCTGCCCTCTATCGCCACTGATCTTTATAATATGCCTGGAGCCACTGTTGTCACAAATACTTAATAACCCAAACGTTAAAGGGATCACGGTGGGGGAGGAAGAATATAAGATCGCCGCATATGCGGACGACCTCCTGTTCTTTATCTCCAACCCACGAATCTCCTTACCAAACCTATTGGCAGAAATTAACCACTATTCCAAAATATCAAACTTTAAAATAAACTATCATAAGTCAGCAGCTCTTAACATCTCTCTCCCACAACATTTTGTGGAGGAATTAAAGGACTCGTTCTCATTTCAGTGGGAAAAGAATCACATTCAATACTTGGGGACCAAGCTAACGCCAAACATTGAGGACCTATACCCCGCCTACTTTCCAGCACTCTTAAGCGAAATTCGACAAGACCTCAACTCTTGGACCAAAGGGACTTTCTCTTGGTTCGGCAGGGGAACAATAATCAAAATTAATATACTCCCCAGTATACTATACCTACTTCAGGCCCTTCCCATACAAGTGCCAAGGCTCTTCGTCCAGCATTTACAATCACTCACGTCCACATTCATATGGGCAGGAAAGGCCCCACGGATAGCAAGAGACACTTTATCTCGGCCGAAAAGCGAGGGGGGCATGGGACTACTAGATTACGTAAAATACCACCAGGCAGTACACTTAGTACGCATGGTGGACTGGCACCGGCATGCAGCCCTTAAACAGTGGATAGCAACAGAACAAACAGCAGCCCTGGCGCCGTTAGTAGCTCTCCCATGGTCTGAGGGACAAGCCCCCACAGAACTAGCACTCCATCCTACAATCGGCCCCACGCTAGGGATCGCCATCAAAGTACTAGCCAGGAAAGACATTTCTCCCAGGCCCTCACCCATGTTCCCGGTTCTGGGTAACCCGAGATTTCCCCCAGGCAATGAGAACAAAGTATTCCGTGCAAGGATTTCCGAAGGCAGATTCCGGGCAGAACATTTTATGCAAGAAGGCCAGTGGCTCCCACTGGAAATGCTCAGAGGGAATACGGACTCACCCCAACTCCCATTATGGCAGGCATTACAAGTAAGACACTTTCTATCTACGCTACCCCGCCCCACTACTTTTGCCTGCCCAAAAACACAATTTGAAGTCATCTGTAGGGAGAAGGGACCCTCAGGCATACGCTATCCAAAATGTACAACATACTAAACACACAACCTGAGGCCTCACCACCTAAGTACATGAATAAATGGGAAGAAGAGTTGGGAGTCACACTTACACCGGAGGAAAGAGATAGAATTTTCATCATCACACACTCGGTTTCAATATTGAGCAAAATACAAGAATCTGGATACAAGGTTCTCACCAGGTGGTATAGGGTGCCCTCCCACTTGCATAGAATATTCCCGACAGTCCCCCCCACATGTTGGAGATGCGGGGCGGAGCAAGGGACAATGTTACATGTCTTTTGGGACTGCTCGGTCCTGGCGAGCTTTTTGATCAGAGGTGTGGCAGATAGCATCTAGATTCACCCACTACCCCCTGCCAAAATCCCCGGCCTTCTTCCTCCTGCATCACAGCGATATACCACTGGCGACCTACAAAGAATCTATAGTACGTTTTCTAGTGAGTGCGGCAAGATCATGCATTCCTAAACTTTGGAGACAGACAACCTCACCAACAATGGCTCTATGGCTCAATACAGTAAGGAGGATCATGGAGATGGAGGACTTCACTGCGGCACTAAGGGGCACACAGGAAAGCTTCAGGAACATATGGTATCACTGGATGGTGTTCCAGGAATCTGAGGAATATCGCTCGTTAATGGATCACTAAACGACAAAAGCGAAACCTGACCACATAGCTATACTCCACGCAACTTAATGGTTGAGTTTTATTTTATTTTTCCCCTAAATGTGTCCCCCTGGTTAATCCCCCTTGTGTCACGTCTGTCTAATTGGTCATGTTAGTTTATATAATATAGAAAGAAAAGAAACACAGATGACGAACAGAAGGACAACGAGTCTTGAATGTTGCAATAAGTTAAGTCTTCCTTTTATTCACAACAAAGAAAAACTGTTCTAATTCTTTGGTATGGTAATGTTCATAAAGTTGGTGTGACGGTGCGCAATGAACACTATGTAAACTGTAATCAAGTTATAATCTGAAAAATAAAGAATAAAAAAAAAAGGTAATGACAAGTCTTCAAGCCGTGATGACCGTAAAATGTGGGATTAAGCTTCTTAACTGTACCTACACCCCACAGATAAGCGATCCATGTTATACATTGAGTTTGCTGTTTCCACCTGTGGGCAAGGACCTGCTGTTGTCTCTGATCCTGGGGTTATACTTGCTTTGCGCTACCTGGTAATGGGACCAAGGCAGACTACGGGAGACTGCCTGAGGGACACTATATGGAGAGGAGAACCATGGAGGCACACTGTTTTCTGGGATATGGCCTGAGCTACAAAGAGCACACGCAGACGTGTGATGGTTGTGTGGTCACAGGTACCTAGAACAGGTGCCAGGTACAGGCCCTAACGGGATTGTGCTTTGGTACAACTGATAATGCCTGTGCACCTCATGACCTCCGAGGGCAACAGCAAGGGCCGTGTCCGGAAAACTAGGAATTCCTCTCCCAAAGGTTCCTTTGACGCCATCAGGGGTCCTAAGGGGGGTACTGAACGAGTATAGGGCAAGAAATCAGATGGCTGCAGCGGGTTTGAGTCTCTTCTTGCATGGTGGGCAACAGTGGATAAAAATGTAGACTGGATTAATTACACATACTATAACCAACAGAGATTTGTTAATTATACAAGAGATGCAATTAGGGGCCTAGAGGAACAACTAGGACATACCTTACTTATTACATGGCAAAATAGAATGGCTCTTGATATGTTACTAGCAGAAAAAGGAGAAGTTTGTAAAATGATTGGAGGATATTGTTGTACTTTCATTCCTAATAACACGGCACCAGATGATACCTGAGCACTGGAAGGGGTAAATGCATAATAAAATGAACTAGCTGATAACTCTGGCATAGACGATCCATTCAGGGACTGGTTGAAAGCTTGTTCGGACACTGGTCACAAGTCATATACTCCACACTAGTCTCTGTGTCAGTATTTGCCTCCATTCTAGTACTCTGTGGTTGCTGCTGTATTCCATGTATCCGAGGAGCACTGCATCAGCCAGTGCCCGATTAACCAATCACAGCCATTCAATGATGTCATTCAGTGATGTCATTCAGTGGTGCAAGCCTCTGGTTTGCACCACTGCCTCTCCCCCTGTGCCCCAACCTGCCACTGAGATCCAACCCCCCTCTCAGGACACAGGCACGACCGTCTCCTGGCCTGCACCCACATGCTCACCTCCGCTGTCCTCGGCCCCATCCAGCAATGTCTCTCAGCGCAGCGTCCAGCCGTCGCTAGCGCAACTGTTTGAACGCAAGTACGCCGTCGTGCACATAGCCAAATTGATCAGCCTGGAGATGCTGCCGTATAGGCTTGTGGAAACGGAGGCTTTCAAAAACATGATGGCGGCGGCGGCCCCGCGCTACTCGGTTCCCAGTCGCCACTACTTTTCCCGATGTGCCGTCCCAGCCCTGCACGACCACGTCTCCCGCAACATTGTACGCACTCTCACCAACGCGGTTACTGCCAAGGTCCACGTAACAACGGACACGTGGACAAGCACAGGCGGAGAGGGCAACTATATCTCCCTGACGGCACATTGGGTGAATTTAGTGGAGGCTGGGACCGAGTCAGAGCCTGGGACCGCTCACGTCCTACCCACCCCCAGAATTGCGGGCCCCAGCTCAGTGGTGGTATCTGCGGTGGTGTATGCTTCCTCCACTAAACCACCCTCCTCCTCCTCCTCCTCCTCCTACGCAACCTCTGTCTCACAATCAAGATGTGTCAGCAGCAGCATGTCGCCAGCAGTCGGTGTCGCGCGGCGTGGCAGCACAGCGGTGGGCAAGCGTCAGCAGGCCGTGCTGAAACTACTCAGCTTAGGAGAGAAGAGGCACATGGCCCACGAACTGCTGCAGGGTCTGAGAGCAGACCGACCGCTGGCTTTCGCCACTGAGCCTCCAACCGGGCATGGTCGTGTGTGACAACGGCCGTAACCTGGTGGCGGCTCTGCAGCCTCACGCACGTGCCATGCCTGGCCCACGTCTTTAATTTGGTGGTTCAGCGGTTTCTGAAAAGCTACCCACGCTTGTCAGACCTGCTCGGAAAGGTGCGCCGGCTCAGCGCACATTTCCGCAAGTCCAACACGGACGCTGCCACCCTGCGGACCCTGCAACATCGGTTTAATCTGCCAGTGCACTGACTGCTGTGCGACGTGCCCACACGGTGGAACTCTATGCTTCACATGTTGGCCAGGCTCTATGAGCAGCGTAGAGCTATAGTGGAATACCAACTCCAACATGGGCGGCGTAGTGGGAGTCAGCCTCCTCAATTCTTTACAGAAGAGTGGGCCTGGTTGGCAGACATCTGCCAGGTCCTTGGAAACTTTGAGGAGTCTACCCAGATGGTGAGCGGTGATGCTGCAATCATTAGCGCAATCAAGAAGGAAAATACTGTGGCAGCAGACAGCGATGCAGTAAAACTTCTTCCTTCTTCCATACGACGTTTCGATCAACACAGTGATCTTTGTCAAGTACAAATACACCCTTAGTTACAGACTATATATAGTGAAACAACAATTAAAATCCCACATGTAACAGCTGAACAGTACCTAATTCGCATGTGCTCACGTCCTCCATGGCTCCCGATGCTTCCGGTTTGTCATCTGAACGAGTGCGCCTGTGCATGATTTAGCCACTATCGCGAGATTTAGAAGAGCAAGAGGAATCTTGAGGGACTGATCGCGCATGCGCCTGGAGTCCTGCGATGCCGCTGATATAACTATTGGACTCTATTTAGTAAAAGAGACTTCAGAAGTTAAGTGCGCATGCGCTAGCAGTTCCACTGCTCTAATAGCAATAGAAGTATCGCTGGTCCACGGAGAAGACTATATGTAGTGGCAAACAGTATTAATTATAAATAAGATGCTGTTTATAGGTAGTCTTATAGGGAAAACTAGCTCCAACACAACAAATCCATATTATATATATATATATATATATATATATATATACATACATACATACATACATACATACATACACACACATATACATATACACATATATATATATACATATATACACACATATATATATATTCCACAGCAACATTAAACAATAATGGTAATATTGATCAGCCTCATATATCTGTATGTTGATTTAGCAACAAACTTTTTATTGGAGAGTGAGATATGGAGAAAATGATGTCCATTATTGAAATAAATGTCAAAATATAAATAATCTTGGGTAATAACCCTAATATATTAATAATCAATAATCTACCATATCTCACAGCAATATGTCTTTAATCATAGTTCATATCTCATACATATGACTCATGGGTCCAACAATTAGAGTACAGCTCCCTCTATTATCATAACCTATAGTGATACCTCATAAAGCAGCCAATACATAGAATGATATCATATTTATTTATTATGCACATTAGCACACATTAATGCACAAAATATTTTTTTTTTTTGGGGGGGGGGGGGAGTTTATACTGGAAGCCAAACAACAAGTAATGGAACAACAAGGAGTCCGGAGCACATGCATCAAACAGGTATCTGTAACATAAAATAAAAGGTAATTAAAATCAAATACCGTAGATGAGATTATGTATACATAATTTGCAGATAGAGAAAGTGCACATTAGTCTGACACATGACTATCAACTGGACCTATTTATATACAGGACATAATGGGATACTCTATATTAAGACCCTTGGGGGAAAGGGTATCAAGTTCGTGTATCCAACGGATCTCTTTACATTTAAGGATTCCCTCCCGGTCCCCACCTTGAGGCAGTGGGGCAACAGAGTCAATGACCCTAAATTTGAGCTGACTGATTGTATGGTGAAATTCAGCAAAATGTTTTGAGATTGGTAGATCTGTCTTTCTTGTACGGATAGTGCTTTTATGCTACTACGCTAGCATTGGAGTCCGCTGTAGGCACGCGATTGCTGATGGTTTGTGCAGAGGCCTATGTCCTGGGTGCAGTGAAAGTCCGCTTCCAGCCTAGGATTGCTGAATGTGTGGGCCGAGGCCTATGCCATGTTTGGCCGCTCAGATCAATTTTTTGTTCATGTCTTGGGTTTCCTAGGACCCACCTATGCTGTTGGTGCAAACTTAGTTCCCATTGTGGTGTTTGACCTGTCTGGCACAAAGGCACTGACTGACTTGGGTAGGGGGCAGAGCGCTGACTGCTTTCCCTTTGCAGTGTGGATTGAGCTATGCGACACCTTGACAGAATGAATACTGTGTGGCACATGGATTCCCCATTGCTATGCCCACGTTTGCAGCTCCTGACGGAGGTGGCACAGGATTGGAGTTCTCATTGCTTCTGTACAGCATTGTGGGCTATCGCCCCGCCCCTTTTAAAGAGGGTCGCTGCCTGGCCCTGCTAACCCTCTGCAGTGTGTGCCTCCGGTTCCTCCTCATGGCAGACGCACTTATAAATAGACATGAGGGTGGTGTGGCTATGAGGCCAGTGTGTGGCATGAGGGCAGCTGAAGGCTGCGCAAGGACACTTTGGTGTGCGCTGTGGACACTGGGTCGTGCGGGGGGGAAGGGGGGGGGTTGGGCAGCATGTAACCCAGGAGAAGTGGCAGCGGAGTGTCATGCAGGCAGTGATTGTGCCTTGTTGGAGGTAGTGTGGTGCTTAGCTGAGGTATGCCTTGCTAATGAGGGTTTTTCAGAAGAAAAAATTGTTGGGGGGGGGGCCCACTCTTGCCGCTATTGTGGCTTAATAGTGGGACCTGGGAACTTGAGATGCAGCCCAACATGTAGCCCTTCGCCTGCCCTATCCGTTTCAGTGTCAATTTCTTGAATTTCCCAGATTTTCAGAAATGAGAACCTTAGCGAGCATCGGCGATATACAAAAATGCTCGGGTCGCCCATTGACTTCAATGGGGTTCGTTACTCGAAACGAACCCTCGAGCATCGCGGAAAGTTCGACTTGAGTAACGAGCACCTGAGCATTTTGGTGCTCCCTCATCTCTAATTATGACATCATAATGGAGTTCTATATTACATTATAATGAAGTTTTACGTTGTATCTTTTGTTATTACTAGATTGTGACATCATAATGGAGTTGTAAATTCTACCCCCTACTATAATTACATTATGACATCATAATGCAGTTTTACATTATGACATCATAATGGAGTTCTATATTACATAATAATATTGTTCTACATTGTATCTTTTGTTATTACTAGATTATGACATCATAATGGAGTTGTAAATTATATTACCTGCTATAAATAAATTATGACATCATAAAGCAGTTTTACATTATGACATCATAATGGAGTTCTATACTACATTATAATGAAGTTCTACATTGTATCTTTTGTTATTACTAGATTGTGACATCATAATGGAGTTGTAAATTCAATCCCCTGCCATAAATACATTATGACATCATAATGCAGTTTTACATTATGACATCATAATGGCGTTCTATATTACATAATAATGTTTTTCTACATTGTATCTTTTGCTATTACTAGATTCTGACATCATAATGGAGTTGTAAATCCTATCCCCTACTATGAATACATTATTACATCATAATGCAGTTTCACATTATGACATCATAATGGCGTTCTATATTACATAATAATGTTGTTCTACGTTGTATCTTTTGTTACTACTAGATTGCGACATCATAATGAAGTTGTAAATTCTATCCCCTACTATAAAAACATTATGACATCATAATGCAGTTTTACATTATGACATCATAATAGAGTTCTATATTACATTATAATTATGTTGTATCTTTTGTTATTACTAGATTGTGACATCATAATGGAGTTGTAAATTCTATCCCCTACCATGAACAGATTATGACATCATAATGCAGTTTTACATTATGACATCATAATGGAGTTCTATATTACATTATAATTAAGTTGTATGTTGTATCTTTTGTTATTACTAATTTGTGACATCATAATGGAGTTTTAAATACTATCCCCTACCATGAATAGATTATGACATCTTAATGCAGTTTTACATTACATTATGACATCCTAATATAGTTCTATACTAAATTATAATGAAGTTCTACATTGTATCTTTTGTTATTACTAGATTGTGACATCATAATGCAGTTGTAAATTCTACCCCCTACTATAAATACATTATGACATCATAATGCAGTTTTACATTATGACATCATAATGGAGTTCTATATTATATTATAATGAAGTTCTACAAAGTATCTTCTGTTATTACTAGATTGTGACATCATAATGGAGTTGTAAATCCTATCCCCTACAATAAATACATTATGACATCATAATGAAGTTTCACATTATGACATCATAATGGAGTTCTATATTACATAAAAATGCTGTTCTACATTGTATTTTTTGTTATTACTAGATTGTGACATCATAATGATATTGTAAATTCTATCCCCTACCATGAATAGATTATGACATCATAATGCAGTTTTACATTATGACATCATAATGGAGTTCTATATTACAAAGTAGTGTTGTTCTACGTTGCATCTTTTGTTATTACTAGATTGTGATATCATAATGGAGTTGTAAATTCTATTACTTGCTATGAATAGATTATGACATCATAATGCAGTTTTACATTATGACATCATAATAGAGTTCTATACTACATTATAATGAAGTTCTACATTACATCTTTTGTTATTACTAAATTCTGACATCATAATGGAGTTGTAAATTCTATCCCCTACTATGAATACATTATGACGTCATAATGCAGTTTAATATTATGACATCATAATGAAGTTCTATATTACATAATAATGTTGTTCTATGTTGTATCTTTTGTTATTACTAGATTGTGACATCATAATGCAGTTGTAAATTCTATCCCCTACTATAAATACATGATGACATCATAATGCAGTTTTACATTATGACATCATAATGGAGTTCTATATTACATAATAATGTTGTTCTACGTTGTATCCTTTAATAGTACTAGATTGTGACATCATAATGGAGTTGTAAATTCTATCCCCTACCATGAATAGATTATGACATCATAATGCAGTTTTACATTACATGATGACATCATAATGGAGCTCTATATTATAATTTAATGAAGTTCTACGTTGCATCTTTTGTTATTACTAATTTGTGACATCATAATGCAGTTTTAAATACTATCCCCTACCATGAATAGATTATGACATCATAATGCAGTTTTACATTACATTATGACATCCTAATATAGTTCTATACTAAATTATAATTTCACTGTGAAAGTACCCCAGAAATATTAGATTACCATTCTTCATTTGGGGCATTTGAGTACAAAAGACAGAGGCTATTTGTCTTGATCCTGATGAATCGGCTCACGTATTACATCAGGGCCGTAGAAACACGTCGATTAAATATTATTTGTCTATCATCCTTAGCCTTCTGAAATAAAATTTATACCGTTATTACCACTGTATAAATAGCAATATAACCGTACCTGTAAATCTATTAAGGGAACGGTAATTAACATCGGTATAGCGGATCACCACGATAAGGTGATATACCTATCCCCTGTCCTGTATGTTCTTTGGGTGTTTGTATGTTTATGTTCGTCTAGTTTTCTGATGTGTGCTGGGCCATTTGGTGGTGTGATTTAGTGTATTTTAAATAAAGTCCTATAATAAAAGTTATATTTTATTAATAGAACAGATTATCTAATCTAATATTTCTGGGGTACTTTCACAGTGAAATTGTATTTCATTTAAAGGACCCCACCTGTCCCAGTGACGACTGTATACTAAATTATAATGAAGTTCTACATTGTATCTTTTGTTATTACTAGATTGTGACATCATAATGCAGTTTTACATTATGACATCATAATAGAGTTCTATATTATATAATAATGTTGTTCTACGTTGTATCTTTTGTTATTACTAGATTGTGACATCATAATGGAGTTGTAAATTCTATTACCTGCTATGAATAGATTATGACATCATAATGCAGTTTTACATTATGACATCATAATGGAGTTCTATACTACATTATAATGAAGTTCTACAAAGTATCTTCTGTTATTACTAGATTGTGACATCATAATGGAGTTGTAAATCCTATCCCCTACAATAAATACATTATGACATCATAATGCAGTTTCACATTATGACATCATAATGGCGTTCTATATTACATAATAATGTTTTTCTACATTGTATCTTTTGTTATTACTAGATTCTGACATCATAATGGAGTTGTAAATCCTATCCCATACTATGAATACATTATTACGTCATAATGCAGTTTCACATTATGACATCATAATGGAGTTCTATATTACATAATAATGTTGTTCTACGTTGTATCTTTTGTTATTACTAGATTCTGACATCATAATGGAGTTGTAAATTCTATTACCTGCTATGAATAGATTATGACATCATAATGCAGTTTTACATTACGACATCAAAATAGAGTTCTTTACTACATTATAATGAAGTTCTACATTGTATCTTTTGCTATTACAAGATTGTGACATCATAATGGAGTTGTAAATTCTATCCCCTACCATGAATAGATTATGACATCATAATGCAGTTTTACATTACGTTATGACATCATAACAGAGTTCTATACTAAATTATAATGAAGTTCTACATTGTATCTTTTGTTATTACTAAATTGTGACATCATAATGGAGTTGTAAATCCTATCCACTACAATGAATACATTATGACATCATAATGCAGTTTCACGTTATGACATCATAATGGAGTTCTATATTACATAAAAATGCTGTTCTACATTGTATCTTTTGTTATTACTAGATTGTGACATCATAATGGAGTTGTAAATTCTACCCCCTACTATAAATACATTATAACATCATAATGAAGTTTCACATTATGACATCATAATGAGTTGTATATTACATAAAAAGGCTGTTCTACATTGTATCTTTTGTTATTACTAGATTGTGACATCATAATGATATTGTAAATTTGATCCCCTACCATGAATAGATTATGACATCCTAATGCAGTTTTACATTACGACATCATAATAGAGTTCTATACTAAAATATAATGGATTTCTACATTGTATCTTTTGTTATTACTAGATTGTGACATCTTAATGGAGTTGTAAATGCTATCCCCTACTATGAATAGATTATGATGTCATAATGCAGTTTCACATTATGACATCATAATGAAGTTCTATATTACATAATGTTTTTCTACTTTGTATCTTTTATTATTATTAGATTGTGACATAATGGAGTTGTAAATTATATTACCTGCTATAAATAAATTATGACATCATAAAGCAGTTTTACATTATGACATCATAATGGAGTTCTATACTACATTATAATGAAGTTCTACATTGTATCTTTTGTTATTACTAGATTGTGACATCATAATGGAGTTGTAAATTCAATCCCCTGCCATACATACATTATGACATCATAATGCAGTTTTACATTATGACATCATAATGGCGTTCTATATTACATAATAATGTTTTTCTACATTGTATCTTTTGTTATTACTAGATTCTGACATCATAATGGAGTTGTAAATCCTATCCCCTACTATGAATACATTATTACGTCATAATGCAGTTTCACATTATGACATCATAATGGCGTTCTATATTACATAATAATGTTGTTCTACGTTGTATCTTTTGTTACTACTAGATTGCGACATCATAATGAAGTTGTAAATTCTATCCCCTACTATAAAAACATTATGACATCATAATGCAGTTTTACATTATGACATCATAATAGAGTTCTATATTACATTATAATTATGTTGTATCTTTTGTTATTACTAGATTGTGACATCATAATGGAGTTGTAAATTCTATCCCCTACCATGAACAGATTATGACATCATAATGCAGTTTTACATTATGACATCATAATGGAGTTCTATATTACATTATAATTAAGTTGTATGTTGTATCTTTTGTTATTACTAATTTGTGACATCATAATGGAGTTTTAAATACTATCCCCTACCATGAATAGATTATGACACCTTAATGCAGTTTTACATTACATTATGACATCCTAATATAGTTCTATACTAAATTATAATGAAGTTCTACATTGTATCTTTTGTTATTACTAGATTGTGACATCATAATGCAGTTGTAAATTCTACCCCCTACTATAAATACATTATGACATCATAATGCAGTTTTACATTATGACATCATAATGGAGTTCTATATTATATTATAATGAAGTTCTACAAAGTATCTTCTGTTATTACTAGATTGTGACATCATAATGGAGTTGTAAATCCTATCCCCTACAATAAATACATTATGACATCATAATGAAGTTTCACATTATGACATCATAATGGTGTTCTATATTACATAAAAATGCTGTTCTACATTGTATTTTTTGTTATTACTAGATTGTGACATCATAATGATATTGTAAATTCTATCCCCTACCATGAATAGATTATGACATCATAATGCAGTTTTACATTATGACATCATAATGGAGTTCTATATTACAAAGTAGTGTTGTTCTACGTTGCATCTTTTGTTATTACTAGATTGTGATATCATAATGGAGTTGTAAATTCTATTACTTGCTATGAATAGATTATGACATCATAATGCAGTTTTACATTATGACATCATAATAGAGTTCTATACTACATTATAATGAAGTTCTACATTACATCTTTTGTTATTACTAGATTCTGACATCATAATAGTGTGGTAAATTCTATCCCCTACTATGAATACATTATGACGTCATAATGCAGTTTAATATTATGACATCATAATGGAGTTCTATATTACATAATAATGTTGTTCTATGTTGTATCTTTTGTTATTACTAGATTGTGACATCATAATGCAGTTGTAAATTCTATCCCCTACTATAAATACATGATGACATCATAATGCAGTTTTACATTATGACATCATAATGGAGTTCTATATTACATAATAATGTTGTTCTACGTTGTATCCTTTAATAGTACTAGATTGTGACATCATAATGGAGTTGTAAATTCTATCCCCTACCATGAATAGATTATGACATCATAATGCAGTTTTACATTACATGATGACATCATAATGGAGCTCTATATTATAATATAATGAAGTTCTACGTTGCATCTTTTGTTATTACTAATTTGTGACATCATAATGCAGTTTTAAATACTATCCCCTACCATGAATAGATTATGACATCATAATGCAGTTTTACATTACATTATGACATCCTAATATAGTTCTATACTAAATTATAATTTCACTGTGAAAGTACCCCAGAAATATTAGATTACCATTCTTCATTTGGGGCATTTGAGTACAAAAGACAGAGGCTATTTGTCTTGATCCTGATGAATCGGCTCACTTATTACATCAGGGCCGTAGAAACACGTCGATTAAATATTATTTGTCTATCATCCTTAGCCTTCTGAAATAAAATTTATACCGTTATTACCACTGTATAAATAGCAATATAACCGTACCTGTAAATCTATTAAGGGAACGGTAATTAACATCGGTATAGCGGATCACCACGATAAGGTGATATACCTATCCCCTGTCCTGTATGTTCTTTGGGTGTTTGTATGTTTATGTTCGTCTAGTTTTCTGATGTGTGCTGGGCCATTTGGTGGTGTGATTTAGTGTATTTTAAATAAAGTCCTATAATAAAAGTTATATTTTATTAATAGAACAGATTATCTAATCTAATATTTCTGGGGTACTTTCACAGTGAAATTGTATTTCATTTAAAGGACCCCACCTGTCCCAGTGACGACTGTATACTAAATTATAATGAAGTTCTACATTGTATCTTTTGTTATTACTAGATTGTGACATCATAATGCAGTTTTACATTATGACATCATAATAGAGTTCTATATTATATAATAATGTTGTTCTACGTTGTATCTTTTGTTATTACTAGATTGTGACATCATAATGGAGTTGTAAATCCTATCCCCTACAATAAATACATTATGACATCATAATGAAGTTTCACATTATGACATCATAATGGAGTTCTATATTACATAAAAATGCTGTTCTACATTGTATTTTTTGTTATTACTAGATTGTGACATCATAATGATATTGTAAATTCTATCCCCTACCATGAATAGATTATGACATCATAATGCAGTTTTACATTATGACATCATAATGGAGTTCTATATTACAAAGTAGTGTTGTTCTACGTTGCATCTTTTGTTATTACTAGATTGTGATATCATAATGGAGTTGTAAATTCTATTACTTGCTATGAATAGATTATGACATCATAATGCAGTTTTACATTATGACATCATAATAGAGTTCTATACTACATTATAATGAAGTTCTACATTACATCTTTTGTTATTACTAGATTCTGACATCATAATGGAGTTGTAAATTCTATCCCCTACTATGAATACATTATGACGTCATAATGCAGTTTAATATTATGACATCATAATGAAGTTCTATATTACATAATAATGTTGTTCTATGTTGTATCTTTTGTTATTACTAGATTGTGACATCATAATGCAGTTGTAAATTCTATCCCCTACTATAAATACATGATGACATCATAATGCAGTTTTACATTATGACATCATAATGGAGTTCTATATTACATAATAATGTTGTTCTACGTTGTATCCTTTAATAGTACTAGATTGTGACATCATAATGGAGTTGTAAATTCTATCCCCTACCATGAATAGATTATGACATCATAATGCAGTTTTACATTACATGATGACATCATAATGGAGCTCTATATTATAATATAATGAAGTTCTACGTTGCATCTTTTGTTATTACTAATTTGTGACATCATAATGCAGTTTTAAATACTATCCCCTACCATGAATAGATTATGACATCATAATGCAGTTTTACATTACATTATGACATCCTAATATAGTTCTATACTAAATTATAATTTCACTGTGAAAGTACCCCAGAAATATTAGATTACCATTCTTCATTTGGGGCATTTGAGTACAAAAGACAGAGGCTATTTGTCTTGATCCTGATGAATCGGCTCACTTATTACATCAGGGCCGTAGAAACACGTCGATTAAATATTATTTGTCTATCATCCTTAGCCTTCTGAAATAAAATTTATACCGTTATTACCACTGTATAAATAGCAATATAACCGTACCTGTAAATCTATTAAGGGAACGGTAATTAACATCGGTATAGCGGATCACCACGATAAGGTGATATACCTATCCCCTGTCCTGTATGTTCTTTGGGTGTTTGTATGTTTATGTTCGTCTAGTTTTCTGATGTGTGCTGGGCCATTTGGTGGTGTGATTTAGTGTATTTTAAATAAAGTCCTATAATAAAAGTTATATTTTAATAATAGAACAGATTATCTCATCTAATATTTCTGGGGTAGTTTCACAGTGAAATTGTATTTCATTTAAAGGACCCCACCTGTCCCAGTGACGACTGTATACTAAATTATAATGAAGTTCTACATTGTATCTTTTGTTATTACTAGATTGTGACATCATAATGGAGTTGTAAATTCTACCCCCTACTATAAATACATTATGACATCATAATGCAGTTTTACATTATGACATCATAATAGAGTTCTATATTACATAATAATGTTGTTCTACGTTGTATCTTTTGTTATTACTAGATTGTGACATCATAATGGAGTTGTAAATTCTATTATCTGCTATGAATAGATTATGACATCATAATGCAGTTTTACATTATGACATCATAATGGAGTTCTATACTACATTATAATGAAGTTCTACAAAGTATCTTTTGTTATTACTAGATTGTGACATCATAATGGAGTTGTAAATTCAATCCCCTGCCATAAATACATTATGACATCATAATGCAGTTTCACATTATGACATCATAATGCAGTTTTACATTATGACATCATAATAGAGTTCTATACTACATTATAATGAAGTTCTACATTACATCTTTTGTTATTACTATATTCTGACATCATAATGGTGTTGTAAATTCTATCCCCTACTATGAATACATTATGACGTCATAATGCAGTTTAATATTATGACATCATAATGGAGTTCTATATTACATAAAAATGCTGTTCTACATTGTATCTTTTGTTATTACTAGATTGTGACATCATAATGGAGTTGTAAATTCTACCCCCTACTATAAATACATTATGACATCATAATGAAGTTTCACATTATGACATCATAATGAGTTCTATATTACATAAAAAGGCTGTTCTACATTGTATCTTTTGTTATTACTAGATTGTGACATCATAATGATATTGTAAATTTGATCCCCTACCATGAATAGATTATGACATCCTAATGCAGTTTTACATTACGACATCATAATAGAGTTCTATACTAAAATATAATGGATTTCTACATTGTATCTTTTGTTATTACTAGATTGTGACATCATAATGGAGTTGTAAATGCTATCCCCTACTATGAATAGATTATGATGTCATAATGCAGTTTCACATTATGACATCATAATGAAGTTCTATATTACATAATGTTTTTCTACTTTGTATCTTTTATTATTATTAGATTGTGACATTATGGAGTTGTAAATTATATTACCTGCTATAAATAAATTATGACATCATAAAGCAGTTTTACATTATGACATCATAATGGAGTTCTATACTACATTATAATGAAGTTCTACATTGTATCTTTTGTTATTACTAGATTGTGACATCATAATGGAGTTGTAAATTCAATCCCCTGCCATAAATACATTATGACATCATAATGCAGTCTTACATTATGACATCATAATGGCGTTCTATATTACATAATGTTTTTCTACATTGTATCTTTTGTTATTACTAGATTCTGACATCATAATGGAGTTGTAAATCCTATCCCCTACTATGAATACATTATTACGTCATAATGCAGTTTCACATTATGACATCATAATGGCGTTCTATATTACATAATAATGTTGTTCTACGTTGTATCTTAGATTGCGACATCATAATGAAGTTGTAAATTCTATCCCCTACTATAAAAACATTATGACATCATAATGCAGTTTTACATTATGACATCATAATAGAGTTCTATATTACATTATAATTATGTTGTATCTTTTGTTATTACTAGATTGTGACATCATAATGGAGTTGTAAATTCTATCCCCTACCATGAACAGATTATGACATCATAATGCAGTTTTACATTATGACATAATGGAGTTCTATATTACATTATCATTAAGTTGTATGTTGTATCTTTTGTTATTACTAATTTGTGACATCATAATGGAGTTTTAAATACTATCCCCTACCATGAATAGATTATGACATCTTAATGCAGTTTTACATTACATTATGACATCCTAATATAGTTCTATACTAAATTATAATGAAGTTCTACATTGTATCTTTTGTTATTACTAGATTGTGACATCATAATGCAGTTGTAAATTCTACCCCCTACTATAAATACATTATGACATCATAATGCAGTTTTACATTATGACATCATAATGGAGTTCTATATTATATTATAATGAAGTTCTACAAAGTATCTTCTGTTATTACTAGATTGTGACATCATAATGGAGTTGTAAATCCTATCCCCTACAATAAATACATTATGACATATAATGAAGTTTCACATTATGACATCATAATGGAGTTCTATATTACATAAAAATGCTGTTCTACGTTGTATTTTTTGTTATTACTAGATTGTGACATCATAATGATATTGTAAATTCTATCCCCTACCATGAATAGATTATGACATCATAATGCAGTTTTACATTATGACATCATAATGGAGTTCTATATTACAAAGTAGTGTTGTTCTACGTTGCATCTTTTGTTATTACTAGATTGTGATATCATAATGGAGTTGTAAATTCTATTACTTGCTATGAATAGATTATGACATCATAATGCAGTTTTACATTATGACATCATAATAGAGTTCTATACTACATTATAATGAAGTTCTACATTACATCTTTTGTTATTACTAGATTCTGAAATCATAATGGTGTTGTAAATTCTATCCCCTACTATGAATACATTATGACGTCATAATGCAGTTTAATATTATGACATCATAATGGAGTTCTATATTACATAATAATGTTGTTCTATGTTGTATCTTTTGTTATTACTAGATTGTGACATCATAATGCAGTTGTAAATTCTATCCCCTACTATAAATACATGATGACATCATAATGCAGTTTTACATTATGACATCATAATGGAGTTCTATATTACATAATAATGTTGTTCTACGTTGTATCCTTTAATAATACTAGATTGTGACATCATAATGGAGTTGTAAATTCTATCCCCTACCATGAATAGATTATGACATCATAATGCAGTTTTACATTACATGATGACATCATAATGGAGCTCTATATTACAATATAATGAAGTTCTAGGTTGCATCTTTTGTTATTACTAATTTGTGACATCATAATGCAGTTTTAAATACTATCCCCTACCATGAATAGATTATGACATCATAATGCAGTTTTACATTACATTATGACATCCTAATATAGTTCTATACTAAATTATAATTTCACTGTGAAAGTACCCCAGAAATATTAGATTACCATTCTTCATTTGGGGCATTTGAGTACAAAAGACAGAGGCTATTTGTCTTGATCCTGATGAATCGGCTCACTTATTACATCAGGGCCGTAGAAACACGTCGATTAAATATTATTTGTCTATCATCCTTAGCCTTCTGAAATAAAATTTATACCGTTATTACCACTGTATAAATAGCAATATAACCGTACCTGTAAATCTATTAAGGGAACGGTAATTAACATCGGTATAGCGGATCACCACGATAAGGTGATATACCTATCCCCTGTCCTGTATGTTCTTTGGGTGTTTGTATGTTTATGTTCGTCTAGTTTTCTGATGTGTGCTGGGCCATTTGGTGGTGTGATTTAGTGTATTTTAAATAAAGTCCTATAATAAAAGTTATATTTTAATAATAGAACAGATTATCTAATCTAATATTTCTGGGGTACTTTCACAGTGAAATTGTATTTCATTTAAAGGACCCCACCTGTCCCAGTGACGACTGTATACTAAATTATAATGAAGTTCTACATTGTATCTTTTGTTATTACTAGATTGTGACATCATAATGGAGTTGTAAATTCTACCCCCTACTATAAATACATTATGACATCATAATGCAGTTTTACATTATGACATCATAATAGAGTTCTATATTACATAATAATGTTGTTCTACGTTGTATCTTTTGTTATTACTAGATTGTGACATCATAATGGAGTTGTAAATTCTATTACCTGCTATGAATAGATTATGACATCATAATGCAGTTTTACATTATGACATCATAATGGAGTTCTATACTACATTATAATGAAGTTCCACAAAGTATCTTCTGTTATTACTAGATTGTGACATCATAATGGAGTTGTAAATCCTATCCCCTACAATAAATACATTATGACATCATAATGCAGTTTCACATTATGACATCATAATGCAGTTTTACATTATGACATCATAATAGAGTTCTATACTACATTATAATGAAGTTCTACATTACATCTTTTGTTATTACTATATTCTGACATCATAATGGTGTTGTAAATTCTATCCCCTACTATGAATACATTATGACGTCATAATGCAGTTTAATATTATGACATCATAATGGAGTTCTATATTACATAATAATGTTGTTCTATGTTGTATCTTTTGTTATTACTAGATTGTGACATCATAATGCAGTTGTAAATTCTATCCCCTACTATAAATACATGATGACATCATAATGCAGTTTTACATTATGACATCATAATGGAGTTCTATATTACATAATAATGTTGTTCTACGTTGTATCCTTTAATAGTACTAGATTGTGACATCATAATGGAGTTGTAAATTCTATCCCCTACCATGAATAGATTATGACATCATAATGCAGTTTTACATTACATGATGACATCATAATGGAGCTCTATATTACAATATAATGAAGTTCTACGTTGCATCTTTTGTTATTACTAATTTGTGACATCATAATGCAGTTTTAAATACTATCCCCTACCATGAATAGATTATGACATCATAATGCAGTTTTACATTACATTATGACATCCTAATATAGTTCTATACTAAATTATAATTTCACTGTGAAAGTACCCCAGAAATATTAGATTACCATTCTTCATTTGGGGCATTTGAGTACAAAAGACAGAGGCTATTTGTCTTGATCCTGATGAATCGGCTCACTTATTACATCAGGGCCGTAGAAACACGTCGATTAAATATTATTTGTCTATCATCCTTAGCCTTCTGAAATAAAATTTATACCGTTATTACCACTGTATAAATAGCAATATAACCGTACCTGTAAATCTATTAAGGGAACGGTAATTAACATCGGTATAGCGGATCACCACGATAAGGTGATATACCTATCCCCTGTCCTGTATGTTCTTTGGGTGTTTGTATGTTTATGTTCGTCTAGTTTTCTGATGTGTGCTGGGCCATTTGGTGGTGTGATTTAGTGTATTTTAAATAAAGTCCTATAATAAAAGTTATATTTTAATAATAGAACAGATTATCTAATCTAAAATTTTTGGGGTACTTTCACAGTGAAATTGTATTTCATTTAAAGGACCCCACCTGTCCCAGTGACGACTGTATACTAAATTATAATGAAGTTCTACATTGTATCTTTTGTTATTACTAGATTGTGACATCATAATGGAGTTGTAAATTCTACCCCCTACTATAAATACATTATGACATCATAATGCAGTTTTACATTATGACATCATAATAGAGTTCTATATTACATAATAATGTTGTTCTACGTTGTATCTTTTGTTATTACTAGATTGTGACATCATAATGGAGTTGTAAATTCTATTACCTGCTATGAATAGATTATGACATCATAATGCAGTTTTACATTATGACATCATAATGGAGTTCTATACTACATTATAATGAAGTTCTACATTGTATCTTTTGTTATTACTAGATTAAGAGATCATAATGGAGTTGTAAATTCTATCCCCTACCATGAATAGATTATGACATCATAATGCAGTTTTGCATTATGACATCATAATGGAATTCTATATTACATAATAATGTTGTTCTACATTGTATCTTTTGTTATCACTAGATTGTGACATCATAATGGAGTTGTAAATTCTATTACCTGCTATGAATAGATTATGACATTATAATGCAGTTTTACATTATGACTAGAGATGAGCGAGCGTACTCGGAAAAGCACTACTCGCTCGAGTAATTTGCTTTATTCGAGTATCGCTGTGCTCGTCCCTGAAGATTCGGGTGCCGCTGCGGCTGACAGGTGAGTCGCAGCGGGGGGCAGGGGAGAGCGGGTGGGAGAGAGGGAGAAAAAAGATCTTACCTCCGTTCCTCCCCGCTCTCCCCTGCAGCTCCCCGCTCCGTGCCGGCACCCGAATCTTCAGGGACGAGCACAGCGATACTCGGATAAAGCAAATTACTCGAGCGAGTAGTGCTTTTCCGAGTACGCTCGCTCATCTCTAATTATGACATTATAAAGCAGTTCTAGACTACATTATAATGAAGTTCTACATTCTATCTTTTGTTATTACTAGATTAAGAGATCATAATGGAGTTGTAAATTCTATCCCCTACCATAAATAGATTATGACATCATAATGCAGTTTTACATTACATTATGACATCATAATGGAGTTCTATACTACATTATAAAGAAGTTCTACATTGTATCGTTTGTTATTACTAAATTGTCACATCATAATGGAGTTGTAAATTCTATCACCTGCTATGAATAGATTATGACATCATAATGCAGTTTTACATTATGACATCATAATGGAGTTCTATTTTACATTATAAATAAGTTGTATGTTGTATCTTGTTATTAATACATTGTGACATCATAATGGAGTTGTAAATTCTATCCCCTACGATTAATACATTATGACATCATAATGCAGTTTTACATTACATTATGACATGTTAATGGAGTTCTATACTACATTATAATGAAGTTCTACATTGCATCTCTTGTTATTACTAGATTGTGACATCATAATGGTGTTGCAAATTCTATCCCCTACTATAAATACATTATGACATCATAATGCAGTTTTACATTATGACATCATAATGGAGTTCTATATTACATAATAATGTTGTTCTACATTGTATCCTTTGTTACTACTAGATTGTGACATCATAATAGAGTTGTAAATTCTATCCCTTACCATGAATAGATTATGACATCATAATGCAGTTTTACATTACATTATGACATCATAATGGAGTTCTATATCTATATATATAAAATTGAATGTATGTCTGTCTGCGTGCGTGCGTGTCTGCGTGCGTGTCTGTTGTCCTTTATGCGCTACTACACCATTCATCCGATCGCCATGAAACTTTGGGAAGTTGTTAAGTACACTCCTGGGAAGATTATAGGCATAGTACAAATATCCTACGATAAATGGCGCGCGAGCGTCGTCGAAAGTTACGCCCCCCCCCCCACGTAGATCGAATAAGTAAGCCACCTGCTATTGTGATGTCATCACTGATGTCATCAACATCGGACGCCCTTGAACATGCCCCAACATGTTCTATAAAGCTGCATTGTGATGTCATTAAGGCTGTATTATGACACGTACAGCTTGGAACCACTAGAGCACGCCAGCCAATTACCATTGGAGTTGGAAGTGGGTAAACAAGTACTAGGATATCTTCCTAAGAAGCCACAGCAGCCGGATAAATTGTATGTTCCACCCAACGGCTATTTTATTCAGCCCGCAAGGGGGAAGCAGCGGCCTACAAAATCTCATTCAGGTAGGTAGGTTCAGTTCTTGGAGGTTGGGGAATGCTTATGGGCAAGGCCTTATGTCTCATCCCAACTTAATTCTCTCACTTCCCAATGTCATAGAAACTTAAAATTTGGCACGAGCATTGATTATGTCATAAATAGGAAAAGTTAATGGGTCCCAACTCGATTATTCAATTCAAAGCGCCAAAGAATTAGCGTTCAAATTTTACGTACGGAATCTAATTCTCTCATTTCCTGATGTCATAGATAGATAGATAGATAGACTGTATGCAATAACCCTGATAGATAGATAGATAGATAGACTGTATGCAATGACACGTACAGCTTGAAACCATAAATACTAGAGCACGCCAGCCATTTACAGTCAGTCTCCATTGGAGTTGGAAGTGGGCAAACATGTACTAGGCTATCTTCCCAAGAAGCCACAGCAGCCGGATAAATTGGATGTTCCACACAACGGCTATTTTATTCAGCCTGCAAGGGGGAAGCAGCGGCCTACAAAACCTCAGTGGTCGCTGCTGCCGTCATCTAGATATATAAAAACGAATGTATGTATGTATGTCTGTCTTCGCAGCAACGCGCGACGGGTACGCTAGTCTATATATATAAAATTGAATGTATGACTGTCTGCGTGCGTGCGTGTCTGCGTGTCTGTTTGTCCTTTATGCGCTACTACACCATTCATCCGATCGCCATGAAACTTTGGGAAGTTGTTAAGTACACTCCTGGGAAGATTATAGGCATAGTACAAATATCCTACGATAAATGGCGCGCGCGCGAGCGTCGTCGAAAGTTACACCCCCCCCCACGTAGATCGAATAAGTAAGCCACCTGCTATTGTGATGTCATCACTGATGTCATCAACATCGGACGCCCTTGAACATGCCCCAACATGTTCTATAAAGCTGCATTGTGATGTCATTAAGGCTCTATTATGACACGTACAGCTTGGAACCACTAGAGCACGCCAGCCAATTACCATTGGAGTTGGAAGTGGGTAAACAAGTACTAGGCTATCTTCCCAAGAAGCCACAGCAGCCGGATAAATTGTATGTTCCACCCAACGGCTATTTTATTCAGCCCGCAAGGGGGAAGCAGCGGCCTACAAAATCTCATTCAGGTAGGTAGGTTCAGTTCTTGGAGGTTGGGGAATGCTTATGGGCAAGGCCTTATGTCTCATCCCAACTTAATTCTCTCACTTCCCAATGTCATAGAAACTTGAAATTTGCCACGAGCATTGATTATGTCATAAATAGGAAAAGTTAATGGGTCCCAACTCGATTATTCAATTCAAAGCGCCAAAGAATTAGCGTTCAAATTTTACGTACGGAATCTAATTCTCTCATTTCCTGATGTCATAGATAGATAGATAGATAGATAGATAGACTGTATGCAATAACCCTGATAGATAGATATGGAGATAGATAGATAGATAGATAGATAGACTGTATGCAATGACACGTACAGCTTGAAACCATAAATACTAGAGCACGCCAGCCATTTACAGTCAGTCTCCATTGGAGTTGGAAGTGGGCAAACATGTACTAGGCTATCTTCCCAAGAAGCCACAGCAGCCGGATAAATTGGATGTTCCACACAACGGCTATTTTATTCAGCCTGCAAGGGGGAAGCAGCGGCCTACAAAACCTCAGTGGTCGCAATAGCAGGTGGCTTACTTATTCGATCTACGTGGGGGGGGGTGTAACTTTCGACGACGCTCGCGCGCGCGCCATTTATCGTAGAATATTTGTACTATGCCTATAATCTTCCCAGGAGTGTACTTAACAACTTCCCAAAGTTTCATGGCGATCGGATGAATGGTGTAGTAGCGCATAAAGGACAAACAGACACGCAGACACGCAGACACGCACGCACGCAGACAGACATACATTCAATTTTATATATATAGATAATAATGTTGCTCTACGTTGTATCTTTTCTTACTACTAATTTCTGACATCATAATGAAGTTTTAAATACTATCCCCTACCATGAATAGATTATGACATCATAATGCAGTTTTACATTATGACATCATAATGGAGTTCTATAGTACAATATAATTAAGTTCTACATTGTATCTTTTGTTATTACTAGATTGTGACATCATAATGGAGTTGTAAATCCTATCACCTACTATGAATAGATTATGACGTCATAATGCAGTTTCACATTATGACATCATAATGGAGTTCTATACTACATTATAATGAAGTTCTACATTGTATCTTTTGTTATTACTAGATTAAGACATCATCATGGAGTTGTAAATTCTATCCCCTACCATGAATAGATTATGACATCATAATGCAGTTTTACTTTATGACATCACAATGGAGTTCTATATTACATAATAATGTTGTTCTACATTGTATCTTTTGTTATTACTAGATTGTGACATCTTAATGGAGTTGTAAATCCTATCCCCTACTATGAATAGATTATGACGTCATAATGCAGTTTTTACATTATGACATCATAATGGAGTTCTATATTATATAATGATGTTGTTCTACGTTGTATGTTTTGTTATTACTAGATTGTGACATCATAATGGAGTTGTAAACTCTATCCGCTATGAATACATTATGACATCATAATGCAGTTTTAAATTATGACATCATAATGGAGTTGTAAATTCTATCCCCTACCATAAGTACATTATGACATCATAATGCTGTTTTGCATTATGACATCATAATGGAGTTCTATATTACATAATAATGTTGTTCTACATTGTATCTTTTGTTATTACTAAATTGTGACATCATAACGGAGTTGTAAATTCTATTACCTGCTATGAATAGATTATGACATCATAATGCAGTTTTACATTAGGACATCATAATGCAGTTCTATACTACATTATAATGAAGTTCTACATTCTATCTTTTGTAATTACTAGATTGTGACATCATAATGGAGTTGTAAATCCTATCCCCTACTATGAATAGATTATGACGTCATAATGCAGTTTCACATTATGACATCATAATGGAGTTCTATATTACATAATGATGTTGTTCTATGTTGTATGTTTTGTTATTACTAGATTGTGACATCATAATGGAGTTGTAAATTCTATCCACTATGAATACATTATGACATCATAATGCAGTTTTGCATTTTGACATCATAATGGAATTCTATATTACATAATAATGTTGTTCTACATTGTATCTTTTGTTATTACTAGATTGTGACATCATAATGGAGTTGCAAATTCTATTACCTGCTATAAATAGATTATGACATTATAATGCAGTTTTACATTATGACATTATAATGCAGTTCTATACTACATTATAATGAAGTTCTACATTCTATCTTTTGTTATTACTAGATTGTGACATCATAATGGAGTTGTAAATTCTATCCCCTACCATAAATACATCATGACATCATAATGCAGTTTTACATTATGACATCATAATGGAGTTCTATATTACATAATGTTTTTCTATGTTGTATCTTTTAATATTACTAGATTGTGACATCATAATGGAGTTGTAAAGTCTACCCCCTACCATGAATAAATTATGACATCATAATGCAGTTTTACATTACATTATGACATCACAATGGAGTTCTATCTTACATAATAATGTTCTACATTGTATCTTTTGTTATTTCTAGATTGTGACATCATAATGGAGTTGCAAATCCTATCACTTACTATGAATAGATTATGACGTCACAATGCAGTTTCACATTATGACATCATAATGGAGTTCTATATTACATAATGATGTTGTTCTATGTTGTATGTTTTGTTATTACTAGATTGTGACATCATAATGGAGTTGTAAATTCTATCCCCTATGAATACATTATGACATCATAATGCAGTTTTGCATTATGACATCATAATGGAATTCTATATTACATAATAATGTTCTATATTGTATCTTTTGTTATTACTAGATTGTGACATCATAATGGAGTTGTAAATTCTATTACCTGCTATGAATAGATTATGACATTATAATGCAGTTTTACATTATGACATTATAATGCAGTTCTATACTACATTATAATGAAGTTCTACATTCTGTCTTTTGTTATTACTAGATTGTGACATCATAATGGAGTTGTAAACTCTATTACCTGCTATGAATAGATTATGACATCATAATGCAGTTTTACATTATGACATCATAATGGAGTTCTATATTACATAATAATGTTGTTCTACGTTGTATCTTTTGTTACTACTAATTAGTGACATCATAATGGAGTTTTAAATACTATCTCCTACCATGAATAGATTATGACATCATAAAGCAGTTTTACATAACATTATGACAACATAATGTAGTTCTATACTAAATTATAATGAAGTTCTACATTGTATCTTTTGTTATTACTAGATTGTGAGATCATGATGGAGTTGTAAATTCTACTCCCTACTACAAATACATTATGACATCATAATGCAGTTTTACATTATGACATCATAATGGAGTTCTATATTACATAATAATGTTCTACGTTGTATCTTTTGTTACTACTAGATTGTGACATGATAATGGAGTTGTAAATTCTATCCCCTACCATGAATAGATTATGACATCATAATGCAGTTTTACATCACATTATGACATCATAATGGAGTTCTATATTACATTATAATGAAGATCTACGTTGTATCTTTTATTACTAATTTGTGACATCATAATGGAGTTTTAAATACTATCCCCTACCATGAATAGATTATGACATCATAATGGAGTTCTATATTACATAATAATGTTTTTCTACGTTGCATCTTTTGTTATTACTAGATTGTGACATCATAATGGAGTTGTAAATTCTATTACCTGCTATGAATAGATTATGACATCATCATGCAGTTTTACATTATGACATCATAATGGAGTTCTATACTACATTATAATGAAGTTCTACATTGTATCTTTTGTTATTACTAGATTGTGACATCATAATGGAGTTTAAAGTTCTACCCCCTACTATGAGTAGATTATGACATCATAATGGAGTTCTATATAGCATTATAATGAAGTTCTACATTGTATCTTTTGTTATTACTAGATTGTGACATCATAATGGAGTTGTAAATTCTATCCCCTACTATGAATACATTATGACATCATAATGGAGTTCTATATTACAGAATTATGTTGTTCTACATTGTATCTTTTGTTATTACTAGATTGTGACATCATAATGGAGTTGTAAATCCTATCCCCTACTATGAATAGATTAAGACGGCATAATGCAGTTTCACATTATGACATAATGGAGATGTATATTACATTATAATTACGTTGTACGTTGTATCTTTTGCTATTACTAGATTGTGACATAATAATGGAGTTGTAAATTCTATCCCCTACAATTAATAGATTCTGACATCATAATGCAGTTTTACATTACATTATGACATCATAATGGAGTTCTATACTACATTATAATGACGTTCTACATTGCATCTTTTGTTATTACTAGATTGTGACATCATAATGGAGTTGTAAATTCTATCACCTGCTCTTAATAGATTATGACATCATAATGCAGTTTTAGATTATGACATCATAATGGAGTTCTATATTACATAATAATGTTGTTCTGCGTTGTATCTTTTGTTGTTACTAGATTGTGACATCATAATGGAGTTGTAAATTCTATTACCTGCTATGAATAGATTATGACATCATAATGCAGTTTTACATTAGGACATCATAATGCAGTTCTATACTACATTATAATGAAGTTCTACATTCTATCTTTTGTAATTACTAGATTGTGACATCATAATGGAGTTGTAAATCCTATCCCCTACTATGAATAGATTATGACGTCATAATGCAGTTTCACATTATGACATCATAATGGAGTTTTATATTACACTAGCGTACCCGTCGCGCGTTGCTGCGAAGACAGACATACATACATACATACATTCGTTTTTATATATCTAGATAACAACCAATCACAGCGTAGCTTTCAAGTTACCTCAGCGGTATAATATATAACAACCAATCACAGCACAGCAGCTTTCATGTTACCTCAGCAGTATAAGAAATAGCAACCAATCACAGTGCAGCTTTTATTTTACCTCAGGGGTATAGGAAATAACAACCAATCACAGCACAGCTTTTATGTTACCTCAGCAGTATAAGAAATAGCAACCAAGCAAGAATTTTAGCGCAGCTATCCATTCCAGTTATTTACACTTTGCTTGTCTGCCTGTGTGCCGTGGATTATTCTAGGGGTTTTGCCCAGCTCGCAACATTGTATCCAATAAGCGAGTTCTCCACTAAACATTGTTCTCCATGAAAGAACTGAGCGTACCTTTTTTAAAAATGACGGCAGCAGCGACCAATAAGCTTTGTAGGCCGCTGCTTCCCCCTTGCAGGCTGAATAAAATAGCCGTTGTGTGGAACATCCAATTTATCCGGCTGCTGTGGCTTCTTGGGAAGATAGCCTAGTACATGTTTGCCCACTTCCAACTCCAATGGAGACTGACTGTAAATGGCTGGCGTGCTCTAGTATTTATGGTTCCAAGCTGTACGTGTCATTGCATACAGTCTATCTATCTATCTATCTATCTATCAGGGTTATTGCATACAGTCTATCTATCTATCTATCTATCTATCTATGACATCAGAAAATGAGAGAATTAGATTCCGTACGTAAAATTTGAACGCTAATTCTTTGGCGCTTTGAATTGAATAATCAAGTTGGGACCGATTAGCTTTTCCCATTTATGACATAATCAATGCTCATGCCAAATTTCAAGTTTCTATGAAATTGGGAAGTGAGAGAATTAAATTCCGTACATAAAATTTGGACGCTAATTCTTTTGCGCTTAGAATTGAATAATCGAGTTGGGATGAGACATAAGGCCTTGCCCATAAGCATTCCCCAACCTCCAAGAACTGAACCTACCTACCTGAATGAGATTTTGTAGGCCGCTGCTTCCCCCTTGCGGGCTGAATAAAATAGCCGTTGGGTGGAACATACAATTTATCCGGCTGCTGTGGCTTCTTAGGAAGATATCCTAGTACTTGTTTACCCACTTCCAACTCCAATGGAGACTGACTGTAAATGGCTGGCGTGCTGTACGTGTCATAATAGAGCCTTAATGACATCACAATGCAGCTTTATAGAACATGTTGGGGCATGTTCAAGGGCGTCCGATGTTGATGACATCACAATGGCAGTGATGACATCACAATAGCAGGTGGCTTACTTATTCGATCTACGTGGGGGGTCGTAACTTTCGACGACGCTCGCGCGCGCGCCATTTATAGTAGGATAGTTGTACTATGCCTATAATCTTCCCAGGAGTGTACTCAACAACTTCCCAAAGTTTCATGGCGATCGGATGAATGGTGTAGTAGCGCATAAAGGACAAACAGACAGACACGCAGACAGACAGACAGACACGCACGCAGACAGACATACATTCAATTTTAGATATATAGATAATGATGTTGTTCTACGTTGTATGTTTTGTTATTACTAGATTGTGACATCATAATGGAGTTGTAAATTCTATCACCTGCTCTTAATAGATTATGACATCATAATGCAGTTTTAGATTATGACATCATAATGGAGTTCTATATTACATAATAATGTTGTTCTGCGTTGTATCTTTTGTTGTTACTAGATTGTGACATCATAATGGATTTGTAAATTCAATTACCTGCTATGAATAGATTATGACATCATCATGCAGTTTTACATTATGACATCATAATGGAGTTCTATACTACATTATAATGAAGTTCTACATTGTATGTTTTGTTATTACTAGATTGTGACATCATAATGGAGTTGTAAATTCTATCACCTGCTATTAATAGATTATGACATCATAATGCAGTTTTAGATTATGACATCATAATGCAGTTCTATATTACATAAAAAGGTTGTTCTACGTTGTATCTTTTGTTATTACTAGATTGTAACATCATAATGGAGTTGTAAATTCTATACCCTACCATTAATAGATTATGACATTATAATGCAGTTTTGCATTATGACATCATAATGGAATTCTATATTACATAATAATGTTGTTCTACATTGTATCTTTTGTTATTACTAGAGTGTGACATCATAATGGAGTTGTAAATTCTATACCCTACCATTAATAGATTATGACATTATAATGCAGTTTTGCATTATGACATCATAATGGAATTCTATATTACATAATAATGTTGTTCTACATTGTATCTTTTGTTATTACTAGAGTGTGACATCATAATGGAGTTGTAAATTCTATTACCTGCTATGAATAGATTATGACATTATAATGCAGTTTTACATTATGACATTATAATGCATTTCTATACTACATTATAATGAAGTTCTACATTCTATCTTTTGCTATTACTGGATTGTGACATCATAATGGAGTTGTAAATTCTATCCCCTACCATAAATACATCATGACATCATAATGCAGTTTTACATTATGACATCATAATGGAGTTCTATATTACATAATGTTTTTCTACGTTGTATCTTTTAATATTACTAGATTGTGACATCATAATGGAGTTGTAAAGTCTACCCCTACCATGAATAGATTATGACATCATAATGCAGTTTTGCATTACATTATGACATCACAATGGAGTTCTATCTTACATAATAATGTTCTACATTGTATCTTTTGTTATTTCTAGATTGTGACATCATAATGGAGTTGTAAATTTTAAGTTGCAAATCCTATCACTTACTATGAATAGATTATGACGTCATAATGCAGTTTCACATTATGACATCATAATGGAGTTCCATATTACATAATGATGTTGTTCTACGTTGTATGTTTTGTTATTACTAGATTGTGACATCATAATGGAGTTGTAAATTCTATCCACTATGAATACATTATGACATCATAATGCAGTTTTGCATTATGACATCATAATGGAATTCTATATTACATAATAATGTTGTTCTACATTGTATCTTTTGTTATTACTAGATGGTGACATCATAATGGAGTTGCAAATTCTATTACCTGCTATAAATAGATTATGACATTATAATGCAGTTTTACATTATGACATTATAATGCAGTTCTATACTACATTATAATGAAGTTCTACATTCTATCTTTTGTTATTACTGGATTGTGACATCATAATGGAGTTGTAAAGTCTACCCCCTACCATGAATAAATTATGACATCATAATGCAGTTTTACATTACATTATGACATCACAATGGAGTTCTATCTTACATAATAATGTTCTACATTGTATCTTTTGTTATTTCTAGATTGTGACATCATAATGGAGTTGCAAATCCTATCACTTACTATGAATAGATTATGACGTCATAATGCAGTTTCACATTATGACATCATAATGGAGTTCTATATTACATAATGATGTTGTTCTACGTTGTATGTTTTGTTATTACTAGATTGTGACATCATAATGGAGTTGTAAATTCTATCCCCTATGAATACATTATGACATCATAATGCAGTTTTGCATTATGACATCATAATGGAATTCTATATTACATAATAATGTTCTATATTGTATCTTTTGTTATTACTAGATTGTGACATCATAATGGAGTTGTAAATTCTATTACCTGCTATGAATAGATTATGACATTATAATGCAGTTTTACATTATGACATTATAATGCAGTTCTATACTACATTATAATGAAGTTCTACATTCTGTCTTTTGTTATTACTAGATTGTGACATCATAATGGAGTTGTAAACTCTATTACCTGCTATGAATAGATTATGACATCATAATGCAGTTTTACATTATGACATCATAATGGAGTTCTATATTACATAATAATGTTGTTCTACGTTGTATCTTTTGTTACTACTAATTAGTGACATCATAATGGAGTTTTAAATACTATCTCCTACCATGAATAGATTATGACATCATAAAGCAGTTTTACATAACATTATGACAACATAATGTAGTTCTATACTAAATTATAATGAAGTTCTACATTGTATCTTTTGTTATTACTAGATTGTGAGATCATGATGGAGTTGTAAATTCTACTCCCTACTACAAATACATTATGACATCATAATGCAGTTTTACATTATGACATCATAATGGAGTTCTATATTACATAATAATGTTCTACGTTGTATCTTTTGTTACTACTAGATTGTGACATGATAATGGAGTTGTAAATTCTATCCCCTACCATGAATAGATTATGACATCATAATGCAGTTTTACATCACATTATGACATCATAATGGAGTTCTATATTACATTATAATGAAGATCTACGTTGTATCTTTTATTACTAATTTGTGACATCATAATGGAGTTTTAAATACTATCCCCTACCATGAATAGATTATGACATCATAATGCAGTTTTAGATTATGACATCATAATGGAGTTCTATATTACATAATAATGTTTTTCTACGTTGCATCTTTTGTTATTACTAGATTGTGACATCATAATGGAGTTGTAAATTCTATTACCTGCTATGAATAGATTATGACATCATCATGCAGTTTTACATTATGACATCATAATGGAGTTCTATACTACATTATAATGAAATTCTACATTGTATCTTTTGTTATTACTAGATTGTGACATCATAATGGAGTTTAAAGTTCTACCCCCTACTATGAGTAGATTATGACATCATAATGGAGTTCTATATAGCATTATAATGAAGTTCTACATTGTATCTTTTGTTATTACTAGATTGTGACATCATAATGGAGTTGTAAATTCTATCCCCTACTATGAATACATTATGACATCATAATGGAGTTCTATATTACAGAATTATGTTGTTCTACATTGTATCTTTTGTTATTACTAGATTGTGACATCATAATGGAGTTGTAAATCCTATCCCCTACTATGAATAGATTAAGACGGCATAATGCAGTTTCACATTATGACATAATGGAGCTGTATATTACATTATAATTACGTTGTATGTTGTATCTTTTGCTATTACTAGATTGTGACATAATAATGGAGTTGTAAATTCTATCCCCTACGATTAATAGATTCTGACATCATAATGCAGTTTTACATTACATTATGACATCATAATGGAGTTCTATACTACATTATAATGACGTTCTACATTGCATCTTTTGTTATTACTAGATTGTGACATCATAATGGAGTTGTAAATTCTATCACCTGCTCTTAATAGATTATGACATCATAATGCAGTTTTAGATTATGACATCATAATGGAGTTCTATATTACATAATAATGTTGTTCTGCGTTGTATCTTTTGTTGTTACTAGATTGTGACATCATAATGAAGTTGTAAATTCTATTACCTGCTATGAATAGATTATGACATCATCATGCAGTTTTACATTATGACATCATAATGGAGTTCTATACTACATTATAATGAAGTTCTACATTGTATGTTTTGTTATTACTAGATTGTGACATCATAATGGAGTTGTAAATTCTATCACCTGATATTAATAGATTATGACATCATAATGCAGTTTTAGATTATGACATCATAATGCAGTTCTATATTACATAAAAATGTTGTTCTACGTTGTATGTTTTGTTATTACTAGATTGTGACATCATAATGAAGTTGTAAATTCTATACCCTACCATTAATAGATTATGACATTATAATGCAGTTTTGCATTATGACATCATAATGGAATTCTATATTACATAATAATGTTGTTCTACATTGTATCTTTTGTTATTACTAGATTGTGACATCATAATGGAGTTTAAAGTTCTACCCCCTACTATGAGTAGATTATGACATCATAATGGAGTTCTATATAGCATTATAATGAAGTTCTACATTGTATCTTTTGTTATTACTAGATTGTGACATCATAATGGAGTTGTAAATTCTATCCCCTACTATGAATACATTATGACATCATAATGGAGTTCTATATTACAGAATTATGTTGTTCTACATTGTATCTTTTGTTATTACTAGATTGTGACATCATAATGGAGTTGTAAATCCTATCCCCTACTATGAATAGATTAAGACGGCATAATGCAGTTTCACATTATGACATAATGGAGCTGTATATTACATTATAATTACGTTGTATGTTGTATCTTTTGCTATTACTAGATTGTGACATAATAATGGAGTTGTAAATTCTATCCCCTACGATTAATAGATTATGACATCATAATGCAGTTTTACATTACATTATGACATCATAATGGAGTTCTATACTACATTATAATGACGTTCTACATTGCATCTTTTGTTATTACTAGATTGTGACATCATAATGGAGTTGTAAATTCTATCACCTGCTCTTAATAGATTATGACATCATAATGCAGTTTTAGATTATGACATCATAATGGAGTTCTATATTACATAATAATGTTGTTCTGCGTTGTATCTTTTGTTGTTACTAGATTGTGACATCATAATGGAGTTGTAAATTCTATTACCTGCTATGAATAGATTATGACATCATAATGCAGTTTTACATTAGGACATCATAATGCAGTTCTATGCTACATTATAATGAAATTCTACATTGTATCTTTTGTTATTACTAGATTGTGACATCATAATGGAGTTGTAAGTTCTACCCCCTACTATGAGTAGATTATGACATCATAATGCAGTTTTACATTACATTATGACATCATAATGGAGTTCTATATAGCATTATAATGAAGTTCTACGTTGTATCTTTTGTTATTACTAGATTTTGACATGATAATGAAGTTGTAAATTCTATCCCCTTCAATAATAACTGTTACCATGCATGGCGGTGCAAGGTCCCGTGGTCGGCGCGCGCCGCTCCGTTGTCGGCTCCGGCGTCCTGGAGCTCTGGAGTCGGGGCTCTCCCGGCGGCGTGGGGCAGCCAGTGTGCGGCGGCATGGGCGTGTCCGCCCGTAGGGTGCCGCCCGCACTCATCCACCTTTCTTATGCAGCAGTGGGAGAGTCGGCTCCTCCCACTCTCCGCCCCTGGGCGGAGGCTTGCAGTTTTAAGGCTGGCAGTGACCTGAGCTCACTGCCAGTTATTGGTTCTGCTAGCATCTAGTCGGTCCTTTCTGCAGCTAAGTCTTAGTTCACCCTCTAGTTTGCCTGTCAGCTTCCATTTCCAGCTTTGCTTTCTCTGTATTTTCTGTTGGTCATTTCCATCTGCCTTCTCTGTCGGCACTCTGTTCCCTCCATCAGTTAGTCACATCTTGTCAGTCGCCAGGTCCCTAGCCAGTGCAGGGACCGCCGTCCAGTTGTCCGCCTGTGGTTAGCCAGGGCTGAGGCAAGTAGACAGGGACAGTGGGGTGCGGGAAGATCAGGGCACCCCACCTGGCGCTCGGGGGGGGGGGGGGGGGCAGAGTGCCTTAACACAATGACAACCAGCTGCTGCTGCAAAAGCAAATAATCATTTTACAGTTTTCCTTTCAGCCTGATACACATGACCATGCACAAGCTAATGGCCCGGGAGACAGGGGATTCAGTCATGTTGTTGATCAGTCATTAGACAACCCTGATTTTACACTCTTTGTGGATGCATTGTGGTATGGTCAAGCAGGCAGGTTCTAAACAGGTTATGTTGTGGCCAAAGCCGAACCCCTTCCATCTCACATGTCAGTCAGAATTACGAGCTCTGGAAGAAGCATGCAAGCATGCTCAAGAAGACACGGACTACAAGGACTCATACTATGCCTTTGGCATTACTGATTACCATGGACCCATCTGGAAAGCAAGGTCATTCTTGACAAGCAAATGAAAAAACCAATTAAAAACAGTAAAGGTGTGAAGGCACTGATGGAAACCCTCCTGCTGCCCAAAAGAGTGGCCTGAAAGCCACTCCATAACAAAAGGCCACTCTAAGGATGGCTCAAAAGAGGCAATTAGATATCACCTGGCTGAGAAGGCTGTGAATACAACCACACAGAAGCCCAGATTGATCCTTCAGGGCTTGGGGTGGTACAGGTACCCCCTCAGACCTCACCCCTTGTGGATTATGACCCGTTGATTCAGTTACAAAAGCAGGCAATCAAGGGGGAAAAGGAACAATGGGAGCCAGCAGGATGGGCAGAGACACCTGGAGATAAATGGATGATTTATCTCCAGATCAGCTCTATGTAAGACCCAAGTCAGCGCAGCATAAGAGGACCTAACCTAGCTACAAGCAAAAATAGTTTAGTGGAAATAGTGACAATAGGTTGCTGGAGGGTAACTGATAGCTAAGTCAGTAGACCCTTTATAATATCCTCTACTACCTCCCTTTTTGTAGGTCAATCCTACTTGATCCAATGAAAAACTCCAATTTATTCAATAAACACACCCTACACATGTGAGTACACTTGTCAGTCTCCTGGGAGCAGGTCTCTCTCTCGAATAGAATACATATTTGGCTCTCCAAACACTTGCCCTCTACTTAACCTCAATAGTTCATGGCACTCGGGGAGTATCTGATCATAAACCAATCATCCTTAAATTACAATTCCCAGGACAGTATTTTGCCCCGACCTGGAAGCTTAATCTCTTTTGGCTTAAGCTAATAGGATCAAATGACCGGATACCAGATCAAATAACCACATTCCTCCAAATCCATGAAGAAGATACGAGAAATGCCTTAATATGGGATACACTAAAAGCTTACCTTAGAGGTTGTTTTAAATCACCAATATCCTGCATAAAAAGATCTACTTCCCAAGCTGACTTTCTGTTAGAGGAGCAGACAGCAGAGGCCGAAAAACAATACATAGCGAACCCTACAGACACCAACAAAACAAGCTGGCTAGGATTACTTAGCTTACTTAGACATTAATTACATGTTAACCCTTTCCAATCCACTGTCTGACCTGTGAAGACATTATGATTTAAGGCTGTACAGCTCCGATGTTGGTAGACATCCATCGGGGGTTCTCTTACTGTATATTGCCAGCCTCTCTGCTGTCGGAGCCTATCCAACGTGTCACCTCATGCAGTACTGGCTTTAGCCAACAGATAGCGCTGTTGTGTAACGGCAGAAAAAGAGTAAGCCCTCTAGGAAAACCAGAATATAAATTGGATTGGAAAGGGTTAAAACCAAATGGAAAATCTTCTTTACGCGGCAATATTTTTTAGAAATGGGTAACCAGTCGAGTCCCCGTTTGGCCAATTAATGAAACAAAACGGGCTAACCAACTCTGTCCTCACAATTAAAGCGGCTGATGGACGGATACTCACGGAGGCCCAATCTATAACAACCAGGTTTAGGGAATACTATACCAATCTATATACTTCAACAAGTGAAATGTCGATGTTGGATAATTTGGCCTATCTAGAAGACCTTGCCTTCCCGTCCCTTTCTGCTGAACAAATAGCACTATTAGGCCTCATGTCTACGGGGAAAAGAAGAATGAAAATCCGCAGCGGATTTTAACTCTTCTCCCGCCCGCGGATCCGCACCCCATAAGGATACATTGACCACCCGCCGGTAGGTGAATACCTGCGGATGGTCAATAAAAGTGAATAAAAAAAAATATGGAGCATGAAAAAATCCGGACATGCTCCATTTTCGTGCGGGTCTCCCGTGGGGACAGCTCCCGCAGGCTTCTATTGAAGCCTATAGAAGCCGTCCGGATCTGCGGGAGACCTAAAATAAGAATAAACTTACCCGCAGCGGACCGGGCAGGTCTTCTCTTCTTCGCGGCCAGATCTTCTTTCTTCGGCCCAGCGGATGTGCCCGGCGCATTCGAGCGGCACGCCGCCGACATGCCGGGCACATCCGCAGGCCGCAGAAAGAAGATCCGGCCGCGAAGAAGAGAAGACCTGCCCGGTCCTCTGCGGGTAAGTTTATTCTTATTTTCAGCGCTCATGTCCGCGGGGGAGGAGGGACCCGCTACGGATTCTCCATGGAGAATCCGTAGCGGGCCTGATTTTCCCCGTTGACATGAGGCCTTAGATGCCCCAATAACATTAGAGGAAATCCATCAAGCTATCATGGATATGGCACTAAATAAGTCCCCTGGGCCAGATGGCCCCCTCTTGGGGGTAGATCATAAATATATAGAACAGCTTTCTCCAATACTATATGATACTCTGCAGCGGGTTTATCAGGGAAATTCCCTCCCACCCTCCTTTTATAAAGCGTCTATAATCGCGTTGTTGAAACCTGGTAAAGAACCCGATAATTGTGACTCATATAGGCCAATATCACTGCCTAATGTGGATTATAAAATATTGACAGAAATACTGGCTACTAGACTTAACCAAGTAATCCTTTCCATAATCCATGAAGACTAGATAGGGTTTATGCCCGGAAAATCAACCACAATAAATATACGCAGAGTCCAAACAATTGTATAAATAGGGAGACTGCATGATATGCCTTGGGCAGTAGTGTCACTAGATACAAAAAAAGCATTTGACTCATTGGAGTGGAGTTTCCTGGAGGCATGTTTGATACATTTTGGTTTCTGGTCCCGATTCCTAGGGTGGATCAGGTTACTGTATGAATCCCCCACAGCCAACGTTATAGTAAACGGTATATCTTCGGCGAACTTTCTACTGTCTCGGGGGACGCGTCAGGGATGTCCTTTGTCTCCCTCCCTTTTTGCAATAGCAATTGAGGCACTGGCCATCCGTTTGCGCAATACTTCTGCGGTTACGGGAGTGAGTTGGAGGGGTAGAGAGAGTAAAGTTGGTCTATATGCAGATGATATGGTTCTTTTCCTCCGTAACCCAGAGCATTCCTTCTCACAAGCCCTTGAGATAATAGACTCTCTCTCAACATTCTGGACTTTATATACACTGGTCCAAATCTGCAATAATGTATACAGCCCAAAACGCGACCACAATTTCTGATGTGTCAGCCTGTGGTCTATTGGAAATAACCAAATTCAAGTATGTAGGAATTAATATAGTGCAAGACCATAAAAACTACAAGTCCGCTGCAAAACCTAATACAAACGAAAATGAAGGCCTGGTGGAAATTACCTATATCCGTGGCAGGTCGTATAAACCTTATTAGGATGGTAATCCAACCCAAATGTTTATATTCGTTACAACATATGTCGGTTAAAGTTCCAGAAAGTTTCTTCCAAACCTTAAACTGTCAGTATTAGATTTGTTTGGGGCCCGTCTCACTCCAAGCTTAAACTCACTGCACTACAACGCCCTAAAAACCAAGCCGGAATGGCGTTATCCGACTTTAAAGTGTATTACATAGCAAGACAGTTACGTAATCTCAGGGATTGGTTCATTTTGGGAAGAGATGCCAATCACAGATCATTACCTAGCCGATGAGTTAGAGGGTCAGAATCTAATTGGGTTTTTGGAACATCCAGATTTTAGAAAATCATCAAGACTTATAACCATGCATAAAGTGGCCCTGTGTGGCGCGCAGCAAAGCGTATCCAACAATACACAGATACAATGACTGACACTCCTTTATGGAATAACCCTACTTTGCCCTCACTCAAGATGATGCAGGGTGTTGGATACTGGGTTAAACTAGGGATACAAACTCTAGGAGATATATACGAGGATAATATACTGCTGTCCTATATACAATTACGAGAGAATCTAAAAGTACCTAGACTTCAACTTTTCAGGTACTTTCAGTTGAGACATGCTTTGAATGCAGAATTTCCACCGAATTCTACCAAAATCTCCAAATACCCAACAGTAGGTATTCTTAAATTACAGGGACCTAGAGGACTAATATCAGCACTTTACACACACTTGCTGTCGGCCAAGATAAGCCGTGACCCACTCTCTATTTATGATAGGTGGAAAACATTAACCCCTTGAGTGACGGGTTTCCTACCCCCCTGTCGTGCCCATCAGGGCAGGTTTTTTTAAATTGGACAATCATTTAATTTTAACTAATTTTGCAGTCGCGTTCCAAGAGCTATAACTTTTTCATTTTTCCATTGACACGGCCATGTGAGGGCTTGTTTTTTGCTGGAGAAGTTGTACTTTTTGATGGCATCATTTTTGGGTATATATAATGTATTGCATAACTTTTGTGAAAAAATTTGTAGGGAGATTAGGGAAAAAAAGTAATACAAGTTAAATCCCCCTCCTTTTGCCATATCTATAATAAAAAATCTAAATCATAAAAGAAAAATACATATTTGGTATCGCCGCGTCCGTAAATGTCTGATCTATCAAAATAGTGCATTATTTACCCCCCATGGTGAACGTAATCCGAAAAAAAAAATAAAGAACGCCAGAACTGCACTTTTTCAGTCACCCTGTCTCCCAGAAAAAATGCAATAAAAAGTGATCAAAAAGTCGTATGTATTCCAAAATGGTACCAACGTTAACTACAGGACGTCCCGCAAAAAACGAGCCCTTGCTCAAGTATGTCGATGGAAAAATAAAGAAGTTATTGCGCGCAGAAGATGCAGCAGAAAATAATTTTAAAAAATGAAATGTCTTTGCAAAAAAATACAAGTGCTATAGTAAAAAAAAGTTTACACATTTGGTATCATAGTAATCGTACTGACCCATAGAATAAAGTTATCAGGTCATTTTTGTTGCAGTTTCTCTACCATAGAAGCAAGACGCACTGAAAGATGGTGGAATGTCATTTTTCTTTCATTTTACTCCACTTAGATTTTTGTAAAAGTTTTTCAGTACATTATATGGTACTTTAAATAGCACCATTGAAAAATATAACTCGTTCCGCAAGAAACAAGCCCTCATACAGCGACGTCGAAGGATAAATAAAGGAGTTATGATTTTTTAAACGGGGGGAGGAAAAAAACAATTGGGGAAAGAAGAAAAAAAGGGACCGTGTCATTAAGGGGTTAAATAATGTACTAACTTCCTTCTCTGGGTCATTACGACGCAGGGATACCACATGTGTAATTGTATTTTTAATTTTTCATAAAGTAAAGGCAGACAAGTGTTTTTAATTTAATTTTATTTATTTTATTTTTTAAATAATTTTTAACAATTTTTTTTTTCGTTTTGTCTCTTTAGGGGACTTCCACAGAGACCCATCAGGACTCCCTGATCACATTCTGGGGGGACCCATGGTGACAGCCCTTTACATGCTGCAGTCACATGCTGCAATTACAGAGCCCCAAGGTTCCCCACCCTTCCCCCATAATAGCATATACAACAAGAAGGTTTCCACTAAATATAACTACAGAGCCCCAAGGTCCCCCCGCCCCCCCAAACTACAGAGCCCCGAGGTCTCTCCCTATACAACAAATACAGAGCTACAACGTCCACCCCCTACTAAACAGCAACTACAGAGCCACAAGGTTTCCACTAAATGGTATTGGTGTATTATGTCGTCACCGGAAGTAAGGGGTGGCGACATAATACACCTGTCAACTTCTGATTGGCTGGGGACAGAGGACTGCGGTGTGGCTGGGAGCAGTGGCGGCAGAGGACAGCGCCGAGCCTGGGAAGCGACAGAGAGGACTGCATCGAGCTGCACAGCTGCCAGAGGCTGGAGGCACCAGAGGACAGTGCAGAGGCTGCGACTGCCAGCCTCTGAAATACCCCAAGTGCCGTTACACACAGCACGAGGAGACAGTGGCCAAAGCAGGAGTGGCGCTGGCTGAGGGACAGCAGACCACAACTGTGAATTAGCGGGGCGCCACAGAGCACACCGCCGGCGGCAGACCGGCCCACAACGAGCACTGACTGATGGCTGCAGCATGTGGAAGTACTTTTGCCTGCCCTGCCTGGTTAGGGGTTAGTTTTCCTGTTTGGCTTCGCTTATTCGCTGTAAATGCTGTAACATGGCAGCATTTACAGCAAATAAGCTAAGCCTAAGGGGAAAACTAACCCCTTACCATAACAGGGCAGGGCAGGCAAAAATACTTCCACACGCTCCTAGCACCTTAAAGCATTGAGCCAATCGGGAGCTAGGGGTGTGACAGGGGTGTTCCTACTGTCAAATCCCTAGCTTCCGGTGGCGACATAATCCACCAGTACCCCACGAAATTGCAAATAAAGATCCACAAAGCCTGTCAAAATGTGGCATAATGCAATACTATGGTATTGCATTATACTGTAAGAGTGATCAAACAATCACAAGTTCAAATCCCCTTAAAAGGACTAAAAGAAAAAAACTTTTTATTACTGCAAAAAGTAAAGGCTCTGTAGTTGCAGTTTGGGGTGGGAGTGTGTGGCTCTGTAGTTGCGGTTTGGGGTGGGAGTGTGTGGCTCTGTAGTTGCGGTTTGGGGTGGGAGTGTGTGGCTCTGTAGTTGCTATATTTAGTGGAAGCCTGGCTCTACTTGCTATTAAGCAACCTTTCACATGGGACATAATTAGTGCACATGGACTTTTTATACCTCTATAGGGCTTGAATAGTGCCATTAAAAAATACAACTCCCACAAAACAAAACAAGCCCTCATACAACGGCAGCAGAAAATTAGTTATGATTTATTGAAAGTTGGGCAAGTTACAATTTATTGAAATCAAAAATCTGGGGGAGAAATTAGGTCTGTATCCTTGGCTTAATAATTCAGTTCTGGAAAACCCCACAGTATTGCAGATGTCTAATCACTGAGGATCCAACGACTGAGACCCCCCAGTGGTCCAGAGAGCAGCATCCCCCCTGAATGCCTCGTGGAATGGAGCAGCGGTGTACATGCGTGACTATCGCTTTTTTGCGCTCAGCAACCTCCATTCATCTTATAGAAGGGAGTGAAATGGCGCTTAAGCATGCGCACCGCTACTCCAGTCACAGTGCGTTCAGAGTGCGCTGTTCACTGGGGGTCCTGTGCAGATGGGATATACTGTCTAGTGAGAAAACCCCTAAAGCAGACCTGGAGACCTGAAGATGGCCGCCCAGCTTCTCGGACCGCCTGCTGCACACTGCATTAGTCTAAGACATCACACCTGCGGAGTAACCAGTGCTGCCAAGTCCGATCAGAGCGTAGTGTAAGCGTATTTGCGAAGTGGGATTTGCCCATGCAAAATGCACTGTAAACTACGCAAGATGTGCGCAATTGCATGCGGAAAAAAAAAAAACATGCACCAATGCTCTCAGCCATTTAAATGGCTGATAGCTTCAGGAGTTCCAAATGTTCTCTCTATGCACAAATGCACGGAGAGATAGAAAAGGCTGCACATTTTTATTGCACAACCGCATTGTGCACGAGCGCCAAATACGTGCGTGTGAACGAACCCACTGGGGAGAGGATGGAGGGGGAAAGAAACAATGGGTTCTATTTTCAGCATATTGTGTGCACAAATATGGTTGTGCAACTCTGGTTTAGGCTACGGATGAGTACTGTGAACAGTCTGCATCAGGCGGGCAGGGAAGTGGTTCAGCCATTTTTGTTCCTTCAGGCCCCCGAAGGTGACAGCAGACTGTAGCCGGGCCAGCAGAGATCTTGTGTCGTCATCCAACCTCGCAATATCATTGGGGTCAATGGGGGTGAAGGGTGAGCAGCAAGGAGCAGCGACCACAAGCCATACAGAGCAAAACTCCAACCTTGGGGACGCAGCCAGCGGGGGCCACGCACCGCCCAACCCCGGGGACGCAGCCGGCGGGGGCCACGCACCGCACCACCCCGGGGACGCAGCCACCGGGGCCACACAACGCACCACCTCGGGGACGCAGCTGTAGAGCTATGCACCGCACCACCCCAGTATTTCTGTTTCGGTGGTTTAGTTGAATAATATCACATAGCCCTTATCAGCTGACCACAAACTGTAGTTGTCTGGGCCATATGACACATCTGCTTGTATCGGTCAGTAATGCGAGGGGCTCACCGATTACCTCCAAGATGGCTGACTGTTTCCCACCCAACTTCCTAGACACATAATGCCCCACAAGCAGCTGTACTGACACCAGGCCGTCTCTTCATACACTGCTGCCAATGAGAAAGCAGTCTAATAAGCCGAGCACGGAGCCCACTCATAGTCCGTGAAGCCTCTTGTCCGGCACCTCAGCTCGCAGCCGCCTTTCACGCTTCCCCCCTCAGTGCAGAGAGCTCACTGCGCGGGAAAGGAGCCGATCACGTGGGGCTCATGGAGCAGGAAACCCGCCGTCCTTCTTCCAGAACATTCCTGCACTTCATCGGGGCTCCAACCGGAAGTGGTGGGCGGGACATAGGTTTTATAGATTCGGGGGGAGAGAGAGAGAAAGACACAGCAGGCGGCTTTCAGAGGTCGGCCCGCGCGCATCCAGTCAGCAGAGGCCGACCGCGCGGCGGGAGGATGCGGCTCGTGAGGTAACTTCATCCGTGGAGGCCCGTCAGGCTGGCAGCGTCCTGTAGCGGCAGCTCAGCGCTGACAGGGGGGACGCGGCCGGCTCCTGTGAGGGGCGCTAGTATTCCCTCATGGTTAGCGCTCTCATACAGTTGTGGCTCTTCCCCCAGGGGGCGCCCTCCTGTGTATTGTGTGCTGTAGTGTGTATGATATGGCGTTAGATGTAATCCCCCTCTGTGTTGTGCTGCTCGCAGTTCTCACGGCCTCTCCAGGACCCGGCATGTTGTGGTGTATTGTCTGCACTGCAGCCCTGTTTCCCATGGTGGCATATAAACCTCTGGGCACAATTATTGTGGCATTTATACACCATGCCGCCGGGTGACAGCGGGAAACCAGGAAGACCGTGCAGGACGGCATGTGTGAGATATGCAGTATGTGGCGGTATGGCGGTCACACTGGTAATCCTGTGTGAGGAGGTAACTGGCTGGATCACGCTGTGCGCTGACACCTGTCACTTTACATGGGGCTGCCGAGGTAGCCGCACCGCCCGTCCATCAGCCACACTGAAGCTGATTCGTGGCCAGCCACAATGGTGTCCCTGTGGGGGAGGGGCGACCCCTGAAGTGCCGGGCAGAGGGGGACATCGGAGTCCTGTTCTCTAGATCGGTGGGCTCTGAGCAGTGAGACCCCCAATCAGCAGGTCGCCCCCTTATACACCCAGCGATTTCCCGCACGCTCGTGTGAATGAGCCTTAAAGGGCATCACAATGCTGAGACTATTAGGCAGAAATTCTGGTATTTTGGGGCTGTAAAACAAGTGTACCTTCACATGTAAATGAGCAGCGGCTTTACTGTGTGGAGTGTGTAAGACCCGGTAACAACCGCTACATGGCTCTATTTGTGCCTCCGGGGACAGCGGACAGAATGTGAGCGCAAAACAGACAGCGGCGTGCACCGTCTTGGTGCGTATTACACACATACTCTCCGTGTGAGGCGCTCCCAGCTTGTGGGGGATCCGGGGGCCACTGCAATGCCCTGCCGTCACACCTGCAGTAATTTTAGGGGAAGGGCTTTAAATCGAAGCCTAAAAAATCATCCCTAGCTGTAGTAAAAAGTAAAATCTATACTGGCCTGTCTTCTCCCCGCACGGCTGTGAAGCTTTTCAGCAGGCAGGGACTTAAAATCCCCGCTGCTGAAAGGGCTGCGTCTGATTGGCTGAGTGCTCAGCCAATCACAGGCAGTGCTCAGCCATTCATTGAACAACAGCTGAGCGATGCCTTTGATCGGTCACAGTGCTCAGCCAATCACAGGCAGCGCTCAGCCATTTATTGAACAGCTGAGCGATGCCTATGATTGGTCACAGTCCTCAGCCAATCACAGGCAGCGCTCTACCATTTATTAAATTCAATGCTTGCTGGAGGCAGGACATTTAAGCCCCAGATCCAGAAAGCAATTCTCTGTCAGCGTAGAGGAGGGAGTGACAGCCTGCAGACCATTGGGAAGACGACACGCCGGCGACAGGTGAGTATAGAAACTCCCGCTCCCCCCCGAGCCTTAGCTTGTGAGTTTTTGACTTGCAAGCAGGCTTGTATCCCAAATTTTTGCTCGGAAATTGGAGCAAAAATTAGGGAAAGAGCCTGCTCGCAAGTGAAAAACTCTCCAGCCAAGGCACTCGTAACCCGAGGTACCGCTGTATAGGTAAATATGGCCGCTGGCCGGGATTTATGGTGGAAACAATGTACAAAACCGCAGCGGGAAAACTGCTTATGTTGTTGCCGCGGTTTTGATGCGGTTTCAGTTTTCACCACAATTGCATCAAAGCCGTAGCAAAAACGTGGGCAGTTTGGTCAATGTTGTTTTTTACTGAACTCCAACCGCCCCGTGTGAATACAGCCTAAAGTATCTTGGGAAGTAACTTGAGATATAAAGGTAGGAGGGAAAGCGCCATCTAAAGGTAGCGGACGCACCACATGTGTGAAGGCCTTGTTCTCGGAGGACTGGGGATGCTCAGAGGAGATTGTAATATCTCAACACTGAATGTTCTGAAATAAGGATGCTATTGGGGAACCCCTGTATGGGGGAAACATTGTGAATGGGACGCAATGCTAGATTGGTGCCACTGCCTCTGTAATCTCAGCATTGGGGTCCTGACTTGCTATTGACTGTGTTGACCGAGACTCTATATAAAAATACAAGTGCAGATATGATATATGTAATATGTTCATGGGCAGAAGAAACAAGGGGGCATATCCGTATTACTTAAGCGTAGAGATGAGCGAGCATACTCACTAAGTACCTGCCCAGGACTGATGGGCGCTGAGCAGTCGGAGAGTTGCAGGGTTTTTACCTTGACTCAGGGATTGCTTGGATTCTAACATGTTGGTAATAGGAATCTCTGAGGCGTCTCAAAGGTGTTTGAGCTCTCTAGAGACGTTCATTCTCCATAAATAAGGTCATTATTTTTTGCCCCTACTGAAGACTTATAGGATATCCATTGGATAGCGGCGATCACGGAGCCCGGCAACATCTCCTGCCTCCCGGCTACCTTCAGTAGCCGGAAAACAGGAGATTTCAAATGCCCCATGGCGATCTGGTTATCTGCACATGCATCACCATTTTAACTAAGGCGCACATGCGCAGAAGACGCCGGAGGGTCCGCTCCCGCCCAGATCGTCGCCGGACATCACGCAGGATGGAGGTGAGTAGTTTTAGCCTCCCTCGTGGGTACATTCTGTGAGGGGAGCTGAAACTTTAACTTTTTATTTACCTTATTGCGATCGGCGCCATCCATCGGATAGCACCGATCGCATTGCTGGGTGGGGGCTCCCCGTGGGCCCTCATGATTGCTCCATGTTGTCAGCTACCCCCTGGAACCGACAACATGGAGCTGTCACGTCCACAGCCCATGGGGCTTTAATCCTTAGAAGATGCATGTTTTTACATCCTCTGGGATTAAAGCCCACTTAGCTAGGATGTAAAAACACTATGGGGCCGTCACTAAGGGGTAAAAGCATGCAGATTTGTTTTGCTGACCTTTTAGCACAGAAAACAAGTCGCAGCATGCTCCATTGCAGTGCGGTTCCCACGGTAAAGCAGGAGTTTAAAAAAAATCTCCACTGCACATGTGCGATGGCCGGCGCTCCTGCACACATCTGCAGTGAAGAAAATTGAAGATCCGGACAGACACACAGAAGACCCGAACGGGTAAGCAGGGTCGGATTCCGCTCCGAGGACATGAGGCCTAATGTGTTCCGGAAAAAGTAAGGGTGCTAAAATGAGGCTGCGGGAGATAAGCTACAGAGTTTTCCAGTCACGAATTAGCAAGAAGTTTGCAGTCACAAAGGGGGACAAACGTAGTACATTTACTTGTTATCAGGAATATGTTACACTTATAAAAGAAACAAAAAATACACCAAAACCAAACCAACTGAAAGGACTGACCACCTGCCAGAACATAATCCAGGCGGAGCTCAGAGAGATGGCATGGCATGGAGCGCCAGAGATGCGGGCAGATTGTCAGAGACGATAAATGTTTCATCCTGTAAGAATGACAAACAGACGTTAGTGTGATGTTATCTGCGTATCCAGTCATACACCGACTACTGCACTGCTATATGAACGTGCTAGAGATAAAGATCACTAATTAGAATCCATTTATGGGAACGTTCACACCTAGTGGAAAGTCTGCATCATTTCCGTATCATTCTTGGTGCAGATCTGCAGCGGACTTTACCCCTTCTATGGAAAGGGTGAAATCCGCACCGTTTCCGTAACGTTGGTGTAAATCTGCAGCTGCGTCTGAACGCACCCTATGGAATATTTTTGTTAAAGGGGAAAAAAAGAATTCTCTTTTAACCCCTTAATGATGCAGCGCCTTTTTTTTCTACTTTTGTTTCTTCCTCCCCCCTTTTAAAAAATTGTATCTCCCTTATTTGTCCATGTATGAGGGCTTGTTTTTTGCGGGACGAGTTGTATTTTTCAATGGTGCTATTTAATGTACCTTATAAGGTACTGAAAAATGTTTAAAAAATTCTAAGTGGAGTAAAATTTAAAAAAACCAAAAAAAAAACCCACGTCATTCCGCCATCTTTCAGTGCATCCTGTTTCTAGCTACAACAAAAATGACACAATAACTTTATTCTATGAGTCACTACTATTATTATTATACCAAACTTTTATAGTGTTTTTTTGCTGTACTACTAAGAAAAAAATACAAGACATTTAATTTTTTAGAATTATTCTCTGCTGCAAAAAACGTTTTTATTTTTCCATCGACATAGTTGAGTATGGGCTCATTTCTGGCGAGACATCCTGTAGTTTATGTTCGTACCATTTCGGAATACATAAGACTTTTTAATCGCTTTTTTATTGCATTTTTTCTGGGAGATGGTGACTGAAAAAGTGCATTTCTGATGTTCTTTTTTTTTTTCCGGACGAAGTTCACCGTGTGCTGTAAATAATGCGATGTAAATAGATCAGACTTTTACAGACGCAGCGATACCAATTATGTATTTTTGTTTTATGATTTAGATTTTATTATAGATATGGCAAAAGGAGGGTGATTTAAATTTTTATTATAATTTTTTTTTTTTTTTACACAATTAGTAAAACTTTATTGATCTGATTTTAACTTTTTTTTTTTTTAGGACCACAACTTGATCGCTCCTGCCATGGCATTACATCATACTGCAATCTGACAGGCAGCCTATCAATCCATCCCTGGCTGCCACCAGCACAGCTTCCTGCAATCTCACACGGGGCGTAAAAGGGTTAAAAACCGCGATTGGCTGTGCTGCTGATTGCAGCTATTGCCCGCGGGTGTCAGCTGTAATAAACAGCAGGCGCCCCACGATCTCTCTTCATAATACCCCAATGCTGCATGATGTAAATGTACGTCATATAGAGGGAAGGGGTTAGGGACTGTCACCTTTTTTTCCCCCATTTTTGTTTTTTCCTCCCCAATTTTAAAAAATCATAACTCTTTTATTTTAAATTCCGCCATCTTTGATTGCGTCTTCTTTCTACGGTGTAAACATTGCAACAAAAATGACCTGATAACTTTATTTTAAGGGTCAGTACGATTACTAGGATACCAAATTTACCAAGTTTTTGTTGTTGTATTGCTTTTATTAATAAATTTTTAAAATTACTATCTGCTGCCATTTTCTGACAGCTATAACTTTTTAGTTTTTCCGTTGACATTGTTATGCTACATCTCATATTCTGCGAGATGTCCTGTAGTTTTCGTTGGTACCATTCTGGAGTACATATGACTTTTTATTACATTTTTTCTTGGAGACGAAGTGACCATAAAAGTGCAATTCTGGCGTTCTTTATTTTTTTTCTGACGACGTTCACCATGCGGAGTATATAATGTTTTACATTGATAGATCGGACTTTTGCAGGCACAGCGATACGAAACATGTATTCTTGTTTTATTATTTCGATTCTTTTATTATAAAATAGCAAAAGGATTTTTTTAACTTTTATTACCGTTTTTTTTTTTTTTCATAATTAGTAAAACTTTTTTAAAATGACATTTTTTTTTATTTTTAAGTCCCCCGAGGGAACAAGAACTAGTGATGTTTTGATTGCTCCTGCAGTATGATGTACTGTCATAGCATAACATCATACCGCATTCTAAGGCCTTAGTCACACGGGCGTTTTTTCGCGCGGTTTGCGGATCGCATGACGGATGCGCATCCGCAAATCGCGTGACCGATGCCCAAAAATCGCCCGAAAAGCTGCTCCTAGCCGCGTTTCATTAGAAACAGGCTGGAGCTGTCCAGCGCATTGCATTCAATGGAGCCGGCAATACAGCCGGCTCCATGAAAGCAATGTGCTGTGGGCGAGCGCGGGATGAATTGTCGGGAAGGGCTTAAATATATAAGCCCTTCCCTGCAATTCATCCAGAAATGTGTTAAAATAAAAAAAATATATATACTTACCTTGTCCCGGCAGATGGAGTTCAGCACGGCCGGCCTGCAGTGGGTGGGAGTCAGACCTGCCCCTGATTGGCTCAGCCTGAGCCAATTCATGAATGGGTGTGAGTGAGACCTGCCTCTGATTGGCTCAGCGCTGAGCCAATCAGGGGCAGCTTTGAGTCACACCCCCTTCACACCCACTGCAGGCCGGCCGTGCTGAACTCCGACTCCTGGGACAAGGTGAGTATATATATATATATATATATATATATATATATATATATTTTTTTTATTTTAACACATTTCTGGATGAATTGCAGGGAAGGGCTTATATATTTAAGCCCTTCCCGACAATTCATCCAGCGCTGTCCGGCAGCCCATTGCTTTCAATGGAGCCGGCTGTATTGCCAGCTCCATTGAATTCAATGGGCAAACATCGTTCTTCTCTGCCACAGCTGTTACAGCTGTGGCAGAGAAGAATGATTTGTCTTCTATATGTTCTCAATGGGGTCGGCGCTGCTGCCGCCGGCCCCATTGAGCGCATATAGAGAAGAGAACAGGAATCGCAGATCGCACATAGGTGCGATCTGCGATTTCTGTTCTATAATTTATCGGACGAGCGCATAAAAAGCGCTCATGTGTCCGATACCATTGCAAAGCAATGGTTTAAAAAAAAAAAAAAATCGCCAGACGCATGCGCAAATTGTGCGAAAAATCGCCCGTCTGACTGAGGCCTAACAGGCATCCTATCAAGCCATGCCTCAGGCATGGTTTGATAGGCATTTTGCTAATACAGTCCTGGGGCCTTCAAGAAGGCCCCAAGCTGCCATGACACCCGCACGGCCCGCTGGAACATTGGCCGATGGATGTTGCAGGCGGATGTCAGAAACAGACGGCACCTGCGCTGTATGAAAGGGAATCACCCCATGATCTCCCTCAATGGATACCCCAAACGTGGAGGACGTAATCTTACATCCTGTGTTGTTAAGGGGTTTATGTCATTTTTTGATAGTTATCAAATATATAACGGAATCTATACATTTATAAAAGAATATATATGTTATTAACATTTATCATACATGTACAAAAAAGCAATCCATAAGATTTACTTTAGGCTACCTGCACATGGGCGGGCGGATATCATCCGGAGTTTCTCAGCCCAATATTGCGCTCGCTAACGTGCATTCTCACCGCGATGCCAAATGTTTTTATGGCAAAACCGCCTCCCATCACTTCAGTAAAGCAGCGATCCTCTGCCACGTCGGAGGATGAGCGGTTCCCATTGTTTTCAGTGGGATTCCTCACATTGCACACTGTGTCATGTGTTTTACTGTTCCATTGAAAGGAATGGGCGATGCGTTCCGAGGAACAGAAAAAGATACGACTTGCTGCGATCGCTCACGTATAGGACTCCATTCAAAAAAATGGGCCTCATAGTAGCGCCAGATCTGTGCGTCTTGCAGTGAGTTGTTCACAATGCGGTGCAGGAAACAATGTGCTATATTTTTGCGACCCTTGGAACGCTTCACCCACTGTTTTCAATGGAACAGGAAACTGCATTGCACGGCGTGCGAGGTGTACGTAAGTGTGATGCGAGGTTACCCATTGAAAACAATGGTAACACTTGGCGGAGGATCACTGCTCCACAGAAAGGATGGGAGACACTTTTGTCAGTAAAATGCCTCACGTTGCTGTGAAAATTCACATTGACGAGCGCAATATGGGGCCGAATTTCTCCACCTGAGATCGCACTCACCCGCGTGTAGGCAGCTAGATACGTTCTTTATTTGTAAGCGTATTCACGCCGGCCGATATACGGTGTCCCTCTCTGCAGGGGGAGAAGGTTGGAAGAGGCGGGAGCACTGCACTGAGCTCCTGCCCCCTCTCCACTATCTGCAATGAGAAGGGGCAGGATGGAGGCGGGGGCTAAGTTCCTGGAATTAGCTCCGCCCCGTCCCATCTCCCTCATTGCAAATAGTGTGGAGGGGCGGAGAGGGGGCGGGAGGTCAGAGCACTGCTCCCGGCTCTTCCAGCCTCCTCCCCCTGCAGAGAGAGACGCTGTATATCGGCCGGCGTGAATACCCGGCCGATATACGGTCGTCTGAATAAGCCCTGAGCCACAGCCATAACTGGAAGGAAAGGCGCATTCCTGATTCCGCACAAGAACGTATGCAGGACAGTCAGGCGCCACCATTGTTCTTCCTTTGCACCTCTAGGACTGTCATGCGCTCTGCTTTGGGAAGCTCTAACTGTACAGCCTTTGGCCGTATGATGTAGTATGACCACGATACACCATTAGGCCTCCTTCCCACGAACGGATTTACGCCGCGTAAATCCGCGGCAAAAATCCGCTGCGTTGCCCCCTGCTATTAGGTTCTATTGAACCTAATAGCTCAATGCTCACGATGCGTAATTCCACCGCGGAATTACGCACCGTGAAATCTCCCGTCCTCACCCGCAGCATGTTCTATTTGCTGCGGGTGTACACGCTGACGGCTTCCATTGCAGTCAATGGAAGCCGTCCGTTCACGCTATTTCCCGCTGCAACCAGCGGAAGATAGCGTGAAAAAACACTTCCCCCGCCTACCGCCGCGCGTCATGTGACGTGGTGGGCGTGTCACATGACGCGACGGCGGTGGGCAGGGAAGCGTCTTCACGCTATCTTCCGCTGGTAAGTATGGGGTCTCTGGGGGGCGCCGTGACGGGCTTCACTGCGGAATATTACGCGGCGGAGCCCGTCAGCGCTCGTGGGAAGGAGGCCTTACTGCCCAGCCAGTAGGAATCTCACTGCCAGTACTTCTGCCAAGCAGAAGAATGAAGGTGCATCGACACTACAGCGTTCCTGCGCCCGTCAGCAGCACTCTGATAGCCATATGGGCGGCCAACTATACTAAACGACCAGACAGGCAGCCACCAATATACGTGCCCTGCTCTGATATTAGGCTACAGGGGTCTATAGAGAAACAAGAGTAGAAGCATATCCGTGTATGAAGGGGTTAATACCAGACATCCCGCCTCCAGCATGCAGGAAGGGGTTAATGCTAGACGCATCCCTCGTTCAGCAGGCGTGTATGAAGGGCTCTCCACATCAAGGCACCCACAATGCACTGCGCTGCATGGTGCCCCCAATATACCGGCTATGAATGAACCGCCAGCCTCTCTGAGGAGTGCGGAGCCCATTACCTTTCCCTCTCCGTAAGGTCCTCTTACGTCACCACAACACGTGATGAAGCACCTGACCCATTACATCACGTGGTACGGTTGTCTCACGTGAACAAGGTAACGTGCCTCCTCTGGCGGCTGAGGGTAGTGCGGCTCATATGGGGACGTGAGCGGCACAGGAGGGGAGTGCCTGCGGCAGGGAACACGGTGATGTGTACTGTGGTCAGCGTTACCTGAGGGGAAGAAAGGCCTTGGACCAAGCTGATGGTAGTAAGGGCAGGCCCACTCAAATGGCAACTACAGGCGGATCCCACAGTAAATATGCACCCGGCTGCTTTTAGCCCCTCCCTCACACAGGAACGCGGGAAAGCAGCGCAATTTAAATTCTGGCGCTTTGCCGCACGTTACGTTTTCACTGGCTTTCAGCAGTCCTCGTCATTGAGGAGCACTACACGCTCAAAAATAGACCAGACACGGAAATCGCAGCAGTCTGAGGCCGTGTGAGAGGCTGCGCCTAAAGCCAAAAATATCGCCTGTGTGAGGGAGGCAGGACGCCATCCTTTGTTATCATGTTTGTTTTTTCCTCCCCCTTTTATAAAATCATAACTCCTTTGTTTATCCATCGACGTCGCTGTATGAGGGCTTGTTTTTTGCGGGACGAGTTGTATTTTTCAATGGTGTTATTTAATGTACCATATAAGGTACTGAAAAACTTTTAAAAAATTCCTAATGCAGTGAAATGGGGAAAAAATTGACATTCTGCCATCTTTCAGTGGTCTTGTTTCTACAACATACAAAAATGACATGATAACTTTATTCTATACGATACCAAACTTGTGTAGGGTTTTTTTATTTTTTTTTTTGCTGTACTACTTTTTTTTTTTTTTAATTAACCCCTTCCCGCCCCAGGGCGTAAGTTTACGTCCTGGCAGCAGGGTACTTCCTGCGACAGGGCGTAAACTTACGTCCTGGGGATAGCGCGAGATCACATATGAGGAGCTGGCTGTCAGTCATAGCCGGCGTCCCGCTGCAACAGTGGGGAGGGCATCTCCTTCCCTGCCACTTTTTAAATGCTTTTTCTCATATTAGCATAAAAAACCCCACATATTTGGTATCGTCGTGTCCATAAAGACTTGTAGAATAAATCAAACATGGTTTTTATCCTGCACGGCAAAAAGCGTTAAACGCAAAAAACTGAGGCAACATGCTAATTTTTAGTATTTTGCCTCCCAAAAAACGCAATAAAAGTGATCAAAAAAATCCGTATGTACCCCAAAATGGTACCAGTAAAAACTACTGCTCGTCTCGCAAAAAATAAGCCCTCACCGAGCTCCGTCCATGGAAAAATAAAAGTTATAGGACTTTGAATGTCGCGATTTAGAAAAAGAAAATAATTTCCAAAAAAGGGTTTTTATTGCGAAAAAGTGAAAAAAACAAAAAAAAAAGTTTTGGTATCATCGTAATCGTTACGGCCCGTGGAAAAAATGTTTTGTGTCATTTATGCTGATGATTAACGCTGTAAGAAACCCAACCAAAAAAATCTATAGCAGAATTGATGCGCTTTGAATTTGTATTTTTTATACTTACTTTTCAGTCGCTGCATTCCAGGAGACATTATGTTTTTTATTTTTCCATCAATGGATCCTCTGAGTGCTTGTTTTTCTTTTTTGTTTTTTTGCCGGAAAGGAGACTCTAGTACCCTGTTGTACTGCCTCTAGCTATGATACAAGGTATGATACAGGCGGGCATGGAGACTCTAGTACCCTGTTGTACCACCTCTAGCTTGAATACAAGATGTGATACGGGCTGGCATGGTGGCTTAGTACTCTGTTGTACCGCCTCTAGCTTGGATACAAGATGCAATATGGATGGGCATGGAGGCTCTAGTACCCTGTTGTACTACCTCTAGCTGGGATACAGCATGTGATACAGTGGGCATGGAGGCTCTAGTACCCTGTTGTACTGCCTTTCTTTAGGTGTTTAGCGCCGGTCCGCGGCATCGGCGGGAAGTTTTGTTCTAAACACAAGGCCCGCTGCCTCGTGTCATGTGCGGCGTGCCGACGCCGCTCACCACTAAAGCGATTACCAGCTCAGGTGCCGCAGCTCCCTGCTGGTAATCGCGCTATTCCCACTGATCCAGCGCACACTGACGTCAGTGTGCAGCCAGGATCCTCCTCCCCGAGTCCCCTGCTCATTAGTTCCGCAGGAGAGGACTCGGGGAGGAAGCATGCCAGGCTACACACTGACTACAGTGTGCTCAGGGCAATTAGAGAGGGAGCGACGCTGACAGCAGGGAGGAGGTAAGTATATGGGTTGGGGGGGGGGGGGTGCTTATTACTAGGGGGGCTGTTTATTTCTGAGAGGTGGTGGCTGCCTATTACTGGGGTGGGGGGTGCTTATTACTGTGGAGGAGGCTGCCTATTACTGGGGGGGGGCTGCTTATTACTGAGGAGTGGGGGCTTCCTATTACTGGGGGGGGGGGAGATAAATTATATGCTGCCCTATGTGTGTGCTTGGGGGGGGGGGGGGATAAATTTTTGCTGCCCTATGTGTGTGCTGGGGGGGCAGGGGGAAATACATTATATACTGCTCTATGTGTGTGCTGCCAGGCTGGGGGGGGGATATATTATACTGCCCCCTTCATAACCCCGCCCCATATAACCAAAGCCCCACCCATGTCCCGCCCCACTCTGCCGGGCCTTGTAAAAATGGTCTTGCTTGAAGCCGGTCCCTAGTGCCAAAAAGGTTGGGGACCACTGCTCTAGATCATGCAAACTCGTGGGCTGTGGAAGTTGGCGTCCCAAATGGTCATATATATGTTCTATTGGTGATTAATCTGATGACCCACACCCTCACTTGGATGTCCGTGCCCTCGACCCTTACCCCTACTCCTCATCATGGCGGATTAAGAATAGAGCAGGGCCCAAATTAATTAGCCGACTGTACAGCACTGACAACTATGGCTTAATTCACCGCACACAGAGACTTGTAGATAGCGGAATGCTATGCTGTGACTTGAAAAAATTAACCCGCTGTCTTGCGCTGATACCTAGGGGTAATTTACTGCTCGCAGAGATTTGTAGATAATAGAGGCTGTATGGAGTGGGAGAAGACTCTAAAGCCAGTGGATAGTGCTGGTAACTGTGGCTATCTCAACCCCACCAAGAAAAGGGTATGGTGAGACGCTCTGCACAGCGGCAGAGCTGAAATATTTTGCAGTGGCCCAGGAAATATTACAGTACTGTTTAGCGGTGAGACCTCTGTCTAATGCACTGCAGACACAGAACGGTATAACTGAAGTTGTTTGCAGTAGGCTAGGAAATGTTAGCCTGGGTTCACACAGGGCGGATTTGCTGCGGTTTTGCCGCGGATTGCCGTTACATATCCGCACTGCGGCAAAACCGCTGCCTTTGCAGTGCAATGCAGCACAAATGAGTTTTGCAAAAAAGCTGTTCTCACAGGGCGGATTTTTTCCGCACAGCCGCAGTGCGTAAATGCAACTGCGGAGCGTTTTTCAAAGATGCAGCATGTCCACTCTTCTGTCTTTTCCGCAGCTCTTTTTTCCATAGACCTCTATGGACGCAGCAAAATCCCTACCAAAATACTCGGCAAAAACTTTTAAAAAACTGCGGAAAAGAATGCTTGCGGATTTTTCCACAGGAAAATCCGCAAGCCAAAATTAACCTTTTGAAGTCGTTTTGCCGCAGAAGCATTTCTTCTGCGGCCAAACCGCAACAGAAAAACTGCGGCAAATCCGCCCTGTGTGAACCCAGCCTTAGAGTGCAGTTTCATGGTGAGAGCTGGTTGTACGGCACTGCAGGCTGAGAACGCTATTACGGAAAGACTGGGAACAGGCCTAGATGCGTAATACAAAAGTTGGTGCACTACTGCTCCCAGCCAGCCACAATTGTAAAGTACACGGATCAGATGTAGCCCTAAGAAGGACCGTTGGGGTTCTTGTACGGAGGATGAGGACTGTATAACTTTCCCTATAGAAGCAGCTCTGTCCCTAAACTCTGCGTTATGCACTGCAGGCTGAGAACGCTATAACTGCAAGGCTGGGAACAGGCCTAGATGCGTAATACAAAACTTGATGCACTACTGCTACCAGCCAGCCACAACTATAATGCACACGGTCAGATGTAGCCCTAAGAAGGACCGTTGGGGTTCTTGCACAGAGGATCAGGAGTACTGTAAAACTTTCCCTGTATAGGCAGCTCCGTCCCTAAACTCTGCGTAATACACTGCAGACTGAGAACGCTAAAGTTGAAATGGCCTGCACAGCCCGAGATGGTTAAAAAAAAAATTGGTGCACTACTGCTCCCAGCCAGCAACAACAGTAATGCAGACGATGTGGAGTAGCCCTAAGAAGGACCGTTGGGGTTCTTGACGACAGGATCCTACTCTAACACTGTCCCTATATCAGCAGCAGCACTTTCCCTAACCCCTGCCAGCATGCGTCTGAGGCGAGCCGCGGGCGGGACCAGTTTAAGTACTCGGCGGTCACCTGATCGGCCCAGCCACTCACTACTGGGGGAAGGGGGGCACGTCACAGCAGGAAGTGGTAATGCCTTCTCTCTTTAATGGCTAGAAAATGGCGCTAAACATGCGAGGAAGGCAATGCAATTGACTCCAGTACCGCGTGGTGATCGTCTCGAGTAACGAGCATCTCGAGTACCCTAGTTCACTCATCTCTAAACTAGATACATCTGATATTGTTGTAATTATTCTGACAAAATAAAGTCAACATGTCATTTTAGCTGCAGGTTGTTTACTGTAACCCCCCCCCTTTACAAAAAATGGCAAACCTGAGGGTTTGTTTTTCATTTCAGCTCACTTAGAAATGTTTAAAGGGGTTGTCCCGCGAAAGCAAGTGGGGTTATACACTTCTGTATGGCCATATTAATGCACTTTGTAATGTACATTGTGCATTAATTATGAGCCATACAGAAGTTATAAGAAGTTATTCACTTTCCTGTTCCGTTGCTAGCGTCCTCGTCTCCATGGTGCCGTCTAATTTTCAGCATCTAATCGCCAAATTAGACGCGCTTGCGCAGTCTGGGTCTTCTTCTTTTCTCAATGGGGCCGCTCGTGCCGGATGCCGGCTCCGTGTTTTCCGCCCCGTCACGTGCCAATTCCAGCCAATCAGGAGGCTGGAATCGGCACATCAGGAGGCTGGAATCGGCAATGGACCGCACAGAAGAGCTGCGGTCCACCGAGGGAGAAGATCCCGGCGGCCATCTTCAACCGGTAAGTAAGAAGTCACCGGAGCGCGGGGATTCAGGTAACCGCTGTGCGGATTTTTTTTTTAGGTCCCCGCATCGGGTCCCCGTTTCGGCGTGGGACAACCCCTTTAATGCACTTTGTAATGTACATCGTGCATTAATTATGAGCCATACAGAAGTTATTCACTTACCTCCTCCGTTGCTAGCGTCCCCGTCGCCATGGTGCCGTCTAATTTCAGCGTCTAATCGCCTGATTAGACGCGCTTGCGCAGTCCTGTCTTCTCCCTGGTGAATGGGGCCGCTCGTGCCAGAGACCTGGTCCTCGTAGCTCCGCCCCGTCACGTGTGCCGATTCCAGTCAATCAGGAGGCTGGAATCGGCAATGGACCGCACAGAGCCCACGGTGCACCATGGGAGAAGACGGCGGTGCATCGTGGGTGAAGATCCCGGCGGCCATCTTGGTAAGGTAAATAAGAAGTCGCCGCAGCGCGGGGATTCGGGTAAGTACTAAACGTTTTTGTTTTTTTTAACCCATGCATTGGGTTTGTCTCGCGCCGAACGGGGGGCCTATTGAATTAAAAAAAAAAACGTTTCGGCGCGGGACAACCCCTTTAAAAGCTTTTCAGTACATTATGTGGTACATTAAATAATACAATTGAAACATACAACTTGTCCGTAAAAATCAAGCCCTCAGGTGGATATGTTGCCGGACAAATAAATAAGGTATGTTTTTTTTTTTTTTGTTTTTTTTTAATGGGGAGAAAAAAAAGAAAAATGTTAAACCAAAAATTGGCCGTTAAAAAACCCCTTTAAGGACGGTCTCTTTACATATGGATGATAATCACTATCGTCCACATGTGCCACAACGCAAGAACGCAGATGAGGAGGGCATTGATGTCTATAGATGGCACAGCTATGTAGTGTATTAACTATGTTGGCTCAGTGCGTCCCTCTAGTGTCTGCTTATTAAACTGCATTTGAAGGGATAATCCTACCCAACACATAATGTCATTGATGGCATATTATGTGATATCTGATGCTATGTGATATCCATGGATGTCTGCACCCCCCGGGTAACGGCTCAACTGTCCCTTTAGCTTTTTTCTCATAATAATGCTGGTGAATGCAGCTGCACTTCCTTTACAGCAAGGTGTGGGGATTGTAGGGGTCCCAACAGCGGACCCCTCACTAATCAGACAATGATGAGATATTCTATCAATATACCATCCGTGTGAACCTGCCTCCAATTCTGTCATATGGCACTGCTAACGTGGGCACCCCGTGGCTGGCACTGTGCAGTGCTCTGATATTGTGAACGGGGCTGTTGTTGGGGTTGAACTGTTTACTGGGACACTATGGCTGCTACTCTTTATAGGGTCACTGTCAGGCATGTGTGACCGAGCTGTTCATAGGGGCACGCAAGCTGCCTGTGTACACTGTTTATGGGGGCACTCTATCTAGCACTATTAATGGGGGCGCTCTGTCTAGCACTATTTGTGGGGACACTCTATCTGATACTATTTATGAGGGCACTCTGTGTAGCACTCGGGTGGCATTCAGTATCTTGCCCTATTTATTGGGTCGCTCTCTATGGGTCACTATGAGGGCATTCTATCTGATACCATTTGGCACTATTTATGGCTTTTGCTCGTGATCAATATGTGGATTTAGATCTGTCAGTGGGCAAAATCCGCGTACTGAATGTCTGACACATTTTTTCATGGATCCGCATGAAGAAGTAACATACGACTTTTTTTTCTTGAATACACGTCAAAAAACGTGCTCGCAAATTTTTCCCACTGATGGCTGCAGCCACGTGTGGATCCACGGCAAAAACTGCAGCAGAATGGAATTCCAGGTGGAATCCACCTTGTGAACATATCCTTACTGTCCCCTCATCTCACCATGAGTCACATTCATTACTGTCCCCTCATCTCCCCATATGTTACATTCATTACTGTCCCCTCATCTCCCCATATGTTACATTCATTACTGTCCCCTCATCTCCCCATATGTTACATTCATTACTGTCCCCTCATCTCCCCATATGTCACATTCATTACTGTCCCCTCATCTCCCCATATGTCACATTCATTACTGTCCCCTCATCTCCCCATGTGTTACATTCAATACCGTCCCCTCATCTCCCCATGTGTCACATTCATTACCGTCCCCTCAGCTCCCCATGTGTCACATTCATTACCGTCCCCTCAGCTCCCCATGTGTCACATTCATTACCGTCCCCTCAGCTCCCCATGTGTCACATTCATTACCGTCCCCTCAGCTCCCCATGTGTCACATTCATTACCGTCCCCTCAGCTCCCCATGTGTCACATTCATTACCGTCCCCTCAGCTCCCCATGTGTCACATTCATTACCGTCCCCTCAGCTCCCCATGTGTCACATTCATTACCGTCCCCTCAGCTCCCCATGTGTCACATTCATTACCGTCCCCTCAGCTCCCCATGTGTCACATTCATTACCGTCCCCTCAGCTCCCCATGTGTCACATTCATTACCGTCCCCTCAGCTGCCCATGTGTCACATTCATTACCGTCCCCTCAGCTGCCCATGTGTCACATTCATTACCGTCCCCTCAGCTCCCCATGTGTCACATTCATTACCGTCCCCTCAGCTCCCCATGTGTCACATTCATTACCGTCCCCTCAGCTCCCCATGTGTCACATTCATTACCGTCCTCTCATCTCCCAGTATGTCCCATCCATTACTAGGGTTGCCACCCTCCTGGTAAATGACCGGCCTGGACAGTAATTACATCTAGAGGCCGGTGCGGGTAATAATTTTTTACTGGCAATTTTAATTATGAGAAAAAATGATGTTATGGCGGGGTGGCAACTTGGACAAATGTTGGGAAAAAATAAGTAGCTGATTTTGTGCACAAATATAGCCAGCACTAAGACTTGTAACTTTTGGGATTTTTGCACCACACTCCACACTTTTAGAGAAGTAAGTGGGGGCACCCACTATATTTAGTAGAATTTACACCAGGGAACTTCCTCATAGCTGGTAACGATTTCTTCTTCTGGCACATGAGCCGCCCAAGACACTTGTATTAAGTGGCATAAACCTCTTACCCTTAATGCCACAGGACATAAAGTTACATTACTGGTTACAGTTACTGGTCTTAATAAATCAGCCCCATAGTGTTTAAACATAGAAGAAAGCCGTGTTGTGTCTCAGTCCAGCATGGAGAGGGTCCTGGAGCCGCTTGGGGAAGAGTTGGGAGGATACTCAACCCTCATTCCATCCCATGAATTACACCTGCTGCTCTGACTGACCAGGTGAGAAGAGCTGACTCTTTCTAAGTCACCCCGCTTGCCTTCTGCATATTGCGCTGTAAATGACACAGCGATAATCGCTCAGGTCGTTGTGTATAAATGGGCCTTTACAAATGTCTACTTTACTTCCATGTTCTAAAGTTTACACTTCATTTTTTTTATTCTAGTTTGGTCTGATGACGACTGGCTCAAAAGATTTTCTGGTAAAACACTGGAGGAGAGCGAACAGGCTGAGGGGACAGAAGCTCCTAAACCTGCAGCACAAGAGGTACTGGTCCTATAATAATCATAGCTCCAAGTACAGATATTAGGAGGATACAAAACCTTAAATCTTATTACCTTAACTCTTATCCTAGGGAAAAAGTATCTTCACATGTGGCATATAAGCGGCATATTTTCTACCATGGATTTGCGTGCGGAAAATCCGCAGCATATTACAATACAGACGAAGTGGATGAGATTATAGAAGTCTCATCTTATCCACATCCTGACGATTGTTAATTGACCGCAGTTGCGAATTTTAAATCCGCAGTATGTCAACTTATGCTGTGGGCTTTCACTATGGATCTCAGCACGTCAAATGTTTAGGGTTGTAATCTGCCGTGAATTTGCACCAAAATCTGGACAATACCGATCCTATTTGCCTATTGGAGGAAGAGGAATGGCCGTACCACACCCGCATTTTCCCTACAGAAGACCTTATTCTTGGCGCGTAAAACAATAGCTACTTATTGGATGGCTGCGGGAATCCTATCGATCTCATGTTGGGTTCGGTCGGTGAATACAGTAATCTCCTACGAAAAAATTATTTACCAAAACAGAGGCTGCCCAAACAAATTAAAAAAAAAAAAGGGATATCTGGCTAGATACCAATTCACTTTATCTGTAGAATGAACTCCCAGACTCATGTTCCCTCTCTCCACCCCCCCCCCCCCCCCACGCTCTCCTGTGTCCCCATTTACTAAGCAAATAGCAAACGCAGAGCTTTATCTCATAAAGAATTCATACCAATAGGCATGGACGGTTTGAGTTTAATTTGTTAAGTTTATCGCAACCTAAAAGAAAAAATGTACAAGGAATATGTTATGTTATTACGTTTAAGCAAGTTACAACACAGTATGTACTATTTGTAATATCGAGTTTGTTTACCATATGATTTTATTATGTACTGTGCAAATTTTCCTTAAAGGGGTTGTCCCGCGCCGAAACGGGTTTTTTTTTTTTTAAACCCCCCCCCCCGTTCGGCGCGAGACAACCCCGATGCAGGGGTTAAAAAAACAACCCCCACAGCGCTTACCTGAATCCCGGCGGTCCGGCGTCTTCATACTCACCTGCTGAAGATGGCCGCCGGGATCCTCTGTCTCCATGGACCGCAGGGCTTCTGTGCGGTCCATTGCCGATTCCAGCCTCCTGATTGGCTGGAATCGGCACGTGACGGGGCGGAGCTACACGGAGCTACACGGAGCCCCATAGAGAAGAGGAGAAGACCCGGACTGCGGAAGCGCGGCTAATTTGGCCATCGGAGGGCGAAAATTAGTCGGCACCATGGAGACGAGGACGCCAGCAACGGAGCAGGTAAGTATAAAACTTTTTATAACTTCTGTATGGCTCATAATTAATGCACAATGTACATTACAAAGTGCATTATTATGGCCATACAGAAGTGTATAGACCCACTTGCTGCCTCGGGACAACCCCTTTAATAAAGAAAATAAAGTAAAAAAAAAAAATCTGGACAATACATTCCATGTGGAGGTATCCTAAGTGTTTGATGGTTACTGGACAATGTTCACCCATAGCACTAACTGTGCTAACATAACATAAGTAGCTGTACTTACCCGTCATCTGCCGCAGGGACCCATCACTGCAGCACCACCATCCACCCGCTGTTTGAAGTGGAAGATGTCGTCACAGGTTATCACCTGACTTCTGTAATGTCACTGCCCGCTCTCCTGGCATCAACACTCACATCCCGGCACCATGATGCCAGGAGTTTGTAATAGTGTTACTTACTGCAATTTACAATTGGCTGCAGCGGTCAGAGGATATCTGTTGATGTCTTCCTTAACTTAACATCGGGAGCACGGTTGGGCTCATCACCATGGCAATGGAAGGGTAAGTACAGCTGATTTAGTTATTTCTAGAACAGTTGGACCTGTAGGAGAAATTGTTATCCGATAACCAGGCAACCCCTACAGCCGAACATGCATGCCTGTAAATGTATTTAGTGTCTGTCATCTCGTGCCTCTTTTTTTCTTTTATCTTCTTTATTACTTGCAGGGAGAGCCACCTGCTAAAAAGGTACGAGCTAACCCCCAGGTATACATGGATATCAAGATTGGCAACAAGCTTGCTGGACGTATTCGCTTCCTGTTACGAGCAGATGTTGTTCCGATGACGGTAGGTGAGTGTCGGAATCTGATATTGCATAAATAATTCATGGTCACGTTGCGTTGGCTGTACATAATAGTTCTAGATCAGAAGAAAAGCAGATAACATTGGTATTAGAAATAACATTTCCTTTGTGAGAAGACATACATTCATTCTTACAGTTTGTCAATTACACTGAACTCGTTTAGCAGTGTTTAACCCCTTAGTGACCACCCCATAGTCCTGGCCCGCTGGGCTTTATCCCAGAGGAGGTAAAAACATGCTTCCTTCAGGGATTAAAGCCCTGCAGGCTCTGGACATGACAGCTCCATGCTGTCAAGTACCCCCCACCCCAGCGATCGCATTAAAGGCAATGTAAAGTTTAAAAAAGTTAGTTTTAGCTCCCCTTAATGGATCAGATCTCAGGATACTCACCATCCTTCGCGATGTCCCCCGGCGTTCTGGTCCTGCAGGACCTGGCGTCTGTGCATGCGCGCCAGACAGCATTACGTCACACGAATGCGCACAGGGCCGGGAGGCCTGGGAAATTTAAAAACTCCCTGCTCTCGGCTAGTATGAGTAGCCGAGAACACGGAGTTGTCACTGGGAGCCGCTGTATGTGGTCCCCAGTCACATGATCGCTGTTATCCAATGGATAACAGTGATCATGTAAAAAAAATTTAAAAAAGAAAAAAAGTTTGTTTCATCTTTCCTCATGGATCATATCTGTGAGGGCAGATGAAATTACGTCCATAAGGCCCCCGGCTTTATCTGCGGACTTTATCTGGCTTCTGTGCACACGAATGGGTATGTTACTAAACACAAGACAAATACTGGTATCCATTTTGGGGTGCAAATCCTCATTTTCATGTGCACTGTAGAAAAAAAAATGTATTTTAAAATGACATATATTCAAAATTATGAAATTTCATTTTTTCCCCTCAAAATTGTATTAACTTCTGAAAAGAAACTGTGGGATCAAAATACTCATGACACCCATGACAGTGAATATATTAAGATGTGTATTTTTTTAAAATAGGGTCATTTGTGGGGGTGTCTATAATTCTGACACTTATGAGCCTTTGCAATCTTGGCTTGGTGTAGGAAAACAAAGTATTCCTCAAAATGTTAATTAATGTTAAATTTGTACATCTGCTAAATCGCGTGTGTAAAAAAAAAAAAAAAAAAAAAAGAGAGAGAAAAAAAAGGTTTTCAAATGTGAGTCCAGAATAGAGTAAACGGATGGAAATATATATCTTATCAAACGTGTACGGTATGTTTGCATATGTTTGAGACATTGCAATTGAAAATAAGAAAAAATTACAACTTTTTTTTTCCAATTTTGGCGCTTTAAATAAATTATACACAAATTCTGTCGGTCTAATTTCTAAATAAAGTACAACACGTGGCGAAAAAACAATGTCAGAATCACCTGGATATGCAAAAGCTTTACAGAGTAATAATAATTTATGTTAAAGTGACACATGTCAGATTTCCAAAATTTGGTCTGGTCATTAAGGCGCAAACTGGCTTGGTCACTAAGGGGTTAATAGATTACACAAAGTCCTTGAATAGAAGGGTTGTACCAGTAATATATATGGCCTTAAAGCAACCTTCCGGTCCTGAAACAAAATTTTTCTTGGTACCAGACGCCGGCGTTCATTTTACCTGCTGCTCTTCTTTTCCAGCTTCTTGCTACAAATTCACCAATTGATGGGCCCTTTTTAGTTCTCGGAGATGGTCACATAGGTTCCCTAACTATCTGATGCACATGGTGTAGTGTCGGTGCATAGGTACTCTGAGGCGCTCCACATTGCTTTGATTGGGCAGCAATGCTTACATGAGAAATCTGCAACCGTGGTGGTGTGCACGGAGTAGTGACAGGAGCTGTACCAGCATCTTGAAAGACTGAAGGGGGGCTAGGAACTATTAGATCCAGGGGAGAAAGCTGTGAAAGGAGAGCCGCAGGTTATATTACTTCCCTCTCCGGTGCCTTTTGAAAAGTCAAACAGTTTTGTAGTTTATAGTTTTTATAGCTGTTCCCTGGTTACCAGATAACATCCATTTAATAGGGCTAATGCCACGGGAAGTTAGGTGACTGCTGTGGTGTCGCTGCTCATTCTATCGGCGTTGGTACTCTCATTCTGAACACCGTGATGCCAGCAATTCGGGAACGCGGATGAAGAGCAGGGTAGTGTGATAGAAGTGCAGCGCTCCCATTGATTTCAATGGTAGTGAAGCCTCCCCTGCACGCTGATGACAATGTCCTGCTGCACTGACATCCACAGAATAGATCATCAGTTGAAAGAAGGCCAGAATACCCCTTTAATCAAGAATTAAGATACAGAGGTTGGGCTGCCTAGCATTCTATCCAGGTGCTGGGAATAGGATCAATGCTATCCTGTGTACTTGGGAAAACCTTTCTTAGGCCTCATGCAGATTTTTTATGCGGATTTCCGCAGCGGATGCACTGCGAGTCATTAAATTGATTTTTTTTATTGCTTGCAGGAGATCGCGGATTGCGTTTTTTTTCCCACGCAGATGCCCTTCGGATCATCCGTGTGGAACAAATCCGCAGCCCCACCTCCCAGCCTTTCCGCCACCTCCCGAATAGATTATAACCTTTAAATCTGCAAATGTATTTGTGGATGCACTGCGGATCGTAAGCTCCCATAGAGATGAATGGAGCCACATCCGCGGTAAAATGGAGCATGCTGCGATTTATTATCCCCAAATCAAATTGAAAATCCGCTGATGTTAAATGAAGTGCAGATGCCCAATGCTTCCCTATGGGCGGCTTGATTTGCAGATCTCACACACAGATGCCACGCGTAGATTCAGCAAATCAAATCCACCCGTGGACATTGGGCCTTAGGTTTAAAAATAAAAATTGAATCTACTTGCTGTTGATGGGATCAGAGCTGTTCTGGCAATGTATACACGGCTCTGTCAGAGCTGGGTTATTACAGACTATTGCAGGATATTTCTCTGTCAATGACCTGCATGTTTCATTTGCATTTCCTGTCTTTATCCAAAAAATCTTTTTTTTTTTTCTTCTAGTTTTATGTTCGTTAATCTTGTCCAATGTATGATGAAATAGTATTTTAATTTATTTCAGTTTCTCACTTTTTGAGATGTTTGCTTTCAGTGATTTAAAGCATTTATGTTTACATCTAGATCTACACCTGATCACGTCCAAGCGTTGTCCAGCTTTGGTACAACCCATGAAGTTTGACATGTTCAAGGCAAGTTTTTCAGCCATTGCAATGTAACAAATTTCCACACTCACTGATGGCAAGCAGAGATCTGCAAAATAGAATTAAAATGGAGCAATTAAAGCAGAAGGGATGTTAGAAAGCTGCAAAGCTATTTTACTATTGTACATTCATGAGTATTGGAGAGATACTTGCAGAGGCATGATTCTGGGTGGGGAGACCTCTGAGCGCCTGCCCGCCAGGTGATTTAGTCAAATGAACCATAATCCAGCCATCGCTTCAGATCGTCCGACCCTCTGAACGCTACCCATGGTTGCCATGTCTTGTAGTATGCTTCCCAAGTTTTGGGGTCATCGGCTCCCAGTTCATCAAATCTCATGAGGGTGTGGAGTTCCTCCACCCACACGCCCCTAGTGGGAACGGTTGAAGAGCGCCAGAACCTTAGGATAAGTCTTCTCACCGCTAGTATGAAATGTTTTAGAAGGCATAATTTGGCGGCTCTCATGCTGTCCGGGAACAGCGAGAGCAGGGCTAATTTCGGTGTCATAATCACTCTTGTGGTTGATGTGATTTATATAGGGTTGTCACTAGAGATGAGCGAGCACCAAAATGCTCGGGTGCTCGTTGCTCGAGTGGAACTTTCCGCGATGCTCGAGGGTTCGTTTCGAGTAATGAACCCCATTGAAGTCAATGGGCGACTCGAGCATTTTTGTATATCGCTGATGCTCTCTAAGGTTTTCATTGGTGAAAATCTGCAAAACCCAAGAAAGTGCTGGAAACGACACAGAAACGGAGCAGAGGCGTCACGGAGGACGGTGGTACGATCGGCTGCGTACTCCCTCACCATCTTCTTACAGTGCTCCCTCCGACTCAGCCTGGACTTGGGAGGTGTGAGACAGTCTTGCTGGGGAGCCATAAAGCTGGCAAAGGCCTTGGAGAGTGTTCCCCTGCCTGCGCTGAACATGCTGCCTGATCTCCGCGCCTCCCCTTCTACGTGGCCCTCGGAACTGCACCTTCTGCCACTAGCGCTGTCAGATGGGAAGTTTACCATCAGTTTGTCCACCAGGGCCCTGTGGTATTGCATCACTCTCAAACCCCTTTCCTCTTCGGGAATGAGAGTGGAAAGGTTCTCCTTATACTGTGGGTCAAGCAGTGTGTACACCCAGTAATCCGTAGTGGCCAGAATGCGTCTAACACGAGGGTCACGAGAAAGGCATGCTAACATAAAGTCAGCCATGTGTGCCAGGGTACCTGGATGCAACATATGGCTGTCCTCACTAGGACGATCACTTTGAGTATCCTCCTCCGGCCATGCACGCTGAATGGAAGAGAGGCAAGCTGCATGGGCACCCTCTGCAGTGGGCCCAGCTGTCTCTTCCTCCTCAGGCTCCTCCTCCTCTTCCACGCGCTGAGATATAGACATGAGGGTGCTCTGACTATCCAGCGACATACTGTCTTCCCCCGCCTCCGTTTCTGCCCGCAAAGCATCAGCCTTTATGCTTTGCAGGGAACTTCTCAACAGGCATAGCAGGAGAATGGTGACGCTAATGATTTGATTACAGCATCGCCGCTCACCATCAGGGTGGACTCCTCAAAGTTTCCAAGGACCTGGCAGATATCTGCCATCCAGGCCCACTCCTCTAAAGAATTGAGGAGGCTGACTCCCACTACGCCGCCCATGTTGGAGTTGGTATTCCACTATAGCTCTACGCTGCTCATAGAGCCTGGCCAACATGTGGAGCGTAGAGTTCCACCGTGTGAGCACGTCGCACAGCAGTCGGTGCACTGGCAGATTAAACTGATGTTGCAGGGTCCGCAGGGTGGCAGCATCCGTGTTGGACTTGCGGAAATGTGCGCTGACCCGGCGCACCTTTCCGAGCAGGTCTGAAAAGTGTGGGTAGCTTTTCAGAAAGCGCTGAACCACCAAATTAAAGACGTGGGCCAGGGATGGCACGTGCGTGAGGCTGCCAAGCTGCAGAGCCGCCACCAGGTTACGGCCGTTGTCACACACGACCATGCCCAGTTGGAGGCTCAGCAGTGAAAGCCAGCGGTCGGTCTGCTCTGTCAGACCCTGCAGCAGTTCGTGGGCCGTGGGCCTCTTCTCTCCTAAGCTGAGTAGTTTCAGCACGGCCTGCTGACGCTTGCCCACCGCTGTGCTGCCACGCCGCGCGACACCGACTGCTGGCGACGTGCTGCTGCTGACACATCTTGATTGCGAGACAGAGGTTGCATAGGAGGAGGAGGAGGGTGGTTTAGTGGAGGAAGCCTACACCGCCGCAGATACCAGCACCGAGCTGGGGCCCGCAATTCTGGGGGTGGGTAGGAAGTGAGCGGTCCCAGCCTCCACTAAATTCACCCAATGTGCCGTCAGGGAGATATAGTGGCCCTGCCCGCCTGTGCTTGTCCACGTGTCCGTTGTTAAGTGGACCTTGGCAGTAACCGCGTTGGTGACGTTGTCGTGCAGGGCTGGGACGGCACATCGGGAAAAGTAGTGGCGACTGGGAACCGAGTAGCGCAGGGCTGCCGCCGCCATCATGTTTTTGAAAGCCTCCGTTTCCACAAGCCTATACAGCAGCATCTCCAGGCTGATCAATTTGGCTATGTGCACGTTTAACGCTGGAGCGTGCGGGTGCGTGGCGGCGTACTTGCGCTTGCGCTCAAACAGTTGCGCTAGCGACGGCTGGACGGAGCGCTGAGAGACATTGCTGGATGGGGCCGAGGACAGCAGAGGTGAGGGTGTGGGTGCAGGCCGGGAGACGGTAGTGCCTGTGTCCTGAGAGGGGGGTTGGATCTCAGTGGCAGGTCGGGGCACAGGGGGAGAGGCAGTGGTGCAAACCGGAGGCGGTGAGCGGCCTTCGTCCCACCTTGTGGGGTGTTGGCCATCATATGCCTGCGCATGCTAGTGGTGGTGGCTCCCCGGCTGATCTTATCGCGACAAACCTTGCATACCACAGTTCGTCGGTCGTCTGCACTCTCAGTGAAAAACTGCCACACTTTTGAAACAGTTGGTGGATTATTCGGTCTGGCCCTGCCTCTACCCTTGGCCACTGCACTGCCTCTTCCAACCTGCCCTGCTGCTGCACTTGCCTCCCCCTCTGAAGACCTGTCCTCAGTAGGCTTAGCAAACCAGGTGGGGTCAGTCACCTCATCGTCCAGCTGCTCTTCCTCCGAATCCTCTGTGCGCTCCTCCCTCGGACTTACTGCCCTTACTACTACCTCACTGATAGACAACTGTGTCTCATCATCATCGTCCTCCTCACCCACTGAAAGCTCTTGAGACAGTTGCCGGAAGTCCCCAGTCTCCTCACCCGGACCCCGGGAACTTTCCAAAGTTGGGCATTGGTCATGAGAAACTCCTCAGGTGTTAGAGGATCCATTTTTTCGCACTCAAGGCCGGGACCCGAGAACAGTTCCTGGGAGCCTGCCTGCTCTTCTGAATGTGTCATTTTCTGGGAGGGAGGAGGCTGGGAGAAGGGAGGAGCAGCAGCGAGAGCATTCAGGCGTAGAAGACTGGGTGGTGACGGTGGATAGTTTGCTGGATGCACTTTCTGCCATCCACGACAGGACCTGCTCACGCTGCTCAGTTTCTAATAAAGGTCTACCGCGTGGACCCATTAATTGTGAGATGAATCTGGGGACCCCAGAAACTTGCCTCTCTCCTAATCCCGCAGCAGTCGGCTGCGATACGCCTGAACCAAGAGCTCGGCCTGTGCCCACACCCTGACTTGGGCCTCCGCGTCTTCGCGCGCGTCCACGTCCTCTAGGCCTACCCCTACCCCTCAGCATGGTGTATTACGAGTAGAGCAGAAACAGAACGCTGTAATTAATTGTGCCGCTTATTGGCCTGTGGTTGGAGGCTGACTTCGCTTACGGAACGCACAACAGAGCCAGGAAACAATTATGCGCAAGCCTGTAGTGAGACCTAGGTGCGTATGACTGAGCTACTGGAATTCACAGGGCAGAACCAGTCAAGTGGCAAAAGGCTAGTGGTAGGCCTTAAGTATTTTGCTTCAATTTTTTAAAATGGTGAGGTGAAAAACCAGACAGACACCGTATGCAGCGTATATATGTATACTCTTTCCCTCTGGCGGGATGACGGCGATCATGTAACGGACACAGCAGAGCCAGGAAACAATTATGCGCAAGCCTGCTTTAACGCTTAGCTGGGTAATAATGAGCGACTACTACCCCCAGCAGACACGCAGTAAACTGAAGACGGTCACAGGCAGCCCAAATATAGTATTTTTTTCCAATTTTTGGGAAAAAGCCCACTGCCTATATAGCCTGTATATGGATTTCCCTGTTGGAGGATGACTGTGGTTATTGAAAGCACAGTGCAGCCAGAAAACATTATGCGCAAGGCTGCAGTAACACCTAGCTGGGTAATAGTGAGTGACTACTACCCCCAGCAGACACGCAGTAAACTGAACACGGTCACAGGCAGCCCAAAGATTTTTTTTTTCCAATTTTTTTGAAAAAGCCCACTGCCTATATAGCCAGTATATCTCTTTCCCTGTACCACTGTCCCTGCCTCACCAGTACTGCCCCTATACTCAGTAAAATGACTGCAGACTGAGGACGCTATGGTCTGCACGCCCGATATACAAAAAAAAAAAATGTGCAAAACTGCTAAAAGCAGCCTCAACAGTACTGCACACGGTCAGATGTGGCCCTAAGAAGGACCGTTGGGGTTTTTGAAGACGAAGATAACAGCCTAACACTCTCCCTATAGCAGCTACAGCAGGACGGCACTTTCCCTAATGTCTCTCAGCGTGCATCTGTGGCGAGCCGCGGCCGGCCCCAGTTTATATACTCGGGTGTCACCTGATCTCCCCAGCCACTCACTGCAGGGGGGTGAGATAGGGCTGGAACTTCACAGGAGGAAGTTCTAATGCCTTCCCTGTGTTTCTATTGGCCAGAAAAGGGCGCAAACTTTTCTGGGAAGAAAATGGAAGTGACTCGAACACCGCGTGGTCCTCGTCTCGAGTAACGAGCATCTCGAGTACCCTAATACTCGAATGAGCATCAAGCTCGGATGAGTACGCTCGCTCATCTCTAGTTGTCACCCCTTCCCATAGGTCCGCTACTGGCCGGCAGTCCCACCAAATGTGGGTCATTGTACCTCGGCTCCCACTGCATTTCCAGCACGCAGGGAAGAACTGGTGAAAGATCCTCTGTAGGTGGTCCGGGGTCCTATACCACCTTGAGACTATCTTATAGTTGAGGTCTTGTATTTTGCCAGCTGTGGATAGTGCCCAGATTTTACACTAGTCCTCCCCCGTAATGTTTTCTCCCAACTCCCGTTCCCAGGCCTCCCTATAATTCAGAGTCTCATCCTCCGTCTCCCGATCCAGCAACATTTTATATAACGTGGAGATCATATGCCTCTGATTTAGACTTGACAAACAGAGTTGCTCATACTCAGTCAGGGGTGCCGTCAGATTTTCTTTCGGGATCAGCGTGCTCACAAACCCTCTCAGCTGAAGATATTGCAACCAGAATCCTGGCTGCGGTGGAGACTGGTTTAAGATCTCCATCATGGGTTTCAGTCCCGTTTGCGTCACTACGTCCCTCAATCTAGGGATTGGGTCCGCAGGAATAGCCAGAAGGCCCTTCTGATTTGTAGTAGCTTCAAAGAGGGGATTTGCTAAGAGCAGAGTTAGGGGGCCTGGGGCTGTAACCAGCCTATATTGAGGGGCGAAACTCGCCCATGCCTTAAATAGTTGGAGGCTGAAGGGGGAGATTTGGGTATAGACTTGATCCATTTTGGCAGAATCCAGGGAGCTCTGTATAGGCCATCTGTTTCGCCTGTGTGGTCTATATCCACCCATAGCTTTGAGTTTCTGCTTTTTGAGGATGTCAAGTACGCAGTTTGCTATGTTAGCTTTTTGGTAGAGGGAGAAGTCCGGTAGGCCCAGGCCCTCCTTCTCTTTTCTCCTCTTTAGCAATGAGTATCTCAGGCGCGGTTTGCGTCCTTTCCAAACAAAGTTGGAGATTAGAGATCGGATTTTTTTCAGGTATGTTCTTGGGAGCCCAATGGGAATTGTTTGACAAAGATACAGGAAACGGGGCAGTACATCCATTTTAATTACCTTGGGGTAGAGCGTTCCAGAGGATGGGTGCTGCTCTGGTGAAGTCCTGTAGGCGAGCATGTGAGGTTCGTACTACAGGGGTGTTTAGTCTGAGTGTGTTAGCCGATCGGAGTGAGCAGGCTGGGTGGTGTACTGACAGAAGAGAGGCGATGTATGCTGGTGCAGCGCCATGCAGAGCTTTGTGAGTGAGGTAGAGGAGTTTAAATTTAGTTCTGCAGTGGATGGGCAGCCAATGCAGCGACTGGCATAATGCAGAGGCGTCTGAGTAACGACTGGATAGAGAAATGGGCCTAGCTGCTGCATTTAGTATGGATTGGAGTGGAGCAAGTCATAAATGACACAATACATTTTTTCAGCGGTCGGTACGATTACAACTGTAACAAAAACATAATTTTTTAGATTTTTCCACTTTTGCACAATAGACACTCTTTTCTTTTGGAAATTATAATTATTTTTCAATCGTTCCATTGTCGCAGCTATGTGAGGTATTGTTGTTTTGCGTCACGAGCTGTAGCTTTTATTTTTCCCATTTTAGGGTACATATAGCTTTTTGGATCGCTTTTATTGCGTCTTTTTGAAGGTAAAATGAATAAATAAGCCTTTAAAGGGGTTGTCCCGCGGCAGCAAGTGGGTCTATACACTTCTGTATGGCCATAATAATGCACTTTGTAATGTACATTGTGCATTAATTATGAGCCATACAGAAGTTATAAAAAGTTTTTCACTTACCTGCTCCGTTGCTAGCGTCCTCGTTTCCATGGAGCCGTCTAATGGCCAAATTAGACGCGCTTGCGCAGTCCGGGTCTTCTTCTCTTCTCAATGGGGCTCCGTGTAGCTCCGCCCTGTCACGTGCCGATTCCAGCCAATCAGGAGGCTGGAATCGGCAATGGACCGCACAGAAGAGCTGCGGTCCACGGAGGAAGAAGATCCCGGCGGCCATCTTCAACCGGTAAGTATAGAATTCACCGGAGCGCGGGGATTCAGGTAAGCGCTGTGCTGTTGTTTTTTTAAGTCCCTGCAACGGGGTTGTCTCGCGCCAAACGGGGGGGGTTGGAAAAAAAAACCCCGTTTCGGCGCGGGACAACCCCTTTAATCTTTTTTTCTTATTTTCAACAGTTTTTGCTGCACAGGATTACTGTGCTCAAATTATAGCACAGATCGTTACGGACACAATGATACCACACGTGCGTTTTTGTTTCTTACGTTTTTTCATATAAATAGGGGGTTGTGGGGTTTTTTTTCTATTTTTTAATGTTTTTCGTTTTACACTATTTATTTAGTTTTTTTACACTATTTAGGTCCTCAGGAACTTGATCCATTGCAGCTATGATCGCTGTGGTAAGGCATTGCAGGACTTCTGTCCTGCAATGCCTTATTGCTGGTTAAAGCGATCATAGGCAATGGCAAAGCAGGACGCCTGTAGCTAACGTCATGTTGCCATGGCAACTCGTCGGCTCTCCTCGATTAAATCGGGGGGGGGGGGGATCCAATGACATCACAGGGAGTGAGCTCCCTCTGTGAACCCTTTATAAACCTCGATCTACAAAGATTGCAGCGTGTATGGGGTTAACAGCATGGGTCGCTGTCCCAATGCACCCCTACTATCAGTAATAGCTGGCGCCCGCTGCCGGATACCGCAGGATCTCTTCAGATCCCGCGAGTTCCATATGACGTAAGGTTACGTCATGTTGCCTTAAGTACCAGCCTGCAAAGATGTAACCTTAAGTCATGTGGCGAGAAGGGGTTAAAAGAGGTTATGCCAACATGCACAATCCCATTCAAAATGATGATTTCCTCAGGCTCAACTCTTGTCACCCCCATTAAAAGCTGGTAATGCGAGGGAAAGCTGCTGCTAGTGAGATATTTCCACTGCAGGGAAAATGTGGTATTACAGGATGGACTTTCACATGACTGGTTTGTTCCGGCCAGTGAACCTTGTCTTTTGACATTCATGAGCCTTAATATGAAGAGGGGATGCCATCTCGGCACAATGCTTTCATTCAATAAATTGAGCTAATTGATTTGTACGTAAGAATGTCCACATTTGTGTTTTTATGTTTTTGTTTTTTTAATTTGCAGAAGACTTTCGCTTCCTCTGTACACATGACAAGGGCTTTGGCTGCAAAGGAAGCAGCTTCCATAGAGTTATCCCTCAATTCATGTGTCAGGGAGGTGACTTCACCAATCACAATGGCACAGGCGGAAAATCCATCTATGGACGGAAATTTGATGATGAGAACCTCATTCTAAAATACACAGGTGCAGGTGGGTAAGCTTATTTTGATAGATTTCACTAGCAGAGGTGTTTCCTAAATCATCACTTCAAGACCTTCATACTTATACCGCAGTTATCAAGACTATAATACGAAGTATCTAATAAAACTTAACCTTTATTAACAAACCATACAAATTTGTAATACTAAACACAAAGTCCCATAAACACTTAGGAGCCTAGTTACTTAAACTGTTGCCTTATACTCTGATCAAAGTAAACTATGAGCTGACTCGATGAGATAAATGTATTAAGAGGAACGTGCCTCTTAATATATTTGTGGCAATTGGCAGTACCTCCATGTGCCAGACTAACCCCCAAGCTAGTGTAGGTTTCAGCTACTCTGGTAGGCTATGGATGGCCATGCCTCCTAAAGCTAGACCACAACCACTTCTAAAAAAGTGCATCAAACCTAAAGCCCCTGAAAAGTCACAATTTTATATGTACCAACATTGCAACCTTTGTATTGCAGAAATTTGGCATACATAACTTAATAGACATGTCCCAATTTGTACAACATATGTCTCACTGTATATAGTCAATGATAAAGAAGAATTTTACCAAAATTGACTAGTAATGTCATTCAGGGTCACTTGCGGATCCTTCAGTCTGCAGCAATTGAAACACCCCTATACTAGGTCAGTATTTTAGGCGGTTTAGTTTTTCAATTCTAAGGTTCTGTCTTTGTACAGGGTTACTCTCTATGGCAAATTCTGGTCAAAATACAAATGGATCACAGTTCTTCATCACATGTGACAAGACAGACTGGCTTGATGGGAAACATGTTGTGTTTGGAGAGGTGATGGAGGGAATGGATGTTGTATGACAGATGGAAGTAAGTATTTGCAAACTTACCCCATGAATTCTCTTAAATGTATCTATAATTCAATGTTCTTAAATGGCAAAGATGGATGGAGCCCAATAAGAAACCTCTTCCCTTATTCAGAAGAAACTTTCTCTTTCTTGAAGGAGAGAAAAGGAAAAACAATCACTGCTGTGATAAGAAGTGCTTGATAATTCAAGCAGTCTAGTTTTCCACATAAACTCGGTCCTCTAACCATCAACAGAATCCAATTTATTCTATATTATATATTGTGTGTACAGGGTGCTTCACTTGAAGTGCAACCCAGTAACATTGTAATATTTGTGTTCGAAACAATGTCACGAGTGAACTCATCAGTCCTCACAGAGCATGTTGAAAGTGGCCACCGCTACCCTCCAAGCACTGCTGAACCCGGCACTCTGTAGTCAAGTGTGCTGCAACATGCCCACATCAATGGTGGCAATTTCATATCTAATGTTCTTCAGTGCGAGGTTTATTGACAAACCGTTAACCCTTTTGGTGGCCCACAGGGAAAAGTCTGCTGGGGTAGGGTCCAGTGATCTGTGGGACAACCCACCTTCGAGTTGATTCTGTCCCCCAAGAAAGAATGAACTTCCATCATGTTGTGGTTGGACATGTGACAAGTTGCCTCTCATTAATCCATTCAGATGGGTTGTCTATCCAGGGATTATTCCAATTGCTAGATTAGAGTCAGGGAGAAAATATTTTCCTCCAAATGGGGAAAATTGGCTTCTAACTCATTGTTTGTTTTTTTTCCCCTTCCTTCCTCTGGATCAACGTGTGTGTTTGTGTGAGAGAAGTAATAGGTGGAACCGAATGGAATGGAGTGTTTTTTTTTGTAGATAGCTGTTGACGCGTTTAGACCCAACGGTTATCACTCAAAATATGGCTTTTGAGCAATAATCTTTGTGTCTAAATGGGCATTTACTGTAAGATAGTTTGGATAAATGAGACCCACCTACTTGGAAATGTGAACTGCACACCAGCAGTTGAACGATACACCCATGGCATGAGACAGAGCAAGGGTCATTAATAAACTCTAGACTCCTGAACATGGTTACAGTTCTACACAAATAAGTTGGAATAAGGGTTACGCTTCCAGTGAAACACCCTGTATAATATATGTGAGTGCATATAAGATAGTGTGTGTGTAAAATATATACATGCAGATGTAGCAAACAATCTGTACTGTGCATGTCTGACGGTGAGCTGACAGAGCCAGCCGGTTTAAGGCCTCATGTCCATGAGCACGCATAGAATCCGAGTGCAGAATCCCACAGCCATAAGGCTAAAAATGACATTTTCTCACCTATCCGGACGCGGCACAACTCTTTCATCATGGCCGGTTCTTCTTTCTTCTTTCTTTCAGAAAATAAAGTCTGCAGCGATTTTTATCCCGCTCGTGCGATCCGCACACTAGGATAAAATGACATCCGTAGGTATTTAATTACTTGCAGATGCCCACCTCATTAAAAGCAATAGGAGAACTCCACGGTCCTCTGCCATGGCTGTGACAACCAGACCGGAGGATTCCTGAAGTGATGCGAGGCTGTTTTCACAGGACCCGGGCCTTGGGCAGTTGGGAGGAATCACTGTCAGCTGAATGAGTGCTCGGCCCTGCAGCTACCTTAGGGTACGCATATGCTGCTACTAAGGTATATCTAATATTCTATTAGATTGGAAGCTCATAGCAGCAGAGTTTCTATTGTACATTAGATTGTAAGCTCTTAGGAACAGGTTGTATATGTCTATTTCTGTACAGCGTTAGCTCTTCTAAATCTATAATTAATGTATATATGCAGCAGGACAGATTAGATCCAGGGTGATAGCCGATTGCCACATCTGGTGTTGGCAGGAATTATATTGGAAGGGATTGCCTTTCTCTAGATCAAGGGTGTCAAACTCCTTTTCACCAAGGGCCACATCAGGCATATGGTGACCTTCAAAGGGCTGAATGGAAGACAGTATAGTAAGGGCCTGTTCACACAAGTGTATTTGCATACATAATATGCAGTGAATAGAAGCCATTGATTTCAATGAGTTCATTCACATGATGTATATTTTCACACAGTATGACATATTTTGTTGCGTACTACGCACCCCAATAGGCCATTGGAGTGAATGGGCCGCGCAAATACGTGGTGAATGCGCAGGAAACCTATGTATTCACTGCATATTTGCTGACCCTTTCAGTGAGCCCATCTGCGTTATTTTTTGTGTAACCAAATATTCAGACATAAGCGATTTTTGATTGCGCAAATACACAGCGTATTTGTGCGACAGAAATATGATTACGCCCATGTGAACGGGCCTTAATAGTGACCACTATAGTGGTCGCAGTAGTAATAGTGACTCTCATAGTGGCTCCAGTAAAAATAGTGACCCCCACAGTGGCCCCAGTAGTAATGGCGCCCCCCACAGTGGCCTCAGTAGTAATAGCACCCCCCACAGTGGCCTCAGTAGTAATAGCGCCCCCCACAGTGGCCCCAGTAGTAAAAGGGACTCCCACAGTGGCCCCATTAGTTATAGCAACCCCCAAAGTAATAATTTTAACCCCCCATAGTAATATTAACCCCCCTTAGTAATAATATTATCAGTCAGTAATATTAACCTCCACAGTAATATTAACCCCCATAGCACTATTAACCCCCCTCAGTAACAATAAACCCCCTCAGTAATAATATTATCCCCCTCAGTAATATTAACCCCAGTCAGAAATATAACCCCCCTCAGCATTAATAACCCCCCCTCAGTAATATAACCCTCCCCCTATAGTAGTAATAGTTCCCCCCCTAACCCATATACTCGCCTCCTCCTTGCTGTCAGCGCTGCTTCCTTTCTGCTCGCCCTGAGCCCGGGCGCACACTGACATCAGTGTGTGCACCCAGAACCCTTCCTCCCTGAGTCCTCTCCTGTGGAACTGAAGAGCAGGGGACTCAGGGGAGGAGTATTCCGGCTGCACACTGACGTCAGTGTGTGCGCCGGGATCAACACTGCCAGCGTGATTACCAGCGAGGAGCTGCGGCACCCCAGCTGGTAATCAGTACAGTGGCGAGCAGCCGTCGGCAAACTGCGGGCCACATAAAATGAGGCAGCGGGCCTTTTGTTTGACACAAGCTCTAGATCTTTGGGTCCGGTGCCTTTCATCTTAGGGCATTGGGGGACTGGTCAAAAGGACTGCAGCAAGTTTTGTGGTCTCCACTGGTCCTAACCTAAGAGTCGCTGGGATAAAATACATTTTAGTAATATAAAAATAACATGTAATATATGGAGCAGGTGAGGTCTGTATGTGGGAGTGTCATATGATGAGCTGAACCCCTCCTCTTTCATCACATGGAACTTGGCGACAATTATCGGGCTACTGCGAACGCTGGAGACACTTTGACGTGTGATGTGATGGACATTAGATAAGCCGATGACAATACGGGCATGTGGGGGAAAAATAACGTCCGTTATCAAGATCACAAAACCAAGACCACAATGGTACATGGATATTGGGGTGCAGGTGCTGGATGATGAGGATAAAGCAATACCAGATGACTGCCCTAAGTGTAAGATGAACCTATAGGCCTTAGTCAGACGGGCGGTTTTTCGCGCGATTTGCGGATCGCATGACGGATGCGCATCCGCAAATCGCGTGACCGGTGCGCGCAAGTCGCCCGAAAATCGCCCGAAAATCTGCTCCTAGCCGCGTTTCATTAGAAACAGGCCGGAGCTGTCCAGCGCATTGCATTCAATGGAGACGGCAATAGAGCCGCCTCCATTTAAAGCAATGCGCTGCGGGCGAGCCCGGGATGAATTGTCGGTAAGGGCTTAAATATATAAGCCCTTCCCTGCAATTCATCCTAAAATGTGTTAAAATAAAAAAAAATTGTATACTCACCTTCTCCCGGCAGCCGGAGCTCCGTGCGGCCGTCCTGCAGTGGGTGTGAAGGGGGTGTGAGTCAGATCTGCCCCCTGATTGGCTCAGCGCTGAGAGGCAGCAGTCACTCACCCATTCATGAATGGGTGTGTGAGTGAAACCGGCCTCTGATTGGTCAGGGCTGTGACCAATCAGAGGCAGATCATTCAGCAGGCGGGGATTTTAAAGCCCCGCCGGCTGAATAGTGCCGAGAAGCAGTTCAGGAGAACTGACAGCGGCCGCGGCTGGACTCCGGCTGCAGCGGAAAGGTGAGTATACAATTTTTTTTTTTATTTTAACACATTTTAGGATGAATTGCAGGGAAGGGCTTATATATTTAACCCCTTCCCGACAATTCACCCCGCGCACGCCGGCAGCCCATTGCTTTCAATGGAGCGGCTGTATTGCCGCTCCATTGAATTCAATGGGCAAACATCGTTCTTCTCTGCCACAGCTGTTACAGCTGTAGCAGAGAAGAATGATTTGTCTTCTATATGCTCTCAATGGGGTCGGCGCTGCTGCCGCCGGCCCCATTGAGCGCATATACAGAAGAGAACAGGAATCGCAGATAGGTGCGATCTGCGATTTTTTTTTTTTTTTTTTTTTTTTTGTTCTATAATTTATCGGACGAGCGCATAAAAAGCGCTCATGTGTCCGATACCATTGTAAAGCAATGGTTTTAAAAAATCGCCGGACACATGCGCATGCGCAAATCGCGGCTAAAAACGCCCGTCTGACTAAGGCCATAGGGTGTTGAATATTGGGGTACATCTCCGCTGTGGGATGGTGCTTTAATAACCATTGATGATATAGTTTGATATTGGGATACAGGCTTGGAAGTAAATAAATATTGCGGTTTTGAGAGGAATGCACAGTAATCCCTGGAGTGGGATGTTAGATGGCGGTGAAGTGGATGAAAAAGTCCAATAAATAGGAGGGTGCTGAATGTTGGGGTGCAGTGTGAAGTGTTGGGGCAATGCTGATAAATGCTGCAGTAATCTGTCCATATACTCTGCATAATGTCACCAGCAGCGGATTGTGGAGCAGCTACTTCTAACACCGGATATGTGAATTGTTCGTCTCAGTGCTCCAGTCTCACTATGATGATGCACATTTCCTTCTGCTGACCACCGTCTTCAAATTTGACCCACGATTGTGGCATCCAGTGAGCTTCTGACACATTATTACACAAAGATCAACCAGCAATACGTAGCCCTATCATGAATCCAGAATGTCTGCAGTATTTCCAAATCCAAAACAGAGTCAAAATCCGCAACATTGGTGCGAATTTTGATTTGAAATAAAACATATACTCATTATCAAAAGAAATTCCTCCCCTAGAAGATGTTCTTGGAATCAAATGAACCTTTCTCTGTGTGATTGCAACGATGATATCAAGAAGTGATTACGATATCAGACCAAAAGGAGAATTTACTGCAGAAAACCGAACACTTGAAGGGAGGTTCTAGTACCCTGCTGTACCGCTTCTAGCTTGGATGTAAGATGTGATACGGGCGGGCATGGAAGCTCTAGTACCCTGCTGTACCGCCTCTAGCGTGGATGTAAGATGTAATATAGGCGGGCATGGAGGCTCTAGTACCCTATTCTACCACCTCTAGCTTGGATGTAAGATGTGATACGGGCAGGCATGGAGGCTCTAGTACCCTGGTGGGTCACCTCTAGTTTGGATGTAAGATGTGATACAGGCGGGCATGGAGGCTCTAGTACCCTGTTGTACCGCCTCTAGCTTGGATGTAAGATGTGATATAGGCGGGCATGGAGGCTCTAGTACCCCGTGGTACCGTCTCTAGCTTGGATACAAGAATACGGACGGGCATGGAAGCATACGGGTTCTGTATGGCAGCATATCGGTCCAGATTTGCTGTAACTGAGCCTCTAGATCATACAAACTCGTAGGCTGTCGAAGTTGGCGTCCCAGATGGTCCCATACATGTTCTATTGGTGATAAATTTTGTGCCCGGCGGGCCACGGAATTGTGGCAATATTGTGGAGGCGTTCCTGTGACACTTGTGTGCGATCGAGTATTATCCTGTTGGAAAATGCCTCTTGGAAGCCGCCATGAGAAGAACACACGTGGCTGCAGGATGTCCTGAACATATTGCTGAGCTCTCATTGTCCCTCGTGTCATTACTAGAGATGACTGTATATCATATTCGATGGCCCCCAGACCATCACACCATTGGCGACAGTGTGCAGCTCTACAGCAAAGGTAGAATTGAGGCGCTCACCCCTAGGTCTACAGACAGGAACACGGCGGCGTCGGTGCCCAAACTAAACTTGGATTTTTCGCTGAAGACAGCCCAGTTCCACTCCGTAGCAGTCCAGTTTAGCTGTGCACGACGCCACTGCAAACGGTGGGTGAGTGTCAAAGGCATAATGGGTGCCGTGACACCAAATCTCTTTCAGCCAAGTGGCCGGCAAATGTTTCGACAGAAGACACAGTGGCCTGTAACAATGGTGCCACCTGTCTGTGGATGGCAGACAATAATACGGTTGGAGCTGCTCATGCTTGTCGGGCAATCAAATGATCCTCCATACTGGTGGTCTATTAAGTGCCCTCATACATGCTCTGGTCCCAATGTCTCCTAACAGTCTGGTCAGCCCAGGTAATGGGCGATTTATACATAGAACCATCCAGGTTCTCGCATTCCAATAATACCTTCCCATTGAAACTCCGTTAACTGGGCAAAATCTCTTTGATTATAACGTAGAGGCGTCTAGTGGTCAACAAGCTCTACACAAGCGGAAAAAGAGGTCCAATACACACAAGTAGTCTCTGAGAGCCTTTCTATAGGCCAAGGGTGGAACTAATTTAAAGGAGATGTCTCGAGGAAGCAGTTAAATTTTTTTTTTGCCCAGTCCCCCCCATTAAGTACACATTACTAAGCCCCCCTGTAAATGACATTTCTAGCTGGTTCGTACTTACCGTTCCAGCGTTTCAGCAACTTATAAAAGTTTCCTCAAGATGGCCGCCGGCTCTTTCCCCGTCGCTCGCTGCAGCCCGACGTGCGCGCTCCCGAGACGCCGCCAGCTGTGTCTCCATGGCAACCGGACGCATCGCAGCCGCCGACCAGACGCCCCGCAGCCGCCGACCAGACGCCCACCGCCAGGCAGCAGGTAACCGGCGCTAGCCCCCGGCTCCCCAGCGCTAGACCCTCAGCCCAGGTGAAGGCCCCGGAGCCCAGCGCTAGGTTCCGGAGCCCAGCGCTGGTTCCCCCGGCCTAGCGGCAGCCCCCCCCCCCCGGCCTAGCGGCAGCCCCCCCCCCCCCGGCCTAGCGGCAGCCCCCCCCCCCCGGCCTAGCGGCAGCCCCCCCCCCCCAGCCTAGCGGCAGCCCCCCCCCCCAGCCTAGCGGCAGCCCCCCCCCGGCGCAGCCCGGCGCAGCGGCAGCCCCCCCCCCCGACAAATCACTTACCTGGGAGGCTTCTCGGGGCTGCTGGGCTGGGCTTCTCCGCTGGGCAGCTCCACTTTCTGCACCTTCCTCTAACAGAGGAAGGTACAGAATGGCCGCTGCAGCGCGCTCCCGAGCAGTGACAGCTCGTCTGCGCATGCGCAGAAGAGCTGTAGCGGGGAGCACACTGAAGCGGCTCGTGCTGAATGGAGAAGACCGGACTGCGCAAGCGCGTCTAAAAAAGCAAGCTGCCAGCGAATTTAGACGGAACCATGGAGACGAGGACGCTAGCAACGGAGCAGGTAAGTGGAATAACTTCTGTATGGCTCATATTTAATGCACAATGTACATTACAAAGTGCATTAATATGGCCATACGGAAGTGTATAACCCCACTTGGTTTCGCGAGACCACCCCTTTAAGGCCTCCTTCACATGGGCTACAAAATGCATGTATGTGAAGCCCATGGTGTCCATTGGGTTCTTTCACATGAGATGCTTTGTAGCCTGAAAGAACCCATTGGAAACCATGGACTTCACATACATGCGTTTTGTAGTGGCAATTTTGTAGCCCGTGTGAAAGAGGCCACAGCTGGCAGGACTGTTCATCTAATCATGCCACCACTATAATTATTTGCATATCTGCCGGAGATATAACTGCATGGCGGGTTTTGTAGTAAAACGACAACTAATTCTAGCTGCTTGATTTTTTTTTTTGACAAAGAGTGTATTATTTTTGCCGCACGGCTAACACCATTAGAAAAAGGATACATCGTACAAAAAGTGCACTTTTATTTCCAAGAAAAAAGTTATAGAAAGCGATTAAAAATCCGTACATACCCCAAAATGGTGTCAATAGAAACTAGAGTCCCCCTTCACCCCCCCAAAAAAGAAAGCCTTTAAACAACCAACTTGATAGAAAAATGAAAAAGGGATGGTGTCAGAAGATGGTGACAGAAAAAATATATTTTATATATTCATTTTAAAAATAAACTAGATACATGTGATATTGTTGTAATCATTCTAACAAAATAAAGCCAACATTCCATTTTAGCTGCAGGTTGTTTACTGTAACCCCTTCCCTTCCAAAAAATGGCGGGGGTTTTTTTGCATTTCAGCCCACTTAGAAATTTTTAAAAGCTTTTCAGTACTTTATGGGGTACATTAAATGATGCCATTGAAACCTACAACTTGTCCGCAAAAAACAAGCCCTCAGATGGTTATGTTGCCGGACAAATAAATAAGTTATGGTTTTTTTTTAATGGGGAGAAAAACACAAAAGTGTAAAACCAAAAATTGGCCATTAAGAAAACCCTTTGAGGAAGGTCTCTTTACATATGGATGATAATCACTATCGTCCACATGTGCCAAAACGTAAGAACCTAGATGAGGAGGATATTGATGTCTATAGATGGCACAGCTATGTAGTGTATTAACTATGTTGGCTCATTGCCTCCCTCTAGTGTCTGCTTATTAAACTGCATTTGAAGGGATAATCCTACCCAACACATAATGTCATTGATGGCATATTATGTGATATCTGATGCTATGTGATATCCATGGATGTCTGCACCCCCCGGGTAACGGCCCAACTGCCTCTTTAGCTTTTTCCTTGCCATAATGCTGGTGAATACAGCTGCACTTCCTTTACAGCAAGGTGTGGGAATGGTAGGGGTCCCAACAGCGGACCCCTCACTAATCAGACAATGATGAGATATCCATCCGTGTGAACCTGCCTCCAGTTCTCTTACATGGCACTGTTAATGTGGGCACTCTGTGGCTGGCACTGTGCAGTGCCCTGATATTGTGAACGGGCCTGTTGTTGGGCTAGAACTGTTTACTGGCTAATAGTTTTTGCAGGGTCACTGTCAGGCACTGGTTATGGGGCTGCTCTTTGCGGGGACGTTATTTGGCGGACACTGTTCATGGGGAATGCTGACTGCCTACATTATAGAGGAATTCTGACACTGCTTATGGGGGCGCTCTGTCTAGCACTATTTGTGGGGACACTCTCCATCTGATACTATTTATGAGGGCACTCTGTGTAGCACTAGGGTGACATTCGCTATCTCGCACTATTTATTGGGTCGCTCTCTATGGGTCACTATAAGGCATTCCATCTGATACTATATATGGAGGCATTCTCTGTCTGGCACTATTTATGATGGTAGTCTGGCACAATGGGGGCACTCTCTAATACTATTTATGTCACATTCATTACTGCCCTCTCATCTCCATGTGTGACACATTTATTAGGCTTTTGCTCTTGATCAATATGCGGATTTAGCTCTGTCAATGGGTAAAATCCGCGTACTGAATGTCTGACACGTTTTTGCATGGGTCCGCATGAAGAAGTAACATACGACTTCTATTCTTGAATGCACGTCACAAAAATTTGCTCGCAAATTTAGCCCACTGATGGCTACATCCACGTGTGGATTCACGGCAAAAACTGCAGCAGAATGGAATTCCAGGTGGAATCCACCTTGTGAACATATCCTTGTTGTCCCCCCATCTCCCCATGAGTCACATTAATTACTGTCCCCCCATCTCCCCATGAGTCACATTAATTACTGTCCCCTCATCTCCCCATGTGTCACATTCATTACTGTCCCCTCATCTCCCCATGTGTCACATTCATTACTGTCCCCTCATCTCCCCATGTGTCACATTCATTACTGTCCCCTCATCTCCCCATGTGTCACATTCATTACTGTCCCCTCATCTCCCAGTATGCCCCATTCATTACTAGGGTTGCCACCCTGCTGGTAAATGACCGGCCTGGACAGTAATTACATCTAGACGCCGGTGTGGGGAATAATTTTTTACTGGCAATTTTAATTATGAGAAAAAATGATGTTATGGCGGGGTGGCAACTTGGACAAATGTTGGGAAAAAATAAGTAGCTAATTTTGTGCACAAATATAGCCAGCACTAAGACTTGTAACTTTTGGGATTTTTGAACCACACTCCACACTTTGAGAGAGGTAGGTGGGGGCACCTACTATATTTAGTAGAATTTACACCAGGGAACTTCCTCATAGCTGGTAAAGATTTCTTCTTCTGGCACATGAGCCATCCAAGACACATCTATTAAGTGGCATAAACCTCTTAACCCCTTAATGCCACAGGACACAAAGTTACATTCATGGTTACTGTTACTGGTCTTAATAAATCAGCCCCATAGTGTTTAAACATAGAAGAAAACGGTGTTCTGTCCCAGTCCAGCATGGAGAGGGTCCTGAAGCCGCTTGGGGAAGAGTTGGGAGGATCCCCCACCCTCATTCCATCCCAAGAATTACACCTGCTGCTCTGACTGACCAGGTGAGAAGAGCTGGCTCTTTCTATAGGAGTACTAGTGAGTGATTGCTGTAAGACTGGAGCAGACAAAAGGGGTAAGACCAGGGCATAGACTGCTGATGTGGCTGTGCTGCTAGTATGGCCCTGCTAGCACGGAGGAGTACTACTGAGTGATGCCTGTAAGACTGAAGCAGACAAGAGGGGTAAGAACGGGGCATAGACTGCTGATGGGGCTGTGCTGCTAGTATGACCCTGCTAGCATGGAGGAGTACTACTGAGTTATGGCTGCAAGACTGGAGCAGACAAGAGGGGTAAGACCACTGCAGAGATGTCTGATGGGGTTGTGCTGCTAGTATGGCCCTGCTAGCACAGAGGAGTACTAGTGAGTGATGGCTTTAAGACTGGAGCAGACAAGAGTGGTAAGACCAGTGCATAGACTGCTGATGGGTCTGTCCTGCTTGTATGACCCTGCTATGCAATACATTGTGTATGTGTAGCATTTTCATATGCATCCCTGCATGTCTGTGTGATACTCATAGACTCATAGAGTTGGAAGGGACCTCCCAGGTCATTGGGTCCAACTCCCTGCTCAGTGCAGGATTCACTAAATCATCCCAGACAGATATTTGTCCAGCCTTTGTTTGAACACTTCCATTGAAGGGAAACTCGCCACCTCCCGTGGTAACCTCTTCCACTCATTGATTCCCCTCACTGTCAGAAAGTTTTTTTCTAATATCTAATTTGTGTGTCCTCCCTTTCAGTTTTATCCCATTGCTTCTGGTCTTTCCTTGTGCAAATGAGAATAGGGCTGATACCTCTGCACTGTGGCAACCCTTCAGATAGTTGTAGAAGGCTATTAGGTCTCCTCTCAGCCTTCTTTTTTGCAAGTTAAACATTCCCAGATCCTTTAACTGTTCTTTATAGGACATGATTTGCAGACCGCTCACCATCCTGGTAACTCTTCTTTGGACTTGCTCCAGTTTGTCTGTCTTTTTTAAAGTGGGGTGCCCAGAACTGGACACAGTATTCCACCATCCTGGTAACTCTTCTTTGGACTTGCTCCAGTTTGTCTATGTCTTTTTTAAAGTGGGGTGCCCAGAACTGGACACAGTATTCCAGATGAGGTCTGACCAAGGAAGAGTAGAGGGGGATAATTACCTCACATGATCTAGATTCTATGCTTCTCTTAATACATCCCAGAATTGTTTGCCTTTTTGACTGCTGCATCATATTGTTGACTCATGTTCAGTCTATGATCTATTCGTATACACAAGTCTCTTTCACATGTGCTGCTTAGCCCAATTCCTCCCATTCTGTATGTGCTTTTTTCATTTTTATTGCCTAGATGTAGGACTTTGCATTTCTCCTTGTTAAATACCATTCCGTTAGTCGCCACCCACTGTTCAAGCTTTTCTAGATCTTTTTGAATACTCCCTCTCTTCCCTAGTGTTAGCTATCCCTCCTAGCTTTGTGTCATCAGAAAATTTGATCAGTTTCGCATCAATTCCCTCCTCCAGATCATTTATAAAAATGTTGAACAACACTGGGCCTAGGACAGAGCCTTGTGGTACCCCACTTGATACATTCTTCTACTTGGATGTGCAGCCATTTATGACCACTCTTTGAGTACAATCACTCAGCCAGTTGTGAATCCACCTAACAGTTGCCTTGTTAATCCCATATTTGGTCATTTTTTTCAATAAGTATAGTATGAGATACTTTGTCAAATGCTTTACTAAAGTCAAGATAAAAAATGATACGCGGGCATGTGCAGTGCCATACGCGGTCTGTGCCAGCTCTCTGGTCACAAGCAGAGGCGTAACTAGAAGCTCTTGGGCCCCGATGCAAAATCTATAACAGTGACCCCCTACTTACATGCGGTGTTTATAATACTTTGGTCTACTTATATGAGGGAGGGGCCTCTGTAGTTAAACTCGTGTTTTACACATAGCCCATGGGCCTGAGCCCTTAATAAATTTGGGGCATTTTGTGCCAAGGTTTGTAACAAATTCCAGTATTAGTAAATTCTTCCCCCATAACTTTACTTTTCTAGTGATATAGTAATTCAATCTGTGGCCAAGAGAGGGGGTAGGGTTAGCGGGATCCTCCCGCTAGCCCTGCCTTCTCTCTTTGCTAGACAAGAATCACTATGAGAATCCCTCTAGCCTCACCCTTCTCTCAGCTAAACCCTGAGAAAGCCCTTTAGCAGCGCCCCATATCTCTTCAAGATATGTCAGAGATCCCGTGTAGCTCCGCCCGCTCTCTCCCCTCGCTATGGGGGATTCCAAGACTGTTGTGCGATCTTCTCCTATTGATTTTAATGGGGCCCCGGCCCCATAAAAAACAATGGGTGATATTGCAAGTTTTTTTGTATCGCACGGAGGCTTGAGTAAATACAGCAAATGAGAAAGAAACCATTGAAAAACATTGGTTTCATAATCATGCATTTCCACTCACTAGAAAACCTATCGCCAGTGTGTAAGAGACCTTACTTTGGTCGCTCTGCTCCAAAAATGGGATAGACGGTTTGAACGGAGGCAATTACCAAAGCACTTATCTCCTACTACTTACCAGGCCAACTTTGTCACTTTTTTCAGACAACCAGAAGTGTTGCTTTTTATTTTGCATTTTAAATTCTACAGTAACGAGTGGCAATAATGTGTTACCTTTATTCTCAGTACAATTACAGTGATGCCAACTATGTAGAAGATTTTTCTTTATTCTTCTATTGCGCAATAACAGCATAGCTTGTCACTTAGTTTTTTTTGTTTTTTTTTTTTACAGAAAACCTGTCTAGTCCCCACAGCGCCATAAACAAAGTTATGGTGCTGTTGAGACACGTGACAGGGAGCCAGATATAGTATTTTTTAGAAACTCTCACGATGCCCCCTCTGAAGACAACGCATGGCACGAAATTCCGATTCTTTTCCGAGTCCTGTGCATGCACACTCCCATACACGTCTGTTGGAGAGCACATGTATGAGACTCTTCACTGGATCATGGGGATCGGTGAGTATATATAATACATCGTCTGACTCGGTCACATCCCCTAATGGTGCACTAACTTTGTCTATGGTGCGGTGGGGACGTGACAGGTTCCATTTATATTCCTGCTCACAATGCAAAAAAATATATATTACATAGAAATAATGTATAGCCCCTTCTCCCAGGTTTGTGCAGCTGCAGTGTCACATCCGTCAGTCTTCTCTCTAATGCAGTGTGGACAGGCTGCAGTCGGCCTGTGTATGGAATGTCACAGGCAGATGGAGCCAATCAGATCTCAGCATTCGAGCACTGAGGTCTCTGATTGGCTGCCGTAGTCTGATTTTCTGTAAACGGGTTGAATGCAGACTGTCAACACAAACCCTATGCAGAGGGGAGTATTGGATCGGCATTTTACCAGTCAAAGAGGAGAACTGAGTGCTTAATACAGGGCTGTTTTTGTTAATCTCATTGAAGTAAATGGCGGCTAAGGAAACGGCACAGACCAACACTACACTGTTATCAAAAGTCTGGGAGTTAAGGAAGCAGCACAGTGCACGGTGTTAGGGCTTATTCAGACGTGCGTATATCGGTGGGGTTTTCACGCCCGGCTGATATACGCTGTTCCTCTCTGCAGGGGGAGGAAGTGGGCCAGGCCAGAAGCAGTGCACTGAGCTCTTGCCCCCTCTACGCCCCTCGCCACTATTTGCAATAGAAGGGGCAGGGTGGAATTTAGCTCCACCCCATCCCTCCCATTGCAAAGAGTGGCGAGGGAGCGGGAGCTCAGTGTACTGCTGGGCATGAAAACCTGGCTGATTTACGCACATCTGAATAAGCCCTTATGCTGTATCAGTAGCCTCTTTTTTCTTCAATAAGAGCTACAGAAAGAGCGCTGTGCTAATCTATACAATGGGTAGCCTTGCAGAATCTTGCATTGAGGCCTGCCAGAGGATATGTCCTCAATTCAGAGTCTAGAGGGCCCCTAGTTCAAATTAAGAACCAGGTCACAGACTACTACTGAAAGCGTGTGTAGGTAGATTTAACAACAACACACATTGCAGTAAAATAAAGGTCTTTATTTGACAGCTGAATTAGTGGTACAGTCACAAACTTGGAACAGTTTCAACTACTTTGACTATGCTTGCTTTACTATTAAACAACACTGTCTCTGTATGCAAGCTTTTGCAGGAACAAAGTCTTTTAAACCAGTGTTCCCCAACTCCAGTCCTCAGGGACCGCCAACAGGTCATGTTTTCAGGATTTCCTCAGTGTTGCACAGGTGATGTAATTATTGCCGGAGCCTCAGACATTGCCACAGCTGTTCTTGCCATAGGATATCCTGAAAACATGACCTGTTGGTGGTCCCTGAGGACTGGAGTTGGGGACCGCTGTCTTAAACTATGGAGCTGGTGGCGGCTTCTGTCTTGGGTGCAGCTGGTGGCGGCTTCTGTCTTGGGTGCAGCTGGTGGCGGCTTCTGTCTTGGGTGCAGCTGGTGGCGGCTTCTGTCTTGGGTGCAGCTGGTGGCGGCTTCTGTCTTGGGTGCAGCTGGTGGCGGCTTCTGTCTTGGGTGCAGCTGGTGGCGGCTTCTGTCTTGGGTGCAGCTGGTGGCGGCTTCTGTCTTGGGTGCAGCTGGTGGCGGCTTCTGTCTTGGGTGCAGCTGGTGGCGGCTTCTGTCTTGGGTGCAGCTGGTGGCGGCTTCTGTCTTGGGTGCAGCTGGTGGCGGCTTCTGTCTTGGGTGCAGCTGGTGGCGGCTTCTGTCTTGGGTGCAGCTGGTGGCGGCTTCTGTCTTGGGTGCAGCTGGTGGCGGCTTCTGTCTTGGGTGCAGCTGGTGGCGGCTTCTGTCTTGGGTGCAGCTGGTGGCGGCTTCTGTCTTGGGTGCAGCTGGTGGCGGCTTCTGTCTTGGGTGCAGCTGGTGGCGGCCTCTGTCTTGGGTGCAGCTGGTGGCGGCCTCTGTGTTGGGTGCAGCTGGTGGCGGCCTCTGTGTTGGGTGCAGCTGGTGGCGGCCTCTGTGTTGGGTGCAGCTGGTGGCGGCCTCTGTGTTGGGTGCAGCTGGTGGCGGCCTCTGTGTTGGGTGCAGCTGGTGGCGGCCTCTGTGTTGGGTGCAGCTGGTGGCGGCCTCTGTGTTGGATGGCGCTGGGGGCGGCCTCTAAAAAGAAAAAGAGAAAAGTGAGTATAGTACATAATTTTTTAAATATATGGGGTCCCACGTAGGGCCTCTCGGCCGGTCTGTCCCACGTAGGGCCTCTCGGCCGGTCTGTCCCACGTAGGGCCTCTCGGCCGGTCTGTCCCACGTAGGGCCTCTCGGCCGGTCTGTCCCACGTAGGGCCTCTCGGCCGGTCTGTCCCACGTAGGGCCTCTCGGCCGGTCTGTCCCACGTAGGGCCTCTCGGCCGGTCTGTCCCACGTAGGGCCTCTCGGCCGGTCTGTCCCACGTAGGGCCTCTCGGCCGGTCTGTCCCACGTAGGGCCTCTCGGCCGGTCTGTCCCACGTAGGGCCTCTCGGCCGGTCTGTCCCACGTAGGGCCTCTCGGCCGGTCTGTCCCACGTAGGGCCTCTCGGCCGGTCTGTCCCACGTAGGGCCTCTCGGCCGGTCTGTCCCACGTAGGGCCTCTCGGCCGGTCTGTCCCACGTAGGGCCTCTCGGCCGGTCTGTCCCACGTAGGGCCTCTCGGCCGGTCTGTCCCACGTAGGGCCTCTCGGCCGGTCTGTCCCACGTAGGGCCTCTCGGCCGGTCTGTCCCACGTAGGGCCTCTCGGCCGGTCTGTCCCACGTAGGGCCTCTCGGCCGGTCTGTCCCACGTAGGGCCTCTCGGCCGGTCTGTCCCACGTAGGGCCTCTCGGCCGGTCTGTCCCACGTAGGGCCTCTCGGCCGGTCTGTCCCACGTAGGGCCTCTCGGCCGGTCTGTCCCACGTAGGGCCTCTCGGCCGGTCTGTCCCACGTAGGGCCTCTCGGCCGGTCTGTCCCACGTAGGGCCTCTCGGCCGGTCTGTCCCACGTAGGGCCTCTCGGCCGGTCTGTCCCACGTAGGGCCTCTCGGCCGGTCTGTCCCACGTAGGGCCTCTCGGCCGGTCTGTCCCACGTAGGGCCTCTCGGCCGGTCTGTCCCACGTAGGGCCTCTCGGCCGGTCTGTCCCACGTAGGGCCTCTCGGCCGGTCTGTCCCACGTAGGGCCTCTCGGCCGGTCTGTCCCACGTAGGGCCTCTCGGCCGGTCTGTCCCACGTAGGGCCTCTCGGCCGGTCTGTCCCACGTAGGGCCTCTCGGCCGGTCTGTCCCACGTAGGGCCTCTCGGCCGGTCTGTCCCACGTAGGGCCTCTCGGCCGGTCTGTCCCACGTAGGGCCTCTCGGCCGGTCTGTCCCACGTAGGGCCTCTCGGCCGGTCTGTCCCACGTAGGGCCTCTCGGCCGGTCTGTCCCACGTAGGGCCTCTCGGCCGGTCTGTCCCACGTAGGGCCTCTCGGCCGGTCTGTCCCACGTAGGGCCTCTCGGCCGGTCTGTCCCACGTAGGGCCTCTCGGCCGGTCTGTCCCACGTAGGGCCTCTCGGCCGGTCTGTCCCACGTAGGGCCTCTCGGCCGGTCTGTCCCACGTAGGGCCTCTCGGCCGGTCTGTCCCACGTAGGGCCTCTCGGCCGGTCTGTCCCACGTAGGGCCTCTCGGCCGGTCTGTCCCACGTAGGGCCTCTCGGCCGGTCTGTCCCACGTAGGGCCTCTCGGCCGGTCTGTCCCACGTAGGGCCTCTCGGCCGGTCTGTCCCACGTAGGGCCTCTCGGCCGGTCTGTCCCACGTAGGGCCTCTCGGCCGGTCTGTCCCACGTAGGGCCTCTCGGCCGGTCTGTCCCACGTAGGGCCTCTCGGCCGGTCTGTCCCACGTAGGGCCTCTCGGCCGGTCTGTCCCACGTAGGGCCTCTCGGCCGGTCTGTCCCACGTAGGGCCTCTCGGCCGGTCTGTCCCACGTAGGGCCTCTCGGCCGGTCTGTCCCACGTAGGGCCTCTCGGCCGGTCTGTCCCACGTAGGGCCTCTCGGCCGGTCTGTCCCACGTAGGGCCTCTCGGCCGGTCTGTCCCACGTAGGGCCTCTCGGCCGGTCTGTCCCACGTAGGGCCTCTCGGCCGGTCTGTCCCACGTAGGGCCTCTCGGCCGGTCTGTCCCACGTAGGGCCTCTCGGCCGGTCTGTCCCACGTAGGGCCTCTCGGCCGGTCTGTCCCACGTAGGGCCTCTCGGCCGGTCTGTCCCACGTAGGGCCTCTCGGCCGGTCTGTCCCACGTAGGGCCTCTCGGCCGGTCTGTCCCACGTAGGGCCTCTCGGCCGGTCTGTCCCACGTAGGGCCTCTCGGCCGGTCTGTCCCACGTAGGGCCTCTCGGCCGGTCTGTCCCACGTAGGGCCTCTCGGCCGGTCTGTCCCACGTAGGGCCTCTCGGCCGGTCTGTCCCACGTAGGGCCTCTCGGCCGGTCTGTCCCACGTAGGGCCTCTCGGCCGGTCTGTCCCACGTAGGGCCTCTCGGCCGGTCTGTCCCACGTAGGGCCTCTCGGCCGGTCTGTCCCACGTAGGGCCTCTCGGCCGGTCTGTCCCACGTAGGGCCTCTCGGCCGGTCTGTCCCACGTAGGGCCTCTCGGCCGGTCTGTCCCACGTAGGGCCTCTCGGCCGGTCTGTCCCACGTAGGGCCTCTCGGCCGGTCTGTCCCACGTAGGGCCTCTCGGCCGGTCTGTCCCACGTAGGGCCTCTCGGCCGGTCTGTCCCACGTAGGGCCTCTCGGCCGGTCTGTCCCACGTAGGGCCTCTCGGCCGGTCTGTCCCACGTAGGGCCTCTCGGCCGGTCTGTCCCACGTAGGGCCTCTCGGCCGGTCTGTCCCACGTAGGGCCTCTCGGCCGGTCTGTCCCACGTAGGGCCTCTCGGCCGGTCTGTCCCACGTAGGGCCTCTCGGCCGGTCTGTCCCACGTAGGGCCTCTCGGCCGGTCTGTCCCACGTAGGGCCTCTCGGCCGGTCTGTCCCACGTAGGGCCTCTCGGCCGGTCTGTCCCACGTAGGGCCTCTCGGCCGGTCTGTCCCACGTAGGGCCTCTCGGCCGGTCTGTCCCACGTAGGGCCTCTCGGCCGGTCTGTCCCACGTAGGGCCTCTCGGCCGGTCTGTCCCACGTAGGGCCTCTCGGCCGGTCTGTCCCACGTAGGGCCTCTCGGCCGGTCTGTCCCACGTAGGGCCTCTCGGCCGGTCTGTCCCACGTAGGGCCTCTCGGCCGGTCTGTCCCACGTAGGGCCTCTCGGCCGGTCTGTCCCACGTAGGGCCTCTCGGCCGGTCTGTCCCACGTAGGGCCTCTCTTTATGGAAAGATAAGTGGGTATTTTAGTTGTTTTTTGAAACAAATGAACGGCTTGTTCTGTATAGAGCAGGTGAGTGTACCATTTTCTTCAGATAGTGAGGTAATGGCATGCTTCTCTGATTCCTGTTGGTTAACATCAACATTGTATGAAGTAAGTTTACGTCATGGCAGCATGCTACTTAATGCACCAGGACATAAACTTATATCATGCGTTGCAACACCTGAGAACAATTAACATTAATCTTTGCTTTTAACCCCCTATAAGCCACTATCTATTTAGATCACGGTATGAATAGGGTTTACAGAGGGCGGGCGCTCTATTCGTGACATTATTGGCCCCCCGCAATGTAATTGCAGCCGGGTGATGAGTTGCTATGGCAACAGCATGCCAGATACTGGTGTCCCGTCTTGCCATTGCCTATGATCGCTATTACAATCAATAAGGCATTGCGTTACGGAAGTCCTACAATGCCTTTTAATAGCGATTATTCGCATTATGATTCAAATCCCCTACAGGAAAATGAAGGGGGAAAAAAATGAAACGTTTAACCCCTTGAGTGGCACGCCCGGAAATTTTCCGGGACGAGCTCCACTGCTCATAGTGACAGCCCGGAAATCTTCCGGGCTATGTATCACTATGGAAGCTGCAGAGCACAATGCCACAAGCTGTGACACTGTGCTCTGCCTGCACAGACCCACAAAGAAGAAAGCAAGGGCTTTGAAAAACCAGCAGAAGATATTGCCGGCATATCGGCAATGTCCTGCTTTGTTTACAGGTTGCCATAGAGACCATCGGCTTGTCAGAAGCAAGCCGATGGTCTCTGTGACAGGGAGAGCTTGGTGCTTGGCTATCAGAGGACAGCTAGGTACCAGCTCTTAAAGCAGAGATCAGAGAAAACCTCCGATCTCTGCTGTGTTAACCCTTTACATGCTGCAGTCTATGTGACTGCAGCATGTATAGGGCTGTCACTACAGCATGTAAAGGGCTGTCACCATCAGACCCCCGGAATGTGATCAGGGGGTCCTGATGGGTCCCTGTGGAAGTCCCCTAAAGGGACAAAAAAAAAAAAGTTAAAAAATTATTCAATGACATCATTGAATGGGTGTGATTGCTAACACACGTGCGCCTTCAGCCAATCACAGCCATTCAATGATGTCATTGAATAGTGTGATTGGCTCAAGCCACGTGTGTTTTAGCCAATCACAGCCATTCAATGCTGTCATTGAATGGCTGTAACTGGCTGACGGCGTGTGTATTAGCTTTCTGGAAGCGGGGATTTCAAGCCCCGCATTCAGAAAGCAATGCTGCGCCGGGGACGAGGAGCGAGCGACATCCTGCCGGAGCGCGACAGAACGCCGGGGGAGGTGAGTAATGATTTTTTTTTTTTACCCTTTTTTTTTTTTGTATTACCGGCGCATAAGACGACCCCCGACTTCAGAGCAGATTTTTCGGGGTTCAAAAGTCGTCTTATACGCCGGTATATACGGTATTTTCTTTTTGCCTCCCAAAAACGCAATAGAAGTGATTAAAAAAGCAGTACCTCAAAATGGTAACCAATATTAACTACATCTTGTCACGCTAACAGCAAGCCCTCACAGAGCTCCAAACATGACAGAAAAAACGTTATGGGACTTTGCAGCGATGTAGAAATGAAATATTGCGGAAAAGTGGAAAAGCTAAAAAAATAAGAATTTGTTATCGTCATAATTGAACTGACTCTCATAAAAAATGTATTATGCCGCATGATTAATGCTGTAAAAGAAACAATGGCAGAATTGACGTGTTTTCTCTCTTTGCTCTCCAAAAAGTTAAGATTTACAAAATATGGTATTTTTTCACTAAACATGGTACTAATAAAAACTACATTTCGCCTTGCAAGTAAAAGAAGCCCTCAAGTCATCAGAGAAATTAAAAAAAATATGAGTTTTGACAAGTGGGCATCCATATGCCCAAAATACGTGTCCTTAAGGGGTTAAAGAGAGTGGGGATTGGGTGAATGAGATCCCCCCCTCTCTTGTCACATCCTCTTTCCTCTCCTGTCGGCTGCAGTAGTGGAACCATGTTGGCACATGCGCACTGTGCAAATTCAGAAATGAAAGCTGAAAATTAATGAACGTTGCTTTTTTTGGGGATAGAAAAATAGCACCCAGTTTTTGTCAACTGTTCATGAATTTATGGACGGTTGGCAGCCCTGAATTTGGGTGACTTGACAGGTTTGTTGTAACCGGGCACATTATTCTGCATACCATATGGAATGGACAAGTACATAAAGCGCTTCTTATACATACAGCGCCATAAACTTTAGACAGGAAAGAAATGTTCATTTTGGCAGCTTACCTTATTTGTGGCTGTTTTCTACTTCGGACTTCTTCCATTCAAATACTGTGTAGGTATGTACAATATATGAACAACCTGCAACACTTACATGACGTAATGTCTGTAGTGCTGTGATCCTTTCTACTGTGTCACAGCAATTATATTTATTTATTGTCTAGATATATGTGAGAGGTTTTTAACTTTTCAATATATTTTATTTTAAAAATGTTATTAAACACTTTTTAGTCCCATTAGGGGACTGGAACATGCGATTGCTGACAGAAAACACTGCAATACTTATATATATTACACCTTTTCACTGTTGAGACTTAAAAGGCCTTAATATACACTAGTCCCAGTAGCATTAACTAGGCCTTGGGTTACCATAGTAACCCATAGCCACCCTACAGTTGTGTTGCTGGGGAGGGATGGAGGAATTCCCTCTAACGGCTTAGATGCCACGTTCATCATTGAGTGGGAAATAAGTTAAGCAGCTGGCATCTGATCCCTGAAGGTGGATGTCTGCTATGTAACACATTGGGCACCCTCCGTGCTTGGAGCGGGCTTGGCTCCCAAACATGTACAACCTTTATTATGAAGGGGTTAATGAAATAACCAGCATTTTAGTTGTGTAATTTCCAGAGATGTAATTTCTACCAATATCTATAATAAAGCCCCAATGACCCGTATGTCATCACTACAAGCGCTTCAGTCATTGAGGAATAACGATCACTACTTACACCTACATATTAGTCTATTGTGGACTGACTGCTCCTTATAGAACCGTTTCCTTAGATAAACATGAAATAGATAAGGGTCCTCAATGAATACCATATAGGCCAAATAACTCAGTAGGAAATCGTTACTTGTGTATCGGCCCATTTGAGGAAAATACAGCAATGTCATATTTCTATATTAAAGGGTTTTCTGGTTCGGTGACGTTTTTCATGTTTCCTCTTTCTGTTCTCTGGATAGGTGATACCTGATAGATCGGTGAGGGTCCGACTGCCGGCATCCCCACCAATCACCACAATGGTAGTGCTGAAGTTGGCAGAATTAATTGAGCGTTGGCTGTACATACACACTGCTGCTCCATTTATTGCAGTAGGACTGCTAAAGGTGGCCATTTGAACGTCTTTAAAGCCATTATTCTGATGATCAATGGGAGGGGGTTCCCAGCAGTAGGACCCCCACTGATCGATCGATTTTCAAAAAATGTCACCGAATTGGAAAACCCTTTTAACTTTATTATTTCAAGTCTCAATGGCTATTCAGTGTGTGTGTATACATATATTATTGTTCTGTATATAATAGTCACACCAATATACTACATGTAGAATTAGGCCGCCTGCACACGGCCGTGAAGGGCTTCGCCGCGGAATATTCCACGGCGAAGCCCGTCATGGCGCCCCCCAGAGACCCCATACTTATCAGCGAATCTGGTGTTCTGGGTCCCGCATGACGCTTCGGCGTGACGAGCACGCATCGTCATGTGACACGCCGGCCACGTCACAAGACACGCCCACAGCGTCGCATGACGCGGCCGGCCATGTCATATGACGCGCGGCGGCGATGGGCGGAGAGGCGATTTCACGCTATCTTCCGCTGTGCTACAGCGGAAGATAGTGTGAGCGGAAGGCTTCCATTGACTGCAATGGAAGCCGGCCGCGTGTACACCCGCGGCAAATAGAGCATGCCGCGGGTGAGGACGGGAGATTTCACGGTGCGGAATTCCGCACCATGAGCATTGAGCTATTAGGTTCAATAGAACCTAATAGCTGCGGGCAACGCGGCGGATTTTTGCCGCATATTATGTGGCGGAAATCTGTCCGTGGGAAGGAGGCCTAATCGTCCAAATCCTCCTGGAGCATTAGGGTATATCACATGGGACAAGAATGATTTTCGGTGTGGACTTTGCGCAAGGTGAATCAGCAGCATTTACAATATAAGCCATGGGGATGAGAGTTTAGCAAATCTCCCCCGCAGAGTGCAGACGATCTCCCCGAGGGATACGCTGTGGACTTTATATCCGCAGCAGGTTAACTATGTGCTGCAGATTTCACCTTTTTGAATCCAAAGTGTGAAATCTGCGGCAAGTCCACCCAAAATGCAAGACAAAATCTATAACATTAAACTGTGAATTAAATGACTGCTAATCTTTGTGTGACTTGGTTGCTTACGGCTCCAGGTGACCCCCTCGCTGGCGCTCCTTGAGGCTGACGCTGCGGCCGGCACTGGCTTCCCCGCGGACAGCTGCAGATCACTGGTCCTATCAGGTAATAATCCAGTCCTTAATGTCTGTTCCTTCTGTCCTCCAATCCAACGTATTGGGCCCCTAGTTGGGTCTCCGCTGCGCTCTTTGTCTGCCTGGTCTTTGCTACAGGATAGATCTCCTTGGACTATGACTTTCTGTTGCCTCTTCTTTCTTCTTCATCTGCCACTGTCACCATTTCTCCTCTTCTGGCTTCTCCAGCTGTTCCTGGCAAAATCCAATCCAGTAGGGTTAGCTTCTTGTCAGCAGCAGCAACAGTTCTCATCTGGCTTCAAGATGGCGTCTGACTGACCAACTGCCACTTTTTCTTCTGGAAGCTCCGCCCACTTCAAGCTCCGCCCACTTCACTGCACTACACAGAGGATAACTGTTATGTCTTGTCTCACAAGAGCTAAATTAAAGGGCCCATGTCGCTCCATTACAATATATATATATATATATGAATGTAAATGATGATAGTGCAAGGACTGATTATCACTGGTTAAGCTTGTACAATGCATGTATGTTATAAAACAGTATGTTTTATTTCTGGGTTTTCAGTGTTTTTTTCCTTGCATCTCATAAGTTAAAAACTCCCCACAGTGAGATCTCAGCTTTAGGGCTCATTCATACGGGCGCATGCTATTTTGGTCTGTGTGTAATTTGTGCTTTTTTTCACTTGTGCAAAAAAAAGGCCCAACTGATGTCCGCTCTTCTTCACACGGTCTTCTGGCATAAATGCAGTGAATATGCATTTGACAGCCGTAGGATAGTTTTTTTTATGCATCTATAGATTTGAATGTGCAATTTTGGTGTGTAAATATGGAATAAAATAAGACATGCTGAAAAACACCGCACACATGAATACACCAATGCAAATCAATGGTGTTGTAGGTTGTCCGTATTATGTCCATTAAATATATGAGGTTTCAAGCTGGGTTTACACATTCTGGTTAAAAAAACGTAACCGCTGCGCAGTTGTTTGGGGTTTTCAATTGATAGTTAATGACTGTGTGATTTAGTAAATAAATTACTGTAATATCGGGAAGAGGTGGGGCGTTAACCACCGACATGGAGAAACATCTCTGAGAGGAGTTCCCAAATTCAATATCCTGGCCTTCTGTTGGCATCCGCTGCCTCTTATCATCCAGTACTTACTGTTGCTGCCCTGGATCAGCCTCGCCCTCGCTCTGTGGTGGAGCTTCAAGGACCAGCTGCCCATATCTCGCACTGCGGTCCAATACGGCTTAGCCACATGTCAGCTAAATGACTGTGTATATGTGTATATACATATATATATTATCTATCTATATATAGATGCATATATAGCGATATAGTTAGTTATCTGCGGCAAAAAAAAAAAAATGCATACCGTACGTTTAACTTCTTAGGCCAAGTCGATGATTATTATCATCCAAGCAGTTATTTTCCTGTTACTATAGCAATTATACTCTTGTATATAGGAGACAGTATTCTAGTAGTTATATTATTGTATATAGGAGACAGTATTCTAGTAGTTATATTATTGTATATAGGAGACAATATTCTTGTAGTTATATTCTTTTACATAGGAGACAGCATTATAGTAGTTATATTCCTGTACATAGATGGCAGTGTTCTAGTAATTATATCTTTGTACATAGTAGACCATATTCTAGTAGCTGCATTCTTCTACATAGGGGACAATATTCTAGTAGTTATATTCTTGTACATAGAGAACAGTATCCTAGTAGTTATATACTTGTACATAGGAGACAGTATTATAGTAGTTATATTCTTGTACATAGGAGACAGTATCCTAGTAGTTATAGTCTTGTGCATAAGAGACAGTATACTAGTAAATATATTCCTGCTAATAGGTGAAAGTATAGTAGTAGTTATATTCTTGTACATAGCGGGCAGTATTATATTAGTTATATTCTTGTATGTAACAGACAGTATTCTAGTAGTTATATTCTTGTACATAGGGGACAGTATTCTAGTAGTTATATTCTTGTACATAGGGGACAGTATTCTAGTAGTTATATTCTTGTACACAGGGGGGGAACAGTATTCTAGTAGTAATATTCTTGTACATAGGAGACATTAGTAAAGTAGTTATATTTTTGTACATAAGGGGCAGTTCTATAGTAGTTATATTCTTCTACGTAGTTATATTTTAGTAGTTATATTCTTGTACATAGGGGGCAGTATTATATTAGTTATATTCTTGTATGTAACAGACAGTATTCTAGTAGTTATATTACTTTATATAGGGGGCAGTATTCTAGTAATAAAATCTTTGTACATAGTAGTCCGTATTCTAGTACTTATATTCTTGTACATGAGACAGTATTATAGTAGTTGCATTCTTGTACATACGGGGCAGTACTGTAACAGTTATATTCTTGTACATAGGGGACAGTATTATAGTAGTTATATTCCTGTACTTAGTGGGCAGTACTATAGTAGTTAGATTCTTGGGTACTGGTGTATCTTGTCTCCACCACGAAAATGGGTGTAGACCAGGGATTGTGCTGTGGAAGGTATAGGGAACACCTACAGCTGCTGATTGGCTTGGCTCCTGTCTCTGCTGTGCTATGCCTCCTTTTCAGCTTCAAGCGGCTTCACCACTGGGCTCCTTGCAATGCCCCCAGCTGTGACATCATGGGATGGCTTCGCCTGTGTTCAGTGGGAGCAGCATCAGCACCGTAGAGGGGAAGGGGTATGGAGTGGCGTAATAAATACCTTATTTGACAGCAGCACTCCACAATGCCCCTGAAATAAAGGGGGTGCGAGATAACTGACCACTGTATGCAGGCAGTCAGCTGTGAGGTAACCACTGCTTGGTATCTGTCAGCTGTGAGATAACTGGCCACTGTATGCAGGCAGTCAGCTGTGAGGTAACCACTGTATGCAGACTGTCGGCTGTGGGGTAACTGGAGGATGAGGCTGTGATGACCGGAGGAACAGAGATGGTTATTAATGGTTACCGGGACGCTGGTGTTTCCTCAGTGTAACTAGTTAGGTGGTTGTTAGACATCCTTGGGGCGCCTCACTACCTCGGTGTAACTGGTCAGGTGGTTGTTAGACATCCTTGGGGCCCCTCACTACCTCGGTGTAACTAGTGAGGTGGTTGTTAGACATCCTTGGGGCGCCTCACTACCTCGGTGTAACTAGTTAGGTGGTGGTTAGACATCCTTGGGGCCCCTCACTACCTCGGTGTAACTAGTGAGGTGGTTGTTAGACATCCTTGGGGCGCCTCACTACCTCGGTGTAACTAGTTAGGTGGTTTATAGACATCCTTGGGGCGCCTCACTACCTCGGTGTAACTAGTTAGGTGGTTGTTAGACATCCTTGGGGCGCCTCACTACCTCGGTGTGACTAGTTAGGTGGCTGTTAGACATCCTTGGGGCGCCTCACTACCTGGATGTGTGTTTACATTTATGGGATCGAGGTAATGGAGAGCTGTGGGTACTGCCATGAGGGCTCATATTGTGCCGCTCTCATCCATTTATGGTTGTTTTAGTCAGAAATCAGTACAAATTCCTTGCATCCAGGAAATAGTTTCCTGCAATAGGGCAAGACTCCAGTGAGCCTCTCATATTGGAAGTAGGCCCGGCTCAATAAAGAAGGATCCCGGTATGGCTTATATGTGCATGAGTTAAAGGGACCCGGCTGTGAAGGGGTTAATAAGTTAATTTCAGCTGTTTATGATCCTGAGGTAGTTAAATTGCTAATCACATAGATGAGGGCAGAGTTGCCGGTCATTTTGATACCCCCCTTTTTTCAATTTGAGGTTGTCCCCTTTAAGGGTGATACCACAGAAGGAGTCTATCTCCTCTCAGTGATTTATCATCTATCTTACCCCAAGCAGTCTTCTCTGAATGCTGAGGCGCTCCTGAACTGCTGGCATTAAGATATGCATCATGTGACTACATTGGCTTTGATATGGCACTTCGGTCATGTGATGCAGTATTCGGATAACTTCTTATTGGTTGGGGTTTTAATCCTTTGGTTTCCGGTTTGGCGTTACCGATGGGATCTAAGGCATCCTACTATTATTTAGGACTATCCTTATTTTTAGAGTAGGTGGAAGGAAGGAATCTCCGGATGTTGGTGTAATACACTACTTAGATGATTGTTGTTTATGGGTAATGAGGGGTGCACAAGTTTTAGAGGGCATGTGGTCAGGATGGAGGATTTTGGGGGTGCTGCTGGCGAACGGAAAAAATCCCATGGCCATGTACTCGGTTGGAATTTTTAGGTATTCAATTGATAGCATTGTGATGGTTGTTCTAATTGCCAATGTCAGGGGTGTATAGTTTATGGGTTTAATTAGTCAGACATTACGTATGAAGGACGATTACATGGAGGGAGTTGCAGCCATTAGCAGGTCGGTCCTGTTTGGCTTCACAGGTGATTATTATTGGTCCAGGTATTCCTGCAAGTTATGTGTGGTGATGTGCGACTGGAAGGCCCATACATCGCATGCGCAGATATCAAGGGAGCTAAAGCAGGATCTAGTGGTATGGTTGGTATCTGTGACTTTAATGGTCAGTCAGCTTGGTGATGGGAGTTTGTGGAAGCGGAGGAGTTATCATTAGTGGATAATGGTTATGGAGTGATTGTTGGTAAGAGCCGGTCGGCAGGAGTTAGTTCGTATACTAATCAGATTATGTCTAACATATAACCTCTTATTGAGGGTTAGAGATGGTCAGTGTGAGATTAATGCGGCTGCTATTTCATAGTCTTGTTTGCTGATGCAGCAATTCAGGGAAGAAGAGTCCAACATTTAGGATGCAGCTCATATAGCTCAGTTTGGAAGGTATTGTTGGGTATGGCTTTCTTTCAAAGATGGTATAATGTGGTACCTATTAATTCTGTTTTTCAGGTAGAGCGATTGATCAGGGGCTGTAGGGCAGTAGCGTATGCCGCTGATCAGGGGCTGCAAGGCAGTAGTGTACGCCACTGATCAGGGGCTGTAAGGCAGTAGTGTATGCCGCTGATCAGGGGCTGTAAGGCAGTAGTGTACGCGCTGATCAGGGGCTGTAAGGCAGAAGTGTACGCCCCTGATCAGCGGCTGTAAGGCAGTAGTGTACGCCGCTGATCAGGGGCTGTAAGGCAGGGCAGTAGTGTACGCCGCTGATCAGGGGCTGTAAGGCAGTAGTGTACGCCGCTCATCAGGGGCTGTAAGGCAGTAGTGTACGCCGCTGATCAGGGGTTGTAAGGCAGTAGTGTACGCCGCTGATCAGGGGTTGTAAGGCAGTAGTGTACGCCGCTGATCAGGGGCTGTAAGGCAGTAGTGTACGCCGCTGATCAGGGGCTGTAAGGCAGTAGTGTACGCCGCTGATCAGGGGCTGTAAGGCAGTAGTGTATGCCGCTGATCAGGGGCTGTAAGGCAGTAGTGTACGCCGCTGATCAGGGGCTGTAAGGCAGTAGTGTACGCCGCTGATCAGGGGTTGTAAGGCAGTAGTGTACGCCGCTGATCAGGGGCTGTAAGGCAGTAGTGTACGCCGCTGATCAGGGGTTATAAGGCAGTAGTGTACGCCGCTGATCAGGGGTTGTAAGGCAGTAGTGTACGCCGCTGATCAGGGGCTGTAAGGCAGTAGTGTACGCCGCTGATCAGGGGCTGTAAGGCAGTAGTGTATGCCGCTGATCAACGCTCTGCTATCACATTTAGCTTACTAGGGAAGTTGGTAAAAGTTGCAGTTAATAAAAATTTAAAAAAAACTCAATGTAAATAGTGTCCAGGCAGCTATACATGGCAAAAGTAAGATCTTATGGAGCAATTAGTAGAAGACCCTGTATTGTTTTCGGGAAGACGGGGATGATGGAGAATCATTATCTTTTAATCTTTAGCTTTTAATGTATAATGGTGCTTAAAAACTGTTTACAGGTGCGGTTTTATTGAAGAAAAAGGTAGACAGATGGGGTTCATCTCGGTGTAAGTTGTAGATGTGCCTGAATAATATGGTGTACTAATTCTTCTTTCATTCTAGGAATTAAGAAAAGTATTGTGTGGATTGTTGGACACTCCTTTGTGTACTGGGCTTGGAGAAGGGCGGCGGATCACTGCTATTCCGAAAATTTGGGATTGTACAGATCACAGTTTGCGGTAATAGATGTATGAGGTGGAGTGGATTAATGGCTGAACTGATCTATAAAGAGTCACATGGGCTTAGAAAGTCACGTGGGCCCTGTCCAGATGTTTTAATTTTACACTTAGGGGTTAGTGACATAGAAGAGAACACATTGATGTGGCATGGGACATTGAAAGGGAGATGTGGAGCATTGAAACTAGGTTCCGGATACAGTGATAGTTTTTTTTTTCAGATATTGTTCCTCGATTATTATGGTCATTGCCGAGGTCTGTATATAGCGAGAGAATTTGGAGAAGGGTAACCCGATGGTAGAGAGCTCATGCCAGGAGTGGATTTTTTTTCTTTTATATATACTGATTTGGAAGGTTTTGGTCTAGGCTTCCATAGGAATGATCTAGTATACTTGTCAGAGATTGAGTTGGATATTTTTAACATGGATTTGTGTAGATGACTGAGGAGGCTGCGGGTGTTGAGGGGGCCATGTCATTAGTGGATGCCATGGCCTGGTGGGGGATTGTCGCCCGCATTAGGCGGGTGGGCAGGTAAACTTGGGGAGAGTTTGGTGGTGGTAAACTCGTGTCTGTAAGACAGAGTTTACATGAACTGTTATGGTTATTGATTCGTTAATAAACTTGGGTCTGTAAAACAGAGTTTACAGCAAGTAACTCTCCCTCCCCCCCCCCCCCCCCCCCCCCCTGCTCCCCGCTGCGACTCACCTGTCAGCTGCGGCGGCTCCCGAATCTTCAGGGACGAGCAGGGAGATACTCGGCTAAAGCACATTACTCGAGCGAGTAGTGCTTTAGCGAGTATACTCGCTCATCCCTAGTTAGCATACATCACACAAAATATTAGATGCCACAGTGGGAAAGTGCAAGGACTGTGTGTATGGCGTAATAACCAGATCACAGTAACCAGTAAACAATATGAAGTAATATGAAGAAAGTTAAGGCTGGGTTCACACAGGGCGGATTTGTTGCAGTTTTGATGAGCTTTTACCGTAGCAGTTTTGCCGCAGAAGAACTGCTTCTGCGTCAAAACCGCTTCAAAGGTTAATTTTGGCTCACGGATTTTCTCGCGGAAAAATCCGCAAGCGTTTTTTTCTGCAGCGTTTTTGCTTTTTGCCGCGGATTTTGCTGCGTCCATAGAGGTCAATGGACAAAAAAGCGCTGCGGAAAAGACAGAAGAATGGACGTGCTGCATCTTTGAAAACCACACCGCAGTTGCATTTCCGCACTGCGGCTGTGCGGAAAAAATCCATCCTGTGAGAACAGCTTTTTGCCAAAACTCATTTGTGCTGCATTGCACTACAAACGCAGCGGTTTTGCCGCAGTGTGGATATGCAACGGCAATCCGCGGTAAAACCACAGCAAATCTGCCCTATGTGAACCCAGCCTAATACTTAAAGGGGATCCCCTTACTGCTGGACTTCCTAGCTTAAAAGTGGATCTTTCATGACTTCTATGCTTACCCTATCTCAGGTCAGTATAGGAAAGAGTGGGAGATCCTGAACTCGGGGAAATCTAGAGTTCTATGGTTTTGTTCAATTTTTTTTCTAAGCCATTGCTTAAATGCTGGCAGGACTTGTATAGAGAGCCTGTGAGTGCTGCTTTCCCTGCCCACACACAGTGATTGATTGCTCTTCTTGTATAAGGCCCCATTTACAGGCAACGATTATCACTAAATATTTGATCAAACAATGTCTTTTGAGGGATAACTGTTGTGTGTAAATGCTACCATTGTTTGCTTTTCTGCCGAACAATGATTTTTAGTTGAGCTTAAAATCCATCGTTCGCCGGATAGCTGATAGCAGGGACTGCACGCTGTGATTCTCCCTGGGACCACTGTTAACATTGTGTTCAGCTGCAGTGCTGCAGGAAAACATAGGGGCTGTATGCAGAGAACAGACCACCTGTTGTTCTCTATATACAGCTCAGGGAGGCTCATTTACATGCAAACGAAGGTAATAAGTGCCCATTAGCAGCTTATGTAAAATGATCGCTTAAAACTGTCAATCATCCTATCTTTTGAATGAATTTTGAGCGATCATATTTGCGTGTAAATGGGTCTTAAGTCTGTATATAGCCATTTCTGTCAGTCACCCTGCATGGGCAGTTGAAGTAGAACTCTCAACCTCTCATTGAGTCTTGACAGTATCTCAAAATTGTTTTACATAAAAATACTGAATCCGATCATAAACTGTAAATCTCTATAAGCTCAGCCTTTCCCCCTCTGTCTTATTCTGCCCTTATATTTAAAGCCCTTCCCTGAAAAACATTTCAGGGGTGATGGCAGCAGGATCCTCCACCGCAGCTGTCATGTGTGACAGCTGCGGTAGGGAATCCTTTATTCTCCGCAGGGATTCAGAATTCCCCTGCTGCATCTGTCACAGCAGCAGATGTGTTCTGCATCTGCGTGGGACAAGGCAGCGGCAGAGAGGTAAATTTTTTTTTTTTTACACTAATATTTTTGTTTTTCAGGGAAGGGCTTATATGTAAAGCCCTTCCCTGAAAAACATTTCAGGGGTGCCGGTAGACTATTGTTTTCAATGGAGCCGCCGGCAGCAACCGCGGCTCCATTGAAATCAAGTCAGGCAGCTACTGAGCATCGATCACCCTGAAAAATGCTCGGGTCTCTCATTGACTTCAATGGTGTTCGTTACTCGAAACGAGCTCTTGAGCGTTACAAAAAGCTCGGTTTGAGTAACGAGCACCCGAGCATTTTGGTGCTCGCTCATCTCTAATCGTATCCATGAGGGGAGATGAAATTGCATAACTAAAGTCCCCTGGTTTGTCCCACAATAGGATCTTTATCTGCGGACCTTACCCCGGCTTCGGAACATGCGCCCATCAGCAAAATAGCAGACACATGTGCAAAAGTCGAGGATTGCCCAGAAAATGAAAAAGCTTCCTGTTCCTGGCTACCGAAGGTAGCTGAGAGCTTGGAGATGTCACGGGGGGGGCTGCAGTAAATGGTCAATGGATAATGGCGATCACATAAAAATATTTTAAAAAGTTGAAGTTTCATCTTCCCTCACCAATGCGATCGGTGAGAGAAAATGAAACTTTTTACCGGAGGCCCGCATATTTGAACCCCAACGTAATCCTTCTCCATGGACCTTCCTGGCTTCTGCGCATGCGACCGCCAGCAAAATGCCAGACACATTCGCTAGAGCCAGGGAGCCCGGGAAATTTAAAATCTCCTTGCTCCCGGCAATCAAAGGTCATCGAGAGCCTGGAGCAGTGACCAGGGGCCTCGTTGAGCGGTCCCCGGTCACCTGATAAAAAAGGAAGCGATCTACCTCAGGCCAGTCTTATACGACTGGATAGAAATTTCCGACTCCACATGCGTCTGATTTGCGGTAATACGCGGATGAATCAAATCAATGGATTACGCAATTCTCCACAGACTAGAGGGTCGGAATTACGTAATCCACTCGCAGAAAACAGAACGCTGCATGTTCTATTTTATCACGGATATCCGTGACATAGAGTCCATTGTGCTCCATGGTCACGTATAAACCCACAACTCATACGCAGTTATATTATGTACGGGCTGCGGGTACCCGTGTCATTCCTAAGCGACAGCGCAGGAAATACAAACAAAAAATGGTGTATTACACATGGCTGCCTGTGTAAGTATGCAGTTATGCGCAGTACATTACACGGCCATATGTAGCGCCACAGCTGGGATCCGCTGCGGGCCTTCACAAGTGGATTCTACATACAGCCGTGTGAGCCTGGCGTTATTCAGACCGCTACCAGTAATACGTAATTTACAAGAAGCCCTGGCAACTCTCACCTTCCTGCAGTTCCAGGAGCAGCTTGTTCAGCGCCTTCTGTGTGAGACCGCCGCACCTCACCAAGATTACAAAGCCTCACAGACCACCACTTTCTACACCCCATCCCTGCCGCTGAGGTCAAGAAATACCCCCCAAAAAAGCATGGGAGGAGGAGGGATACCTCATGTTTAAATGCCCCATGTGCCCATCCCCAGCAGCCTCTGTAATTACCCTCGTCTTCGGACACGCCACACAGTTTACATTATTACTTTTGTCTAAGATTTTACAATGGCGCCATCTGCTGGCTAGAGCCAGTACTGCGATGTGTGACATGCTGGAGAGGCCCCCCGACAACAGAGCAGCCAGTAATATACAGTAAGAATACCCTGCCAGACATCTTCTGACATCGAAGCTGTACAGGCTTCAATCAGAATGTCTTCAGATGTCAGACAGTGGGTTGGAAAGCGTTAAGCATCTTTAATTCTACAGCTTCAAAATGTTCAATAAAAAATTAAATTTGAAAAAAAATCTGATCTTGATATTTTTTCACTGTTTGGGTTAGTGTGCTAAGCAGCCCTGGTGTTTCTCTACTCTACCTTGGATTTCAGGTAGGAGGATATATGGCACCAATTTTAGCCTTTGTGTTGTAGATGTCCAGTCTGTCATCTAGTGGTCCCGACACGATAAGGAAATCTATGCATAGACTCTGCATCTCCTGCTATCAACCTCTCCCGATTATTTGTGAGACTCATACTCCACCACAGGAGGATTTTTTTCAACCTCTGAGGCAAATCATTTATTTGGCCTAGTTTAAATCTAACTTTAAAGTTAAAAGATTCAAGCCTAAGCAATTCAATCTGCGGCCCAGAACTTGAGCCATAAAGTCCAGAGGGAGGTTCCCGACACTGCTGCGGTGCGGGCCAATAATCTTGCTGTATCCGCTTCGCAGATAAATTTTCCTGCCTAGCCTATCTCCTGCACAATGTCTAATTCTTCTGGCGAAGAGACAAAAGACTGCTGCAATGTAGTTGCTTGGCAGATTCGCTGGTGGCCCTATCGAACCAGGTAAAGACAAAAACAGGTTGTAGTGCCGAACCCTCTGCCCCAAAGGAAACTTTGGCTAGGGATTCAAAATTTTTGGCTCCTGCCTCCCTAAAGAACGAGGCATCAGCCATAGGCACTACTGGTAAAGACGAAATGATACAAGATATCTAAATGCTTTTGTTTGGTGAAGTGTTTGCTGGGAAGGTTTCATTCCCTAGCTAAAAGGTCCTCAAATTCTGTATGGGAAGGGAAGACCTTTGGGCGTCTGAAGGTAAAGGTTTTCTCAGATGAAGTAGGTGTCAGACCCTTCAGGTGAAGGTTCACTTTCACTGCAAGTATTAGGCTACCAACCAGAGAGGAGAGTTTAGAGACCTGTTCCTCATTCAAGTCCAAATCCAAGTGAGACTCAGATAGTTCGGCTTTAACGTGATGGCGATGTAGGGGTGCTTGAAGATTGCTTTGAACTAGTAGGCCTAACCTACTTCCAGGACCTACCACCGGAAAGGTACGCATGGGGAAATAGTCATTGTTTGTTACACACTGTGGCAGTAGACAGTGCGGTCCAGCCTGTGTATAATAGCATTGGACGTCAGAATTGATGGCAGCGTTTGAAGGGTTAACAAACCCCGATGAGCAGCACTGCTTCTCAAGGCTATTGTGGGCGGGTATCGGCTGTAAAAAATAGCTGACACCTGCATGGTATAGAGCGGGATCGACCCGTGATCACCCTCCATTACACACCTTGAACCTCCAGGATGTAACTATATGCCCTGCAGTGGTATGGGGTTAATGGTTATAGCGCACATTCTGATGCATGGAATGCATTAGTTACATCATCCTGCAATACTAAAGAGGAGCGGTTGTGTATAGAGTGTACTTCATTTGTGAATTTACAATGAAGGCCTATATACTGGACACAAATATGAATCCTTCCACACAAGAGAGAAGAACCCAACAACAAAGCAGGACTGATAGAAGAAATGAATGACAAGTCATGTAATGAGATATCAAATACATTGTCTCAGGTCTTTAGAATGTTATGTACAGAATATACAGACGGGGGGGGGGGGGGGCACAGTTATTCAGGATGTGTGTATGGGGGCGCTGAAGAGTCAGTTCCACTCATTGCGATACTGTTCTTGTCACTGAGGGCTCTGGTCACGGTGCTGGCAAGGGAATGCAGAACTTTTCTGGACAACCTCATTCTACCGTCGGTCGGATCACGGCCAAATTATTTCACTGGTTAGATAAGGAACAGACCGTTATCATTTCACACTGTTACCTGCAAGGAAACAAAAACCGGGCAGGACATGATTTGTATTCGCTCTACTTATAGTAAATCTCCATGGTCAAACTATTGTATGTAATCACATGAAGAACCCTAAAAGAGAAGGTATATGTTTGCCTAAACTTGTGTGATCCCAGCGGGGTCTACATTCACTTTATGTAGATTTACTTCTCGAAGTTTGAGAATGGTCCAAGGCTGGACAGAAGCTTCACCTGAGGCTGAGATTCCTCACTGACAGATTAATAAACAGGGGTCATATTTGAGGGCGGCATTCATCTTCTTAGTCTACAGTCACATTTGCATTGGGGATTCCATTTTCCTTCTCTGTTTATGCAAGCTGAAAAAGGGAATCCTCTGGACAAATGGTTCAATGACCGAATGAACCCCATTGACTATAATATGGGTTCTGCTTGGCTCTTGCAGACATTTCATGTTGGATCTGCGCTGGAACTGAGCGGGATGATTAAACACAATGATAAGTGAACGAGCTCACAATGACTGTTAGTCCTGTTGAATCTCATTCTGTTATTGGCTTTTGTTTAAACCCAACAATTATCTTCACTTTCGCTCATTTGAACCATTTTTTGATGGATATCGTAATAAGGCAGCATTACTCAGAGCATCGTACTATTCCTGGCAGCCCTACTGAGTACTGCAGCATTGTCGCATTCACGTCAATGGGACGGCTAGAGATAGTCGAGCTCTTGTGTCACGGTTTTCTATTGTAAACAGAAGTGTGAACCAACACTTGGCATTATTGGAGCGTGTCTGCACTTGGGTTGTGTAGGATGATCTTGGATCACGTGTACCGTCATTACATATATTACAAGGAGCAGACTGGCTGTATGTTTATTACTAAATCTACAGCCTATATATGATTCTATCTATCGCTCTCTATCTATCTATCTATCTATCTATCTATCTCGCGCTCTCGTCTACCTATCGTGAGCTGCTGGGATTTCCTGGCAAAGTTTCCATTTGAGTTAATACTACTGATATGAGCAGAGATCCCAATGATAAACTCTTTCCCACACAGTTTACATATTACTAACTAGAGGTATAAATGTGAGGTTCTTGGCGCACATTTTATTCCAATTGTGCGAGCCCATCTGCCCCGTCACGGCGACCTCATTCAGATGGGTCCCTACACTAAGACTAGATTTGTAGAAGAGGAGATACTCAGATGTGGCATGTGTCACTTCTCCATGTGGCTCATGTCATCCTCTGTCAGAGCACAGAATCACATTGTCCTCTATATGCATCAATATGATGCAGAACCTTCTAATAACTGATCTAGTTTGCAGTTGTTACACTGCACACATTGTATCTATACACTTCTAGGTGGCTTTTATTCTACATTATGTGCTTCATTCCAGCAGGAGCCTTGCTGTATGCTACCTTATATAATAACACATGGACAGATAATACTGATGTGAGTGACTATACAGGTAAAGTATCACACTGCTATGGTAAAGCATTCCCCGGGAATATATAACTAGCTGCTAGATAACCCGTCACTAGAGCTCTAACCTGTTATCCTCATCTATGATCAGGAGCATCTTTACACTGTGCGCCCCCTGCAGGGCAGAACCAGAGATCAGCGCTCAGGATTCTGTAGGGTCACAGTGATGATATAAGAAGGTCAGAGCGCATGTAGTGATCAGTTATGTATCTGCTATATAAATGCTACTTACATATAACCAGAGAATCCCTATAAAGCCGACCAATTACACTGGAGATCTCCTGTTCTACATATACAGTGTCAGTATAGGGACCCATCTCCATAAGGGGCCCTGGAGGGCCTGATGGGAAGAGAAATGTCATTTACATCCTGCTCTGCTTATTTAGTGACAATACTGAGTGTAATTGGAAGGCTTTGTCCATTGCAGCTTGTCCTGTATTCTGCTTCTTCTGTACGGTCAGTCACATCAGGGTCAGAACTTATCACATAATACAGTCACATAAACATTAACAGGATACAATAAGAAGCTTATACTGAAGATACTACTATTATCTCAAGCAATTAACAATACATTATACTTTATTATATATACTGTGTACATATATACAATGACATTAACATAACATTAATTACATTGAAGAGCATCACATATACACATATTCATATAATATCCATACAGGCATAAATATACACATTACCAATGCAAACAATATATACATTAAATATATAACATGAATACATTTGTGGGCACCAATCATATATACAGATATTGATGTGCTAATGCAATACACAGAAACATTAACAGGATATAGAAACATATCACATATGTATTACAGAATTATTAGTACATGGATGTGTATGCATATATAGATACTCACAGTCTTCAGATGTGAAGGCAGCCTAACTCATGGGAGAGATGCTTTTGTTACCATTATACTCTATACATATATTATATGACAGAAATAATAGTACACAGATGTATATGCATATATAGGTACATATACACTTTTATATACTCACAGTCTTCTGGCTCCCTAAGGATATAACATAAATACATGCGTGGGCATCAATCATATATACAGATATTGATGTGCTAATGCACGGAAACATTACCAGGATATAGAAACATATCACATATATATTACAGAATTAATAGTACACGGATGTATATGCATGTATAGATACAGTTACACTTATATATACTCACAGTCTTCAGATGTGAAGGCAGCCTAACCCATGGGAGAGATACTTTTGTTATATATTATATACATGGACATCAGTATATCCAAACTTTATATAAAAATAAACAGGCATAACACCAAAAAGTAAAGTACAAATATTATACGTATAAACACTGTGTGCACGTTATGTGTAGATTGTGTATAAATATATCTAAAACATGTGGACATTTATAATATGTACAGACATTGCAATATTAATAATACATACACAAACACTATATACAAGAATATGTTATGTACATTGCATATGATATTACCAACATGAATATAAATTACATATGTGGACATTGCAGAATATATATACACCATTATATACATGCAGACAGTATATACAAGCAGAACAAATGAGTATTCAAAACAGGTTGTAATGCTAATGATTAACATATGTTTACGCCTTAAGGTGTAGGTTACAGACGTGCTACTATTCAGACGTGTGATTTCAAAGACACAAAAAGAATGAAACTACTAGCAGACATGTATGTGATAATGCCTCATGTCCACGGACACGCACGGTTTCAAAGTGTGGAATCCCGCAGTGGTTTCCACCCGTGCCCAAAGCCATGAGGCCTAAAAAACATTTTCTTACTTGTCCGAAGCCAGTGTGGGTCTTTTCTGTCCACGGCCAGATCTTCTTTCTTCTGCACTGCGGGTGCGCTGTGCTTTTTTTTTAACATTTAAATCTCCTGTTTTCCCGCGGATCTGCTGCACATCCACAGTGTCAGCTTCAATGGAAGCCGTCAGTGCTGGATCCACAGAAAAATGGAGCATGCTGTGATTTTTTTTTTCCTGCATGTACGATTTGCATGCCAGGAAAAATTGACATCCACATGGTTTTAGTTATTTTGTAGTGCTAATGCATCCCTATGGGTGGCTTGATTTGCGGGTGCCTCATGAGAACGAGGTGTGGGGGTACATAGAAAAACATTGCACATACAAGCATATAATATTAAACACGTTAACTATTTAGCTGCTGCTTATGCTAGCAGGGTGCTATATCTTGCCCAGGCTAGGAGACTTAATACATGTGTCCCCTTATTCATTTTAACTATTTAGCTGCTGCTTATACTAGCAGGGTGCTATATCTTGCCCAGTCTAGGAGACTTAATACATATGTCCCCTTATTCATTTTAACTATTTAGCTGCTGCTTATACTAGCAGGGTTGTATATCTTGCCCAGGCTAGGATACTTAATACATGTGTCCCCTTATTCATTTTAACTATTTAGCTGCTGCTTATACTAGCAGGGTTGTATATCTTGCCCAGTCTAGGAGACTTAATACATATGTCCCCTTATTCAGATGAAGTATTTAGCTGCTGCTTATACTAGCAGGGTGCTATATCTTGCCCAGGCTAGGATACTTAATACATGTGTCCCCTTATTCATATGAAGTATTTAGCTGCTGCTTATACTAGCAGGGTACTATATCTTGCCCAGTCTAGGAGACTTAATACATATGTCCCCTAATTCATTTTAACTATTTAGCTGCTGCTTATACTAGCAGGCTGCTATATAATAAATATATGCTTTGTATTATGCTTTCAGGGACTTATATTATGTGGGGATCTTTTTAATGTAATGTGTTTTTATGATTTGTGTATTTCTGTGTTTTTCACATTATTATACTTACCTGGCTTCCCATTGATCCCTATTATGAACTCATCTTGTCCTTTGGCTTCGGTCATGTTCTCTTGGCATCACTTGCTTTCAGCTCTATATCAACAAAATAATTTGATATTTGTGACTGATAGGCTGTGATTGCTGTGATATATCTATACGAGAGGCCACATTGACACGTAACCATAGAAAGCAAGAGAAGACCTCTATATCCTCAGAGATAAAGACCCAAAATAGGACTTACAAGTGAGGAGCCTGCGGGCAGCAAATGCCCTCCATAGGGAATAAGTGCTCGTTCACCTGGGCGTATTCGCACAACATAAAACCCACACAAATTTTGCATGCATAATCCTCAGTAAATAGAACCCATTGATCTCAATTTCATGCAATCTGCGATCGCGTGAAAAATCTGCAACATGACCTTTCCTGGTGTCATTTGTGCACCGCAAGAGCCTATTGAAATCAATCCACTCAACATTTGTGTGCGCAAACATGTGGCAAATGCATGCCAAAGCCGGCAAAATAAGCGGGCATCAGTGCATTCCAGTCACACAAAATGCTGCGTATTTCTGTGGCTGAAATGCCCTTACGCCCGTGTGAATGAGCCCTAAACACAGGACAACTATAGATCTTCTACTCGAGCTTCCAGTATAGATCTCCATCACATGTCTACTAGTACTGAATGGAGAGAAGAACATCACCCACCAATAACTGACTGCACACAACTGACAACTTTCAATTTGATGACCAGCAATCCTATTGGTGGTCGTCTCCTGACGTTACTATGGCAACATAAACAATTTATAAGGAAATACCTCTATGTCATGAGACAGCATGTACATTTACTATCTATATAGGATTGCTATTATGACGCCTATTTTCCATAAAGAATAAAACTATCAGGTAATTGGTAGTTTTGAGTTCAAGTAAAATATATTAATAAATCTATATTTTATATATGATACTGCATTTCATGTAACGCTACAGCACAGTGCACCTCCTCCCCCTCCATGCGGACTCTATAACCCAGTTCCCATCTACTTACTGTATTGTTGGATGAAGAAGCGATGTATCATTTCCTCTGGTCTCAGATGTGTCTCCACCTCTTCAGAGTCAGTGCTGTTGTTCAGGTGGCAGAGAGAGTGATGTCATACCACTTATGGCAGATGTCTTGGTTACGATGAGGTCACAACACTGGAGTTCTGTAAGTGCTTAAAGAGGTATTCCAGTAATATAAAGTTACTCATAGGATAGGGCATAACTAAAGTTACAATCAAAATTACCCCCCCCCCCCCCCCCTGCAAATTAGGCTTGTCAGATTTAAGAATTTACGGCTGTTTGTAAAACTCAATCAAATAAAAGCAATTTAAATAAATCTACACAACTGATATAAAAGTGGTTTCTCCAAGTTGAAGATAGAATGCCACTTTTAAAACCTCCTGCAGTCTGAGAAGTATTCAGCCCCTTCATGACGAGCGTCTTCAGGGCTTATTCAGACGACCGTATATCGGATAGGTATTCATGAGAGGGGGCAGGGCGGGGCGGGGACAGAGCTAAGTTTCGAGACCTAGCTCTGCCCTGCCTCGCCCCTCCCTTTGCAAATAGTGCCGAGGGGTGGAGAGGGCGTGGGAGCTCAGTGCACTACTCCCATCTCTTCCAGCCTCCTCCCCCTGCAGAGAGGGACACCGTATATTGGCCGGGCGTGAATACCTGGCCAATATACGGTCGTCTGAGTAAGCCCTTAGGCTGTATTTACACCAGCGGTAATAATCCGGGGGTTCTGTGTTGTTGCGCCGCGCACAGAACCTGCGTGTTTAAAGAACCAATTATTTTCAGTGGATTCGCTCTCATCCAGCAATGTTTCGCTCGTACCAATACAGTGAAAGTGAAAAATCACAGTTTGTCTTATTTTTGGGTGATTTTGTCTGCAAGGATCACCCAGTATTCTGTAGAGAAGACAAAAATACTGCATTACACTCATCTGCAAATGCAGTTCTCATGAGTTTGATGTGTTTTTCCATTTTAACTATTGAAGGCATGAGCAATTGTTTTCATGAGTGACAAACACGTTCAGCGATGCAAATCGCACGTTTTTAAAGGGGAAGCGCATTGCAGAAGCCTGTAAATCTGCGGTTTACGAGTGCGATATAGGTCTGAGTTATCACACTTGCCTGTGTACATATAACCTCATGCCCCATTTACATGAAACAACTGTCGGCTAAACGATCTGCGCGAACATGTGACGTCACCACTGGTTGTTCGCGCTCGTGCAGAACGTTTAGACAGGCAGATCATCGCATTCTGTGAGAAGCACGGAGCGGGGGGGTTAGTCGCAGCGAGAAGTAAGCAAACAGCGATGATTATTATGCTGGTTGAAACGAAAAGTAAACTAATAGCGCACGATGGCTGCGCATTTACACGCAAGGATTACGGCGCAATTTCTTTTGTTTGAACTAATTTAGAATGGAGCATTAGTACTTAGTAGGGCAGCGTCTGGCTTCCAGCTGTGTCTCTAGGGGCGTTCAGCGCCTCGTTATCTTTCTGTATCCCTTTCCTTGTCTATAAAAAGTAATAATCTCTTCTCTTAGGCCCAATGCCCATGGACGGACTTTTGCTGCGGAATTCGCAGTCAGACGCCCGCCGCGAAATCCGCAGCAATGTCCGTCCATTGACATGCAATGTTAAAAGATTCTTCCCTGCCCACTGGCGGAAATTAACAGTGATTTTCCGTTTGCGGGGGTGAGTCGCAGCAGGTTCTATTTAGTGCAGAAAAACGCACAGACAGTTTCCATTGCAGTCAATGGAAGCTGACCGGCCGTCAGCACTTTCGCAGTAGTATCGCAGGAATCCGTGTTAGAGCCCAGCGCTGGCGCGTTACGCCCTGCCCCAGCCGAAACACTCGTAGCGGATCCGGATAGGCGAGTATAGAGTCTCTGGGGGTCACCAGGTCTGATTCCGCTGTGAGATTTAGCAGTCGGATTCCGACCCGGCCGCGGGCAGGAGGACTTACAGGGGTTTTCCAGGGAAATACTATTGAAGATCTTTCCTCGGGATATCAATAGTTGATCGGCTGGGGTCTGTTAATGGGTGTCTCTCGTCTACCCATCTCACACCTACCGCCTCCCACCTACCTGTCTCACATCTCGCATCTATAGTCTATGCTTATTTAACCCCTTCAGTTCTGTGTAAATGTCTCTTCTCAGAGTCAGTGCTGACATTTTCACTACAGGATACGGTTTACTAGTAGATACATGACTATAAATGTGCTTTCAGGCCAGTTGTCACCTTTCTGTTCAGCGGCTCACTGTAAATAGATGTTTCTCATATTCTATTATATACACACAATTTTACAATCTCCTGTAATTGATGCTTATGTCTTCCGTTCCGAAGCAAGTGTGTGCATAGAGCTGTATAAAAATGAGAAATCAGTACGGTATGTAATCTTTAATCCTTAAAAGGAAGCTGTCACTAGGTTCATGCCACCCAAACCCACGGGCAGCATGAACCCAGGACAGAGATGCCCATTTGGCATGTGTCTTGTTTTATTCTGAACCGCTGCTGCGCTACAGAAAGAAATCTACTTAGAAGTTTGACGCAACACTCAAGTGAGGGGGCCGAGCCGCAGCGGGCGCTCCTTGCCGGTAGTATCCAGCCTTGGCAGATCTTCTCCTTGCTTGTGTATATTGAGTATTATTTTTGTATACCATGTGTGTTATCGGTGGGGAAACTCATTTAATATATTCTGTAAGGGAAAGGAGTATAGATTGTATATTCTCTAAATGTTGTTGGGCTAATTATGCATCTGTCAGACCCGTCTTACATATTTAATCTTCCCTCTCAAATGCTCTTGTTTTATTTCTAGTTGCATAAAAAGAAATCCTGCAGATCATGAATAGAACCATCTCAAAGCCAAGAGAAACCCAGAGAGAAAACAGTCCTGTAACCGGTAATACATGTATAATATTAAAGTGCAGTGCTAAATGGAAGCCAATTAAAGTCTAGTGAAGTAGAATACTTCACAAAGATCTGTTACCGGGTCGGAGGGAGAAGGGGGTATATAACCTGCAGTTGTTCTCTGCCGTCCCTCTGATCCATTGGTTCTGGGTACTGTTTTTGGTTGTCTAAGGTGGCTGATATAACCTGCTATACCTGCTCTCTGATTGGCCAGCACTGATCACATGAGCAACACTGGTCAATCAGAGAGCAGTGCACAGTATACATTAGATAGTTAGAAAACTGCAACAGCCATCTTGGGCGCCTGAAAAATGTGACCTGGAATTCGTGAATCGGATAGATGGCAGAGAAGAACAACTGCAAGTAATATACCCTCCTTCAGTCCAGGGTAGAAGTTTGGTCCTGAAACCAGAGGGTTGCTATAAAGCACTAATCTCAGGATTGTCTTGGCACCTATCCACAAAATAGGTGCCGAAAGTCTGATTGGTGAGGGTCTCGCCACCGAAACCAGCACTGATGCCAAGAACAGGGTCGCCGTATCCGCCTCTCCTGGTGCATGAATGAAGGTGCGGATGACTGTTTGCTTCTGCTCAATTCCTTTCAATCGGGCTGCCGGAGAAAGCTCAGGACAAGCACTTAAGCAGGACCACAGAATGTAATGGACTGGCATTGTACATGCTCAGCCGCCACACTAGTCAAGCTGCTCCTCACTGCGGGGTTTGAAGTGAGCAGCAGAGAGGGACACGGGATTGGCGTTTTTGGGATCGGTGGGTGTCCCAGTGGTGAGATTCGCGCTGCTGATCAGACTTTATCAACTGTTCTGTGGATAGGTGGTCGGTCCGTTCTGGAAATACCCATTTACAACTAAAAAAACAAGTCCTCCTAGCCAATGTTATATTCCAGTACCGGCCTGTGGAAGTGGTTTTATCCTTCCACTTAGTAGACATTGCTGAGTAGTTTGTAAACCCGATCACTAAACTGAATCATAAACTAATGCTTAATTTTCTAGAATTTTTTTTCAGCTCTATGCTGAATTAGGGGAAAAAAGCTATTCATACTTTGATCTGTTGCTCTTAAGAAGCTAGTGGTACACTTGATGGATGAACTGTACTTTTCCCGCAATATCATGGTAGAAATTGTTACCATTTCTGCTTCGTTTTCTAGACACTGTCCAAGCGCCGTTGTCCAAGAGAACCAGATTTGTTGGACCTGGAGGATATCATTTTAAAAAAACCTTCAAGCTGAAACAGGTGAGTGACACAGCTTCACCCCTTTGTGTATTATGGCTTGGTGGGTCTGAGGTACTTAGAGGAGGGACCGTTGTCTGAGATTGTCCATCCATTAGGCCGCCATATGATTACCATGTATTACGTGTGTTCTGTATGCCCGTATGAAAGGTGGTAACTCGCAGGCAATTAATTGCATTGCCTTACGCAGTTCCTCTCAAATTAGCGTATCGGAATTGTGTAATACATGAGCGCAAAACAGAACGCAGCATGTTGTATTTTTGCCACATATATGCACATGATAGAGCCAATACGTGTATATATATATATGGGCTTGTATATACACATACCCATATGCAACTACATTGGGGTGAGCGCCCCCTAAGGTAGATTGGTCAGTTTTAAATGTGTTAGTGGTAACCCTTACTAGGCTGTAAAGAAAGGGTGAGTCAGGGTGATGATGGGGAATGTATGTCTGCTTAACAATTGTGTTTTATTAATGGTGTCATGTCTGAGCTGAGGTAGCTGAGCTCTGAGGTGACTGGGCGCTGCTCTGAGGTGACTGAGCTCTGAGGTGACTGAGCGCTGCGCTGAGGTAACTGAGCTCTGAGGTGACTGAGCGCTGCGCTGAGGTAACTGTCCACTGTCAGCTCTGAGGTAACTACTGCTTGGTATCTGTCAGCTGCGAGATAACTGACCGCTGTATGCAGACTGTCGGCTGTGGGGTAACCGGAGGATGAGGCTGTGATGACCGGAGGAACAGAGATGGTTAATAATGGTTACTGGGAGGTTGGTGTTTCCTCAGTGTAACTAGTTAGGTGGTTGTTAGACATCCTTGGGGTGCCTCACCACCTGGATGTAACTAGTTAGGTGGTTGTTAGACATCCTTGGGGTGCCTCACTACCTTGGTGTAACTAGTTAGGTGGTTGTTAGACATCCTTGGGGTGCCTCACTACCTGGATGTAACTAGTAAGGTGGTTGTTAGACATCCTTGGGGTGCCTCACTACCTTGGTGTAACTAGTTAGGTGGTTGTTAGACATCCTTGGGGCACCTCATTACCTCGGTGTAACTAGATAGGTGGTGGTTAGACATCCTTGGGGCGCCTCACTACCTCGGTGTAACTAGTTAGGTGGTTGTTAGACATCCTTAGGGCGCCTCACTACCTCGCTCTAACTAGTTAGCTGGTTGTTAGACATCCTTGGGGCGCCTCACTACCTCGGTGTAACTAGTTAGGTGGTGGTTAGACATCCTTGGGGCCCCTCACTACCTCGGTGTAACTAGTTAGGTGGTGGTTAGACATCCTTGGGGCACCTCACTACCTTGGTGTAACTGGTCAGGTGGTTGTTAGACATCCTTGGGGCGCCTCACTACCTCGGTGTAACTAGTTAGGTGGTTGTTAGACATCCTTGGGGCACCTCACTAACTCGGTGTAACTAGTTAGGTGGTGGTTAGACATCCTTGGGGCACCTCATTACCTCGCTGTAACTAGTTGATGAGGTCACTGTCATGTGATCAGGGGCGGAGCATGTAACTCACCGACAGACGGGTGGTCGTTAGTATTTTGATTGTTTTTTCAATCAACCTATGTAATGCCTAATAAATTAACCCATACAAGGGAAAGCATTGGTTTTACTAGTCGCGCTATGGTCTTGAAGGGGTCCAGCTCGAAAAAGGCCTTATTGATCAGAACTTACCGTGCATTCACAAGGTTAAAGGGAAAAATCTATTTCTACATCTTACAAAATCAAATGTGGATTCTGGAGTAAAAGCCTGAACGTGTTACACATAATTTACGTTGTTTACTACCTGCCTTCTCCTGATTAATGGTATTTGTCTTCCATTCACTCTAGGCAACCCTGTGTCAGCAGTAGTTACCTGTAATCTTTTTGTCGTACCAGCACTAAGAAAGATGCAGGGAATCCTGGATCCAAGACCTACAATCATCAAAGCCAGGGTATTTATACCGCCCATGTTATATGGAGAGCGGAATTCGTATCTGCCGTTCCATCGCTATTTATTGCAGTCACCCCTATTAGGAAATGTTATACACCTCTAAAACAGTGTGTGTTTCATGTCCAAGTGTCTAGTGAGGCGGCTCTATACACGTACAAAGGGTCTTTATTTTGAGAATTTACCATATAAAGCAGTTATATGACTTTACATCAACATGAATGTCTCTGTATATGAAGACACAAAATAGCTGCTCAATTTCCATTACTTTGCCGCTGTTTGAAAACTTATATTGTTTTTGTTTTATAAGTAAATGTTAAAGTGACCCTCCAGTTTTCTGGACAAAATTCTGCAATGGAGCCGGAGGAGGAACGTGGGTGTGTATATTATCTGCAGTTGTTCTTCTCTGCCGTCTTTCCAATTTGCAGTTCCAGGTCCTCTTTTCGGGCATTCAAGATGGCCGATTCAGTCTTCAATCTAGCTAATCTCTACAGTGTATTGGTAGTCTTAGACTAACGATGCATTATACCTGTTCGCTGACTTGCCAATGGACAATCAGAGAGCAGTGCATTAGGTAGTTAGAAAATAGCTGTAGCCATCTTGGACAGGTGGAGCCACGGCCTGAAACTGGCAGATTGGGAGGCGTGGCATAGAAGAACAAGTGCAGGTAATTTACCCTCCACTTCGTTAGGTACAAGGACAGAATTTTGAAGGTTTACTTTAAGAGGGATTTTCAACGATGGGATGTTTCAACGGTGGGGGTATGACTGCTGGGACCCCCAGTGTTCAGTGTTCCTGAGACTGGGGGACCTGCGTCCCGCTTATTTCACAGTTCAGCATACATCGTCTCGCTTCTGCAGGGAAGCAGGGAATAGAGCTGCTGGTCACACAGAACAGGCTGATTCCTCTCAACGGTGCAGGCAGATAGCCGAGTGCTGTGCTGTGTTTGCCTATATGTCTGACCTATTGAAATGAATGGAGTAGTGCCACTCCATTCATTTCAACGGGGCAGACAGAAATAGCCGAGTGCTGTGCTCGACTATTATTGTCTGCTTCATTCATTTCAAAGGGGCAAACAGCCAAGCACAGCAATCGGACGATCCCACTGATCTATCAGTTTTCACTGGATGGGTGAAAACTGGAAAAAATGTCCCATCGCCCGGAATACCGCTTTAAGGAAAAACTCCAGGTAAATGTGTATGTGATTAAGGCCGATTTCACATCGGAGTCGGAGGTTCAGTCGCAGATTCGGCTCAAAGTACTGGAAGAAAAAGTGCTGCATGCAGAGCTTTTTCTTTCATCTAAAGTTAGGCAGCCGAGTGGAAAACAGACGGACCTCATTATAATCAATGGGGTCTGTCTGGTGCTTGTGGTGCTGTCCAGAGAATGAGCCATTTGGTTGCAGAGATTCCCCTTTCCTGCTCCCCGAACAGAGCACAAAAGTGGAACCATGGCTGCAGATATAAAACCACCCTAACTTTACACTATACGGTCTTTGTGTTCCCCAATTTCACTACTACAATATGTTGCTAACAATTGGAGGATGTTATGTTAAAGGGGTTGTACTGTTTTAAAAAAAAAAACATTTTCGTGTACCCTATTAGGGAATTATGAGTTAACCCTTTCCAATCAACTGTCTGACAGCTTCCGACATTCTGATTAAAGCCTGAAGACGTCCGACAGGGTATTTTTACTGTATATTGTCGGCTGCTCCGTCATCAGAGCCTCTTAGGTACACCACATACTGCAGTGCTGGTTTTAGCCAGCAGGTGGCGCTCTTGTATAATGACAGAAAGAAAAAGCCTCATAGGAATCCAAAATTAGATTAGAAGAGGGCATTGAGGGTCCCTGTCTCCTGAGGAGTGGAGAGCAGTTAGAAAGAATGTCTCCTGATCTGGAGGACTTGACCTGCCCTGCATTACACAGACCTCTTACTCATTTTAATGGGCTGTGTGTAATGCTCAATTTCACCATGGCTTATTTTTGTGCTTGAAGAAACTAGTAATTTAATTGGTATGCAAGCAGAACACCAGCTCCACTTGTACGGAGTTACATCCTGTATTATTCTCCAGAGCTGCATTCCCAATTCTTCAGGTTTCATTGCCAAAATACCCTATGATTTATTACTGGATGTATGTCTGGATATATATTGGCATATTTGGGAAATGTGATTTTCACATCAGGCACTGAATAGTTTCACTGCATCATAGGAGTGCAATGGGGACCAGCAGAATTATGGGCACAGCTCTTGATTATAATGCAGACTGTAAGTCATGATCAGTACAAGATAAGTAATGCTATATATTTACAAAGACCTCTTTAGACCATTCCTTTTTGTTAGAAGGGACCCTCATTAAAAATAAGCTAATCCCAGTTTGTCCAACTGCTGGACCCCAAGCAAACCACTGGAATCTATGAGGGAAAAGACAGCAAGGGGAACTTCTACACTTGTCCATTGCTATCAGTGGCATGTCTGTGTAATACATAGATGTGTCTGTTTTTTCAGATGCTCCTAGCTGCCGCTCTTCACTCTCGTAGATGGTATTTAAAGTTGGACAGATGATTGAAATACAACAAGAAAAATAGGTGAATATGACTGAATATAGGAGAACATTTTCTTTTCTGTCTTGCAGTTATCTTGTGATGTAAAGTTGGATCCTCGCCCAGAGTACCATCGCTGCATACTTACGTGGCATCACCAAGAGCCACTGCCTTGGGCACAAAGTACAGGTCTCTATTGACTACATATAACTGGACACTTCTATCAGTTAGGTTGTACTGGATATTTTAATAACATTGCCATCAACTTGATAATATAACTAGCAGATATCACACAGTCAGAAAGTGCCATGGCGGGGTGCCCACCCCTACAGCTTCTAACAAAAAATAACTGCATAACCGGTAATGGAAGCCACCATTTTCTTTTCTTAGGGTAGCTTTTCACAGGATGACTTTCGGGTATGTAAGCGTTCGAAAGCCATTCCAACAACTAAGACTTCTGTACTTTCACACAGGAGCGATAGTCGTTCAGTTAATGGAGGCGACGCGCGCTGGAGATCTCTTCCGGCTGTCAACCTCCGTTTACTGTGAACAAACAGTTGTTCAATGAGAACTCACTAGTTGCTTTGTTACACTTAGCCAAAACAAAATGATCAATGAGCAATTTCTCGCTCAATCGAATCCTGCGTTATTGCACAGAAAAACTATCAGTCAAAATTGCTAGTTCGAACGATTTTTCAGCCAATAGTTGGCACAGGTGAAGCCACCCTTAGGCTCCTTTTAGACTTGTAAAGGTTGATTTCTATTAGCCCTGCAAGGAAGAAGAGGGATTTGAATGGAAATATGCTGGTGGATGACTCGCTATAAAGCAAAAAGAATTTATCATATCAGTCATGGAAGAAGTAAAAAAAAAACTGACCAAATGGTGGCAAGAACCATTTTTAGGAAAGGTTCCTATAGCTTGCTTGTATGGTAAAGCGTTAACAGTCGATGTGGCAAAACATTGCAAAAAGAACAGGCGTGGTGCATAATATGGTGTAAAAATACATTGGGATGAAATGGAAATCCGCTGGCTCTATTCTATATTGTATCATCAGGAGATCTGAAAATCCTTTAGCTGGAAACCTGACCTTGATTGCCAAACAGACATTACTCAACCCGTCACCACAATAGATGACCACTAAGGGTCCCACTACCTACATCAAGAAAGTCAGAGGAGTCAACTTGAATTATACACAGTATATTGTACCTTACATTGTTTTAGTTTTTACTTTGTTCCTAAGGACCAAAAAAATGGATGCCAGGTTTGGAAAATCTTTTTATAGTTCCCATAAATATCATAGAATCGTGGATTTGGAAGGGACCTCCATGGTCATCCGGTCCAACTCCTTGCTCAATGCAGGATCACTAAATCATACCAGACAGATGTCTGTCCAGCCTCTGTTTGAAGACTTCCATTGAAGTAGAACTCACCACCTCCCGTGGTAACCTGTTCCACCCATTGATCACCCTGACTGTCGACTATCTAATTTGTGTCTCCTCCCTTTTACTTTCATCCCATTGCTTCTAGTCTTTCCTTGTGCAGATGAGAATAGGGCTGATCTCTCTGCACTGTGACAACCCATCAGATATTTGTAGACCGCTATTAAGTCTCCTCTCAGCCTTCACTTTTGCAAGCTAAACATTCCCAGATGCTTTAACCGTACCTAACAGGACATGGTTTGCAGACCGCTCACTATCCTGGTAGCTCTTCTCTGAACTTAATCCAGTTTGTCTATTTTTTTAAAAATTGGGGTGCCCAGAACTGGACACAGTATTCCAGCTGAGGTCTGACTAAGGAAGAGTAGAGGGAGATAATTACCTCATATGATCTAGACTCTATGCTTCTCTTAATACATCACAGAATTGTGTTTTTCATTTTTGCTGCTACGTCACAGTGTTGACTCATGTTCAGTCTGTGATCTATTAGTATAGTCAACTACTTCCTCCAGACCCTAAAGACGAATAACCCATCACACTAGAAGGTTAATCATTAGCCACTAGGTAGAGTAAGCTGATTAATGAACCAGTCTTTACATTACGTCGACTGATCCAGACACCAAGAACTCCCATATAGGAAATGTCCATTGTCATCTTGTCTTACGAGGAGTGTGCTAACGTCTATGTCTTCTCCACGCAGGTAATCAGATGAGCAGTCGCCTGATGAGTATGCGCAGTGCCAATGGACTGTTGATGCTACCTCCAAAGACAGAGCAGTATGTGGAACTTCACAAGGGAGAGGTGGTGGATGTCCTGGTCATCGGAAGGCTATGATGACAAAAGCAAGAGAGAAGCATTGATGCATGTCCACATATCATTGACTGTATCCTGTAATATGCAACGGCACAGCTAGTTTTTATGATTTGGATAAAGTTGATCAGTGTAGTCAACATCTTGAACTAAATTTCAAAAACTGACTTTGAGGAGAAAAACTGAAAAAAAAATCTCCCCCCCCCCCCCCCCCAAAAAACCTTATAAAAAAAAAACTCTTATAAAACCTTATTCTGATTATATCAAGGCAACTTTTCCTTCATTGCAATTGCTTTGTGTGTTAAAATGCTAGGTCTAATAGCAGTAGCTTTTAGTAGACAGCAGTAGATGCCTGCAAAAGTTGTGTTTCTCTCATCCTTAAAGTACAAATACTTAAAGGGGTTATCTCGCGCCGAAACGGGGTTTTTTTTTTTTTTCAACCCCCCCCCCCGTTCGGCGCGAGACAACCCCGATGCAGGGACGTACAGAAAGCTCACCGGAGCGCTTACCTTAATCCCCGCGCTCCGGTGACTTCTATACTTACCTGTGAAGATGGCCGCCGGGATCCTCTGCCTCCGTGGACCGCAGCTCTTCTGTGCGGTCCACTGCCGATTCCAGCCTCCTGATTGGCTGGAATCGGCACGTGACGGGGCGGAGCTACACGGAGCTACACGGAGCCCCATAGAGAACAGGAGAAGACCTGGACTGCGCAAGCGCGGCTAATTTGGCCATCGGAGGGCGAAAATTAGTCGGCACCATGGAGACGAGGACGCTAGCAACGGAGCAGGTAAGTATAAAACTTTTTATAACTTCTGTATGGCTCATAATTAATGCACAATGTATATTACAAAGTGCATTAATATGGCCATACAGAAGTGTATAGACCCACTTGCTGCCGCGGGACAACCCCTTTAAGCTCTTAACCAAGGCTGTCTGCTTACTTTATACTAGCTTAGATGACACTGCTGTTTCCCTTATCAGTATGCTTCATAACCGCTTCACAAGAGAGCTCTGCTTGTTCTTTATCTTGTATAACGTGTTGATGTGCCAAGTGGTTGCATCTGGATCCAGACTCCCATCTTATCTTCTTAACAAGGAGGAGAGACGTCCTGGCAATCACTCCGCTCAGTACTATTGGGCAGTAACTGAATACCTTTTCTTTGAAAAAAAAATTGCTTCCTTAAGTGCTGACAGCCTTTTTAACCAATACATTTAAGAAATGTACAGAAAAAAAAATCAAAAACTGATCTTGTACAGATTACAGTGTACCAGCATTCATGTGGAGAAAAAGCAAAGAAAATACTGAAGAACTCTGTACCATAACATTTTCTGTAATGATATTGAAACAAGATGAATTAAATCCTTGACCATTATTTAAAAAATAAATAAATAAAATCTGTTCTTCTTTTGTCCTATGTTTCCTGACTTCAAAAAAGTGTAGTAGAGAATGTACAGCGCTGCTCCATCTCCGCAGTGATGAGTTTCTTTTTACTTTTATTGCTTTACTTTTTCTGTTGTTTTCGCCGAGTACTTTTTGTCGAACTTTTATAAAGTTTCCTCGTAACGATGGAAGTAAAGTTATTCAGTTTGTTGTTGCCAAATCCTATGACCAACGATATAGTTAGAAAAAACACATGGATGCCATTGTATGCTGGTTTTGAAGATACAAAAATACAGTCAGGATCTAGATGATACATTGTTTTGTTTTCTATGGAGGATGCGCCTTTTATTATTAGGAGGATGTGGGTTGGTCCAATCATATTCTGTGGTAGTGTATATGCATAATTCTTGGATTCTGCTCTTGACTTATAATTTTATTGTTTTTAGTACTGTACCAAAAAAAATGTATCCAGATGTATCCCATAAAGACATATATACTTTTGGTGTATGTTGGTAGGTAAAAGTAAAGTCCCCTGGTGCAAGCACAGAGTCATGACTGACTCCTAGGGCCACGTCACGTCATGACATTTTCTTGGCAGACCGTTTTTGCCGTGTGGTTTGCCATTGCCTTCCCCAATGTTCGTACCCATACACATTAAACTTAAGTTGATGAAAATGGACAATATCAAGCAAAATCCTCATTCATAAGGTTAAATTTAACAATCAACAATTGTTTCATCTGACAAATCGCATACACTCATCTAGTCAGATAGTTGACTGCACTGTGGTGTAAGCTGGGTGCTAGAATAGGAGTTCCATCTGATATATGTAAGTAAGAACTCTGCATTATATGGTGCCATACACGTGACCGATGTCTTCTCCTTCGTGCAATTCAGCTAATCCTTTGTGATGATATTTGATTACCAGTAACAATTGTTTGAAAAGGGTCCAAATATGTGAGTGGAATGAAATGTTACTGACTTAGGATTGCCTGTCTAATGAAACCCTCACATCTACAATTGTATGTTGGAGTACAGAGCTCTTTCTTAGACATACAGACCTTGTCTGGAAATCTTTGTCCAAGGGTGAGGCAAAAGATTCGAAGAATCATGCACAAAAGCTCATTAGTCTGTCGCCAAGTGTCATTGAACTAGTATGGCCAGTTTGAACAACTGTGGCAGCCAACACGGACTTACAAACGTATGGCTACATCTGTGAAACAATCATTCACTAGATGAAAATTTAACGACTGATCAACCACCTTCTATACGTCTTTGTACATGAGCTGACAATCTGGCATGAACGATCACATGAACACCCTTTTGCCTGACTTTTGACCTATGTAAAGCTGTACCTGATCCACCATTTAATAAGCAAACATTTGTTCAGCAGCTGGTCGCAACTTTCATGCAGCTGAACAAAATCATCGCCAGCTGCAAACCTCATGATGTCAACAAGGGATGTGGTGCCGACAGCAATGATTCTCTATGTGGGACAAACGATTAGTCCTGCAGAAGGTTTGAATCAGCTTATGTAAAGGCTTGGTATACAAGTGCCAATGATTTGGCGCTTGGCTACCGGAGCAAATTGCTCCATGCAAAATGCACTTAAAGAGCCTCTGTCTTCAACTGTTGGCCCCATGAACTGTATAATGGGCCTCAAAGATAAAGGGACGGGGGATCAGGTAAGATGCTTTTTATAGCCACAGGGTCCCTGTTCCAGGACTGTGTTTCTGAGAAATTAGTGTTCGCATATATATGGTGACACTCTTCCCAAGGCTGTGTGCGCCCACTCTCCTAAAGAGATAGATGGGAGAGCGTATGCGCACAGCCTTCTGATATGGTCACTGTGTGTGTGTGTGCTGATTTCTCAGGGGCCCAGCACTGAAACAGGGGACACTGAGTATAATAAGCAGACCACCGGCCCTCACCTTTGAGCCCCATAACTTAGTTTACAGTTAGTGATGACAGAAGCCCTTCAACTAATGTGAATGGCCACCTTTACTTTAGAAATGCTGTATTATATGCTGTATGATTAGATATTTTTAAACATATTTTGCCATCTATAATTGCAATGAAAATTGTTCAATCCCATTGCAAGTTTATTTGCCAAATTTACAAACTTTCAGCTGTTTGCAAAAAAGCAGGGGATGAACAATTTAAATAGCTCAACACAACTAACATAAGTGGTTTCTCCAAATACAACACAAAATATAATTTTTCATGACTACTGCACTTTTAGAATTATTCACCTTCCTCCCTCAATAAAATCCCTCATGGGAGCACACATTTGCAAATTAGGTGTTGTCTTAAGCACACCTGATGCAACTAATCAAGGGCTTTATTATCTATCTGGACTAGATAGAGGTTTGTGGACGACATTTGACTGCATGTTAGAAATATGGTTAAAGGCCCATTTAGACACAACAATTATCGCTCAAAATTCGCCTTTTGAGCGATAATCGTTATGTTTAACTGCACTAACTTCATGCAGTTTTCGTTAAGCTGTCGCTCAACGTTGTCTTTCAGCATGCTGAAAGACAACAATGAGCCTTATCGGGGATTCACAGCGGGATACAGCTGATACTATTGTTTCAGCTGTATCCCGCTCCCTGCTGACAGGCTGGGTATGAAGAACACAGCTGTCTAGCTGCGTTCTCCATACCCTTCTCGGGGCGTTCGGCTGGATAACAGCCGGGCGCTACATGCAGAAAACAGCTGGATGCAGAAGACAAGCAGGGCCACCCCGCTTGTCTTCTGCATCCTCCGCTCCGAGCGCTCGGCTGTATGACAGACGGGGGCTCCCAGCGGGGAACAGCTGGATGCAGAGAACAAGTGGCTCCCCGCTTGTCATCTGCATCCTCTGCTGGGATCGCAAGGTGATCGCTCAACGTTTGAGCAATCACCTTGTGCTTAAATGACACAACGATTATTGCTGAAAAGTCGCTCAAAAGACATCTTTCGAGCGATTATTGTTGTGTCTAAATGGGCCTTAACATAGTATGTTAGGCTGAAAGAAGACAATGTCCATCTAGTACAACCTGTTTCCAACCCCCTCTCCCCGGAAAGTGAAGACATCATTGCATAAACAAGGAAAATTATATAAAAAGTTAGCAAAGGCACTGACTGTTCCTATAGATACAGTTGGAAGCATAGTTTGCAAGTTTAAAGTTAAAGACACACTGGCTACACTACCTAAATGTGACAGAAAGAGGAAGCTATCACCGGCTGACACCAGATTCCTAAACAGGTAGGTGGTCAAATACCCTTGTATAACTGCAAAACACCTGCAGCAAGATTTGGTGGCAGCAGATACTGCGGTTTCAATTTGCACAGGAGTACAGCTCTACTGACCCAAAGCACAAGAAAAGTCAGCTCATGCCTAAAGCCATATAAATAAGCAACAGAAGTTTTGGGATTCTGTTCTGTGGAACATGAAACAAAAGTGAAACTTTTCAGGCCTGTGGATCAGCGGTATGTTGGGAAGAATAAAGCATATGCTAAAAAGAACCCCCTGCTACAGTGAAGTATGGCCGTGGCTGGGTGATACTCTGGGGCTGCTTTGTGTTGTTCTGGCTCTGGAAACCTCCAGTATGTAGAGGGCAAGATGGATTCAATCAAGTATCCAGGGCATCTTAGAAGAAATCATGCCTCTGTGAGGAAGCTGAAGCTTGGATGTCATTGGACCTTTATAATAGGACAATGATCCCAAACATACCTCAAACTCCACCAAGCCGTGGTTTCAGAAGAAGTCCTGGAAGCTTCTGGAGGGGTCTTCACAGTTGCCTGACTTGAACCCCGTAGAAAAAAATCTTTTGCGGGATGTGAAGAAGGCAATTGCAGCATTCAAACCCAAGAATATTGGTGAGCTGGAGGCCATTATCCATGAGAAATTGGGTAAGAGTCCTCAGGAACGCTGTCAGAAGCTGCTGTCGGGCTATGCATCACGGTTACAGCAGGTCATAACAGCAAAGAGCTCTAATTAGTACTAAAGACAATTCTCATGAGGGGGTTGAACAATTCTGAGACTGCAGGATTCTTTAAAAGTGTCATTTTGTGTTGAATTTGGAGAAGCCCCCTGTTATATTAGTTGCATTGAGATACTTAAATAGTTTTTGTTAGTTTTAGTTTTTTTTTTGCAAAGAGCCGGGAGTTCGTAAATTTAGCAATGAAATGTAATTTGGGGGTAAATAATTTTGATTGCAACTGTATATGATCAAACATGATATGAATAGAACCCAAGGCAGGAAATACAATATTTGGGATCACAGTAAGAGTCAATAGAATTATTCTAGGTTAACGTATATTCAAAGCCTAATTTATTTTCCTTTCCATGAATATTTTGTATGTGGGTGTGTTTGTCGGGGGGGGGGGGGACATAATATATAAGGAACTTCTGCTGCAGCATTGAGGCTCATGAAGGAAAAAAAGGAGGTGATTGGTTGGTTAAACTCTTTCCTATTGATGCTATGAAGGTGTTCAAAGCTCTAGTGCATATAACATTTGCAAAAGGGAAGCAGAATAGCCAGAGCAGGCACAAATATATTCAGTATTTTTATGCACTTGCACGAATGGGAAGGGGGGAGTAGTGGCACCTGGTGAGGAGCTCCTTTGTCTTTTGCTCTATGTACACCCATTTGTGTATTCCTATGGTTGAGAAATAAAATCTTGTTCTTTGCCTGGTTAGTGATTCCGATGATGGAATCAAGCATATTGTGTTGGAGTTACTTTTAAAAAATACTATTAATGTCTCAAGAGGACTGCCCTTAAAGGGGTTGTTCAGTTGTCAATTGTTGATGGCCTATTCTTAAGATGAGTGATCAATAGTAGAGAGGCGGGAGGCAGACCCACCGATCAGCTGTTCTCTGGGCTGGTGCACTCAGCTGATTTCCGCAGAAGTGTACAGCTCTGTTCCCACTGCAGTAACCCATCTTAGTATTGCATGCCAAGTGCCCATTCATTTAATTGAGAACTTAGCTAGCAATACCAAGCCAGGCCAGTGCAGTTGGAACAGAAATCAGCTTGGTACTTGAGCTCACTGACCCACAAAACAATCGACCGGTGGGGGTCCCTGGCACTAAACCCATCCCGAGAAAACGCCATCAATAATTTACCTCTTTAAGCTTGAAGATGGCCATACACCTCCCTGTAGAGATGCGTTGTTCAATATCATTCAATAGGTGAGAGCGACAAGCTGCTGTCAAACCAATCTGATCAGCTTCTATGAGGAGGTAAGTTCTAAGCTGGATCATGGTAAGACACTAGATATTGTACTGTATGTCCTGATTTTTCCAAACCATTTGATATTGTGACACATAAATGGTTGGGACATAACATGAGAATGCTTGGTCTGGTGGAAAATGTGTCTTTGGGCTCAGTGATGGAAAACAGTTGTTACTAAAGGCAAGGATTTAAGCCTGAAGAAGAACCCTGCGTTGGTTCTGAAATACTTTGTCCAGTTTTGAGCACCCCACTCTAAAAAAAGACATAGGCAAACTGAAGCAAGTTCAGAGAAGAGTTACCAAGATTGTGAGCCGTCTGCAAATCATGTCCTATGAGGAGCAGTTAGGAGATATGGGAATGTTTAGCTTGCAAAAAAGAGGGCTGAGAGGAGACTTAATAGCTGTCTACAAATATCTGAAGTGCTGTCACAGTGCAGAGGGATCAGCCATATTCTCATCTGCACAAGGAAAGACTAGAAGCAATGGGATGAAAGTGAAAGGGAGGAGACACAAATTAGATATTCGACAGTCAGGGTGATCAATGAGTGGAACAGGTTACCACGGGAGGTGGTGAGTTCTACTTCAATGGAAGTCTTCAAACAGAGGCTGGACAGACATCTGTCTGGTATGATTTAGTGATCCTGCATTGAGCAAGGAGTTGGACCAGATGAGGAACTTCTGGTCTTGGAACGGAATAAAATTGCTGATTCAACTGCCAAGCTGTCTGTCAATGTATCAATTATTAAAGCAGGCTGCAAACTCTTAATGTGATGGTATCTGAAGCCTCAAAGACTGTCCTGTATGTTTCCTAGGGTATCAGGTCTCCGGTTTCAGGCCTATGAGGGTGAGGGTACCTTCTTACATATATGGTGGAATTGCCCCAGACTTCACTACTTATACTAGCATGCTAAATCTTTCTAGTCTATAATCCAATAAAAGAGCTATTAATTGATACATTGATCTACAATTTCCTTAACATATACCTGGGTCCAGAAATGGTGAAGGGGATAAACGAAACCTTTCTATATTCGTGCATGGTACTGGTGGGACAGACAGCAGATAAGACAGTCTCCCAGAACCCCCCCCCCCCCCCCACCTTCATTCCTTTTCACTGAACTCATAACGGTCTCATTGTATGTTATAGTAACACCTTAAAAGGTGTAACTTATGTTAAACATTTTAGTTTCAGCCTATCATGTATTATTATTAACCTTGGAGGTATATACTTTTCCTGTGATGTCATTTATGGTATATAAACCAAATACACCTTTGAATAAATTAGAAATCATCTGATACCGCACAGGCTGGTGTGATATGTATTTCTCCTGGGTCCAGACTTCTGCACGAGATCTGGGATCATCTTCTCTTTGATAAACACATAAATTCTCCTTACATTTTTGGTCCTTCGAGACGGAAAGACTCACTGCAGAGGGAAGGGACAGCCTGGCTGTGAAAAGGTGGGTCTGAAGTACTCTCCAATCATTAAAAGACCTCCGTCTTGCTTAGACGTCATTAGAGGCCAGTCGGGCATCCTGTCTGAAACAGTGATGTTTTTCCGAACTAGCCTAAGAATTTAGAAGCCTCCCAGATAACGTGTAGTAAGTATAACAATGGTTAAACTTTTCTTCTCTCTTCTTCTGTATGCTTTGGTGTTAGTAAAATTTACAATGGGTATTGTAAAAGAGAAGCAAGTATAGAGGAATGGGTTGTCAAGGGACAATAGCAGTAGTCTATGTGCGATGTGTATTGTAAATTAGAAGCAAGTATAGACAAATTTGTTGTCAAGGGACAATAGCAGTAGTCTATGTGAGACCATAGGCATTGTGAGAAGGCTACAGGAAAGAATTACTCCACGCAGCACGTAAAAGAATCGGTTAGATGACGTCATGGGGCACAGGGGTGTCCAGGAACTTTACTTCTTATCTTACTACTACTACTTTTTCTTTGATATTGTGTTATAGAGTAACTAAGAATATAAAGAGGGCGGCCGCCTACTAACATATTGTAATATTTGTATTGTTGACTTATACTGCATGAAGCGAATGTGTGAGTGATTTGAGATAAGCGGATCTGATACGTGGGCACTGACCTCTAGGACACATTAAGGACCAGCCTTGCTGTGCAGGTTGTTTTCGGACAAGCCCCATATTGTGTTTTATGTTCACAGGCCCTACTCGGAAAGGCAAGAAGGAGTCTTCGTGTATATAGCGAAGCACTGATTCTGGTCAGGAACCCCTGCGTTTTCACTATACATTTTAGTGGCCAGAGGCTTGTTTTATGTTGTTTGTCTTGTAAATCGATGTCAAGAACATAATTACTAACAATGGGAAATACAAATTGTAAGGCATTCTCCTGTGCATGTCTCTGTTGTTGCCAATGACAGGAAGTCCTTGAAGGGGATAAGAAGTACATGGACAAGTTAGATCCTGACTGTCAAATATTGTGACATAAGGGGGGATAGAAATATGGATTTAAAAAATAAATTAAAAGTTCCAAGTTGTAAAGAATTATGTGATAAAATACGGACAAAATCAGCTAAAGATCAGCAGAAATACGAATTATCCGCTGCTGAAGCCTGGTTAAAAGAAGCCCCAAACTGTCACGCCCATATAAATAGAGCCCCGACAGTTTTGATAAACAATTCAAAGGGTTAATGAGGAGTTACAATTAAATGGAAAGAGCAGATAGAAAAATTCTAGGGCCAGATTGGAGTTCTGTAGAAGGAAATTAGAATGGGAAGGGCGGAGATGGTAGAACTCTTCCATAGGATAACTAGGGGGAGAGAGATGATACTAACACTGCATATAATCAGCCATTATAAAGAATGCGTTTGTAAGTGCAGTAAAGAAGGAAATAGGAGGTTATATAATGATGTCGTAGAATTCCTTTGCGGAATCACGGCTTACTCAAGTTGGAATGTTTACACCCCTCCATATTAATTCTGAATTGATAATGCGCATAAGAAGTTTTCACACTGACACGAGGTTCAGCATGCATAGCTTCCTCAATTCTAACTTTAATGATCGGCGTGTAGCCTATTTTAAGAGTTTAACATATCCGCCCATCTGGGCAGGTCAAAGATTACATAGATACAACGTATTGTTTAATTATTGGATAAGCATCTTGCAATTCTTCCATCCTCCGGTCATCTGTGATTGGCCATCAGGTGGTGGATGAAATGAGTGGGTTGTCCTGGAGCCACGTGTGGTTCCTTCAATATGATTGGATGTTACATCATGAACTATAAATTGCACAAACCTCCCATATTATTTGCATACGTTTCCAGTAAAATTGCTTGGGTAATTTCTGCGGTGGCTGTTTCAGACTGTGGTTGTCCGTCTGAGTTATACTGTCCTCCAAAATTGCAAAACAGATGGAAAATGTAACGTGTTTATACTATATATTATCTTGTCAGCGTTTTGAGTACAGAAGTTTCATGTTGGCTTCCCCATATCAGCAGAGTTATAAAACAGATATTTTCATATGAGCGGAAGTACCTATTGCATAACTGTAAGAACATTATATTTGTAGCAAGACAGAAAGCAAATATGTATACAGAATGTTAAATTGACAACTGTCTACTGCCAAGGCCCACCGATCCATATAGATATATACTGGGCTTCCACCACAATGAGATACATGATTACCCTTAGGATGGGATCATTGCAGGATGTTTTGGAATATGCAAAACATGCAGAAAAGTTTTACAAAGAAAAGGTTGGGAAAGTGAGAGTTTTTATACAGGGAGAAGAATGTGACACGACGGTTCAAGAAAGTCAGAGAGGTCATTGGACAGCGAGAGGATGTGAAAGTAGAGGCAAAGGAAGAAGCAGAGGTGGGATACAGCTCGGGGATTTAAATGTGTGTTTGAATGATTGGAAATCTGGTGATTTTGCCTGAGGATGCCCAGAGAAACAATGCTCACAGGCACCTTGGGGAAAAATGACTAAGAGGGATGGATGTACAACACTTGGAGGATCTCTTGGCAATTTCTACTGCCTGAGATAGATCTCCAGGTGAATGGGCTGATGATTACTTTCCTGGTGGGCTCAGGAGCCACCAGGGCATTAATACATCCCAATATATACCCAATGTAAAATGTAGTAATAGTCATATCATGGTAAAAGGGGTTAATGGACGGACCCACAGGGAATCCCTCTCTGAACCAGTTATAACAGACCTAGAGACAAATAAGCCTGTGAAATGTCAGATTATATAGTCTTAAATATGTCCAGTAAAATGGTTGAGATAAGATATTATGATAAAATTAGGTACACCTTCACCAGAGTACCTCAGGGCTGCTGTGAATCTCCAACAATTTTCTCCCAGGCTATGTCAGCAAACTTAGCTGACTACCTCTAGGATGCTGGAACTGGGCTACTACTGTATGTTGGTAGCTAGCAGCAGACAGTGGAGCGAATTGTGGGGGGACACAGTCGAACCCTTGAGGTTTCTTTATAAGCAAGGCCATAAAGTAAACAGGTAGAAACTCCAATACTGTCAGCAAACAGTTAAATATCTGGGGTATAACCTGTCAGATGAAGGTAGGCAAGCAATTCTGGAAGTCCCAAAACCACGAGCACATTCTGTCCTTTTTGGGAATGACAAACGTCTGCAGATGGAAAATGTAACGTGTTTATACTATATATTATCTTGTCAGCGTTTTGAGTACAGAAGTTTCATGTTGGCTTCCCCATGTCAGCAGAGTTATAAAACAGATATTTTCATATGAGCGGAAGTACCTATTGCATAACTGTAAGAACATTATATTTGTAGCAAGACAGAAAGCAAATATGTATACAGAATGTTAAATTGACAACTGTCTACTGCCAAGGCCCACGGATCCATATAGATATATACTGGGCTTCCACCACAGACCCCCCTTGAAACTATCTGTTTCACTAAACTCGCCCTGCTCCGTCCCACCCCAATCCCCCACCGCTGACCCTAGACTCGCATTGTGTTGTAGACGACTGGGCCTATTACTGCCATGGGGGTATAGGATGGTTCGACATCATCACATTCTGGATCCATGATGACGACGGTTGCGCTGACAGTGGGCTTTTTGTTGGACGTCGTAGTGGGACAGGTGGACCAGGCAGTCATCAGGGTCGGAATACACTGTATGCAACGACAAACAGAAATTAGGATGACTATAAAGGTGACAAATATAATTAATAACTTCCTTATCAGAATAACCTCTTGTGCAGAATGTTCTGAAAACTCAGTAGAGTGGCGGTCTTTCACAACTGTCGCTTAGGCTGTAAATGCCCCTCTGATACCTAGGTGTGGGTTCATGGCAATCGGGTCTTTTGGTACATGTGGAGGTCTAGGCTACCACCTGGGATCTCGAGGCATTAGGCATTAGGTGCGACCTTTACTATTTCAGGTAAACACTGCATAACTGGTATAGAACCCGCCTTCTTGACGTTACCTCGATTCATCGACAAGAGTGCAAAATCAGGACTATCTAATAACTGATCAACATGACTGAACCCCTGTCTTATTAGTACGTGCATTATCATATATATTAGTCTGGAAGGAAAGAGCTACAAGGTGATTATTCCCACTTCCCTTTTCCAGAGGCGGCAAGGTAACAGGACCAGGGGCGTTGTAGCACCGGTATGTTGCGTGGACATAAGCAGAGTGCACTGCAGATAAAATAAAGCAAAATCTTAGCGAAAACCTATCACAGTGTTCTAAATACACAATGTCTTAAAACTTATTTTTCTATATTTTTCCCTTCTCCTGTCAGGTACCTAACTGAGGAAAACAGACTAAGGTTAGCTCTTTTTAGTTAGTGCTTCTTAATGGCAACTGCGTCTTTACCTGCGGGTCACGTTTTGTCTGGAATGTAGGTACAAGTCTCCCTTATCATCTTACAGACACTCCCTTTTTTGGCTAAATCGTACCTAGTGCCATTCTATTTTGGAAAGTCATAGTCGAGGTAGGTCCTATTGGTAGACTAGTCCCTATAAGGCGTCTCTAGTATAATTTATAAACCGCTGTTAATTATAATAAACATAATTAATCCAGTCAACATTTATTTACCCTAATAAATCAGGAAAATTCTTTAAAAACTCGTCAGGTACCCCCCTTGGCTGTCTTATGACGTCAACGTACATGTGTGGGTCAAAACTATCACCAGGAGCCTCTCTTCTCACTCTAATGTGCTGTACTAGAAGTACATACTAGTAGTGTGCACAGGTACGCACGGCGTGGGACTACCTAATCTTCACCCACACCAATGTCCCTCCTGGAGATAGTCCTAATGGTGAACACGTCCAGGTCGCCTCACCCTTGCGTCAGGGTTTTCCCACTGCCCGTAAGTCCCTACTCCTAGGAGGGGGGGGATCCCTACCTCACCTTAGAGGGAGGCCATGGATTCCCTGGGCTCATTTCCGGGCATCCATACCCTCTATCTGTACAAGTTAACACCCCACAGGGTGTGCCCTCGCCGGAACCTAAGGTCTTCTGCACTATCCCTTGGCAAATGGGAATTCCACTGACAATCCATCTTAGGAGATCGGGGCAGGCACAGTACTAGTACATTTCTCCTTTTCTTTGGTAGCGTATGTGGTTGGCATTATCGGAACTGGCTCTTCATCTTTTTTAAATAAGGGAAATATTGGTGAGTTCCCCAAAAATCTCCCTCTACCCTGCCTAATTGCCTGGCAGGTGTAGTTTCCAGGGTAGTCAGTAATACTCTCTCCGGTGCAAGACACTTAAGTAGTTATAGAGTATTCCTTCTTCCATTTCTCACGGACAGTGTAATTAGCGGAAATGTTCGTGAAGAGACTAATAAACCACTCTTCAGCATCTACAGGGAGATTTAGGGGGACCATCCCCGAGTGTAGTCGGGCACTACCGCACACGCAACAGTTAGACTTGTTGCTCCTGTTAGCATTGTACCTCATCAACATTGAACGAGTTATACTGGAAGGTAACCATACCCCCATATTCTTCCGACTAAGGATTCCAGTTGCCACCCTCCTCTCTCACTAGCCCTAACCAGAGTAATGTCCTTGGCACAACTAAGACTGGTCTCCCGGATCTGAAGCTTTCTTACAGTATGAAGCATGGATGGATCCATGTAAGTCTTTCGGCTAGTTTCACAGCTGTGGCAGTAGTCAGAAGCACCTGGTAGGGGCCATCAAATCGGGGCTCAGGAGGGTGCTTCCTGGGGAACTTCTTGATGCGCACCCAATCCCCAGGCTGCAAGATATGTGTCCCAGTGTCTGCCTCTGAGTCTGGAAGAGAACACCTGTGTACCTTCGTTTACCTCATTCACTTCCGGTACCCTGTATCTGCAGATTACCTCATTCATGAGCTTCTGTGTGGTTATCTGCTCATTTACCTTAGTATCAGGGTGGGCCTCCAACCTGAAAAAGACTCAAGCAACAACAAGCACATGTTCATACTCCCCAACAGGTGTGAGCTGAATGTGGTCAAATTGGCAATCCCTGAAATGGGTAGAGTGGTCAAGGCAAGTGTTATATGGCCACCTTACTTCTGTCCGGACTTGCATATGGCAAAGATCATGCTAACTGGACAAATGATGCAGCAGCTACAGAGAACCTAGGTGTCACCCATTCTTGTTCAGTGTCGACGTCATCGCTGCTTTTGATTCTGTGTACCAGTTGGGCCATCATGGGGGACAGGGACCTCTGTAGGCAAGTTCTGTTGATTGTTCGCCATACGCCGTCCTGTTCTGTCGCCCCCGTCTTTTAGCCCATCTGCTTTCTTTCCTCGTTGACTTGTAACTGTAAAGTCCTTGACATATCAAAGTCCAAAGTATTTATCAGAGTCCAAAGTATTTATCAAAGTCCAAAGTTTTTATCAAAGTCCAAAGTTTTTATCACTGACTCATGCTGTCAGTATTTATTCTTCTTTCTTCCACGGCTTGAGGGCCGCTGCCTTTGCTGTGTTGTCGGCGAGGGTGTCATCTCTCGCTTCTCCGTTGTAGAAATCGGTGTGGATTCTCCATTGCCAGGTAGTAGTAGTAGGGTTTCCATGAGACTCTGCACCACTGCACCATTCTTAATTGGCTGTCCTACTGAGATAACAAGCTGTCTGGCCTTCCATATTGGGCCATAATCATGAGCTATGCCAAATGCATTCCAGGAGTCAGTGTAAAAAGTTGCCGACTTACCTTCCACCACTCCACACGCCTCAGTGAGGGCCTCCGGTTCCGCTTCTTGCCCTGAGACATGCGGAGGCAGAGCTTCTGCGTTTAGGACATCTTGTTGTGTCACCTCTGCATATCTGGTTCGGAATCATCAATCCTCACCCTGATACCATCTACAAAGAAACCTCAAAATATGCATCATTAACAGTGTGTACATCACTACAATAATGTCAGAATCTTGTTGCACAGAATTTTAACCAATTTTAAAAAATAGCTGATCTGCCATACTCAAATCACCTATGCCTCCCCTCCCCCCAGGAATACCTGATTAAAAGAAGAGTAGCCGGGTTCAAGGTATTACAACATTGGGAAGAGATATTGGGGGAGGCATGGAAAGAGCACATTGTAGCCGGATCTAATAGGCCAGAGATAAGTGCTTGGGTTGCACTTGCATGAGTATGTTCTGGGTGTCATTTGGGGTGCGGACCACTAGGGGGTAGTCCAATAACAACTTAGAAGATTTGTCAGCCATTGCCTGTACTGCTGCCACCGCACAAGCAGATGAGGGAGCTCCTCGAGTCACTGGATCTAACCTCATGGCTGTGGTTGTCCTCCGTGCTTTTGCGTCAATACTGTCGTATGGGTGGCAGTATGAAGCAAGGCCCTGAAAGGTGCGGAATTTGGCAACAGTGTATGTACAGGTATGGCCTGCAGAACTTGGTTAGTCTTTGGAGGCCTCCAGGCCTTACAGCCTTCTGCAAGAGAAATTAACAGTGAAATTGTGGCCGGTTGGCAGTTTTTCCGAAGCATCAGCACACAGCACCTGATCTGCGTGGCTGACCCTTCACCCCCTTTTTTTTTTTTTTTTAACTAGGGGAATACTGTTTGACCCAGGGGTGTGTATCCGGGTCTCGTATATATTATCATGGTGGGTATATTCAATTTTCCTATGTCTGTCTTGTAGTTGTCCCATAATTTGTCAGGAACCGTGGAAAGCTGAGTTTGGGACAAGAGAAAAAACAAAACTTTTTCTTCTGGCTATCTATGATTCTTACCCCCTCCTTGGATAAGAGACGTGTTCTTGCATCATCTAGCTCCACCCCTCTGAGTGTGGCAAATCACTTACTTCCTTATTCTCTCATTCAATGTTTGGCAGTCCTTGGGCACACATCGCAACTCAATAAAGATAAAGTCTTATGCATCACACAATTTACATTTTACAAATTACGAGTCAATCTGCCCCGTTCCTCCTGTGGATACCTGGCCTTATCGTTACCTGCTTGTTTCCTATTCCTTGGCTTCTCTGCAGTTTCTCCACAGTTTCTCTTACTCCCTGTAGTTTATTTATTTATTTTATATTGTCTGTGAATATACGTTACTTGTGCTGGGACTACAGGGCAAGTAACTTCCTCTTTTCAGAATCTCTCCCTCCCGTGACAGCCCAGCGACAGGATTACAAGGGATTACAATTTTTACTTTTACAACAGTTTTTGTCCCAGACTTCCGGCGTCCGGGCAGATGCAGTCTTAGATGCCGGGCATCTCCATCTGATTGGTAATGTACTGCAATTCTCTCTATTCACTAAACTGTTATATTGAACGCTGGTGCCTTTGGCGTGTATTAATACAGACGCCATTTCAACCCACCTTCTCTTCCCCTTTTCAGGTCTCTTAGGGAAATTCTAACGTCTAATGCATAAATCACATATATTATGTTGTAACTTTACGGTCACAGCGGTGACCACCTAACATTGTATGTGGTTACAATTGAATTGGGGACTGCTAACATGTATGCTGTTGGGGACTTGGCAAACATAGACGTATTTTCTTGTGGGCATGGTGGGCTACGCAGTCTGTATTCTTAAGAGCCCCCTCAGGATGTGAGTGGCATATAACTTTTTACATTTATGTGACGGGTGTATAACAAAGTTTAGAGATTACATAATAAAACATACGAGTAGTTTTAACATCCAACATTAGTTAAATAACTAACAAATGTTGGAGCACAAGAATCGCTTTGCTTCTATTAGGAGTTCCACTTCTTCTTTTTAAATGAACTTAGCAGCCTTTTTTTTCTTCTTTTCCTCCAAACACACTTACGGGCACAAGCCTATACTTCTATGCTATTGTTAACGTTTAACAATTCAAAGGCAACACAGTTTAGTAGTCTGTCTTTTACTAGAAGGGATCCAATAATGCAACCTAACCTATAAAGTCCAAACCCACAGCGCGCCACTGTGTACGGTGCATTATCTTGGCTATAACCCAGCCAATGCAATGCTCATTGCTAACAATCCCTTCTTACAGCTGAGCAGGACTGATACTAATTCTATATAATAACTCAGCAGGAGTAGCTCTACACAACAGACAAGCACACTAACTTTATATAAAGGACAGGCAGGACGTTTTAAACACACAGAAAGATTGCTTGATTAATCAATGATAACTTGACTCTCCACCCCTTCCACACTTTCCTGGAGGGTGTAAGAATTAACCTCGGTACAATGTTCGCTGCCTTTCAATTTCAATCATGGCTGCCAGATTTATGATTATAGAAGTCTCCTCAGACGCCAGACACAATATGCCCCGCCCTAGAGTCTCTAGCATTTCTGTCGCTACACAGTTTATCAATCTACCCTCAGACGGAGGGATCTACTCGTGGACATTCAAACGATAAACAAATATTTGTGGACACACACAAATAGACAGAGCACCAGTACGGCTGGTTTTAGTCTTACTGCCCCTCGGGATCCGGTCTGTCAGTTCCCTTTCTTCGGAAGCCTTTTACCAGACTTTACCGAAGTAGCGATACCTGCCCAGACGTTTGACGGCTTTCTGACCCTTAGGCTTTGTAACCAAACCAGACCAGAGCAGGAAAGCCTTCCCGTCAAACTACCCTCACAGGTCCCTTACTCTTAGGTTTTGTAACCAAACCTGGACCGAGTAATCGGGACACCTGCGCAGGGTCAACCCCCCCCTTAAGGCAGCTACTGACCTCGCCACTCGACCAGTACTCTCAAAACAACAGGCATGTAAACATTCCTTTATATCTTATGACAGGTTCTTATCATGTGATCGAGACTTAAAGAAGTACCTGTCGTCGTGCGTCTCCAAATCTATCGGCCTGGCACGGCACATAGGCAAGCCCGGAGTTAGCCACACAGGTATAGATAATTAATTTATCCTACCGTGTATTTGGTGGGCCCGCTAAGTCCAAGGTTGTCTATGTCCGTGCCTTGTGTCCGATTTCTTCGGAGCCTATCGATCACAGTCCCATCTGGGGTGCCACTGTCGTAGAATTCCTTTGCGGAATCACGGCTTACTCAAGTTGGAATGTTTACACCCCTCCATATTAATTCTGAATTGATAATGCGCATAAGAAGTTTTCACACTGACACGAGGTTCAGCATGCATAGCTTCCTCAATTCTAACTTTAATGATCGGCGTGTAGCCTATTTTAAGAGTTTAACATATCCGCCCATCTGGGCAGGTCAAAGATTACATAGATACAACGTATTGTTTAATTATTGGATAAGCATCTTGCAATTCTTCCATCCTCCGGTCATCTGTGATTGGCCATCAGGTGGTGGATGAAATGAGTGGGTTGTCCTGGAGCCACGTGTGGTTCCTTCGATATGATTGGATGTTACATCATGAACTATAAATTGCACAAACCTCCCATATTATTTGCATACGTTTCCAGTAAAATTGCTTGGGTAATTTCTGCGGTGGCTGTTTCAGACTGTGGTTGTCCGTCTGAGTTATACTGTCCTCCAAAATTGCAAAACAGATGGAAAATGTAACGTGTTTATACTATATATTATCTTGTCAGCGTTTTGAGTACAGAAGTTTCATGTTGGCTTCCCCATATCAGCAGAGTTATAAAACAGATATTTTCATATGAGCGGAAGTACCTATTGCATAACTGTAAGAACATTATATTTGTAGCAAGACAGAAAGCAAATATGTATACAGAATGTTAAATTGACAACTGTCTACTGCCAAGGCCCACCGATCCATATAGATATATACTGGGCTTCCACCACAATGAGATACATGATTACCCTTAGGATGGGATCATTGCAGGATGTTTTGGAATATGCAAAACATGCAGAAAAGTTTTACAAAGAAAAGGTTGGGAAAGTGAGAGTTTTTATACAGGGAGAAGAATGTGACACGACGGTTCAAGAAAGTCAGAGAGGTCATTGGACAGCGAGAGGATGTGAAAGTAGAGGCAAAGGAAGAAGCAGAGGTGGGATACAGCTCGGGGATTTAAATGTGTGTTTGAATGATTGGAAATCTGGTGATTTTGCCTGAGGATGCCCAGAGAAACAATGCTCACAGGCACCTTGGGGAAAAATGACTAAGAGGGATGGATGTACAACACTTGGAGGATCTCTTGGCAATTTCTACTGCCTGAGATAGATCTCCAGGTGAATGGGCTGATGATTACTTTCCTGGTGGGCTCAGGAGCCACCAGGGCATTAATACATCCCAATATATACCCAATGTAAAATGTAGTAATAGTCATATCATGGTAAAAGGGGTTAATGGACGGACCCACAGGGAATCCCTCTCTGAACCAGTTATAACAGACCTAGAGACAAATAAGCCTGTGAAATGTCAGATTATATAGTCTTAAATATGTCCAGTAAAATGGTTGAGATAAGATATTATGATAAAATTAGGTACACCTTCACCAGAGTACCTCAGGGCTGCTGTGAATCTCCAACAATTTTCTCCCAGGCTATGTCAGCAAACTTAGCTGACTACCTCTAGGATGCTGGAACTGGGCTACTACTGTATGTTGGTAGCTAGCAGCAGACAGTGGAGCGAATTGTGGGGGGACACAGTCGAACCCTTGAGGTTTCTTTATAAGCAAGGCCATAAAGTAAACAGGTAGAAACTCCAATACTGTCAGCAAACAGTTAAATATCTGGGGTATAACCTGTCAGATGAAGGTAGGCAAGCAATTCTGGAAGTCCCAAAACCACGAGCACATTCTGTCCTTTTTGGGAATGACAAACGTCTGCAGAGCCTGGATCCTAAATTATGCATCCCTGACAGCACCTCTTACCAGACTCATCTATGATGAACCTCTTTCTGCAGCTGACAGGATCCAGTGGGATGCACCCTCTGAGGAAGCCTTTGTCAGGTTAAAACAGACTCTGGTGGGCACATCAGTCTTGGGGGCTGCTGAACTACAGCAAGCTCTTTGTGCTGTTGACTCAAGGGAAGGATATATGACCTCTGTGTTAACTCAGGCACACAGTGGGAAACAGATCGCTGGCATACTACTCCTGCAGACTAGATCCAGTGGCCGAGCGCTCCCACCCTGTGTACAAGCGGTAGCAGCGGCAGCTGAAGCAGTCAGACCTGCCACTATAGTGCTGTTCCGCCACTCACACTGTGTACCGCACGCAGTTGGTTATACTCATATCTTTGTCCTTCCAGACATCCCTCCTACATGACACTACTGCTCTCACAGCCACACCTGACAACTGAGGGATGTACTACGCTCCATCCATCTACCTTACTGCCTATTTCTTCAGACGGTCCTCCATACAACTGTCTAGGAGAGATGGCACATAAGGTGTTACCCAGACCAGATCTGCAGGATGTATCTCTTGTAGATGCTGAATACACTCTTTGTAGATGGGTTGGACATCTCCGCAGAAGGAAAAAAAACTATCTTACCTAAATCGTTCTTCAGATATGCAGCAAATTTGAGCCATGGCCTGTGTCATTTCTCAACAGGGGGGATGGTAGCACTCATATCGAAAGTATTCACAGCCTATGCGTTTACAAACTACTCTAAAAATTTTTGTTTATCTTATATTCCCTTGTGCCTTGTGTTTAGCACAAATAATACAAGACCATGGAGGGGATGCTGTCCTACACCTCAGTATCCCCTCCAACACATTTGTATGGACTACATAGAATTAAACAAATGTGAAGGTAAGAAATACTGCCTAGTTATTATAGATGCTTTAGCCAAGTGGATAGAAGTGTTTCTCACAGGTCAGTCGCATGAAGCCTCAGTGGCTAAAGCATTACTAAGGGAAATAATACCAGGTGATTGGGTCCTCATCAAGGGGATAAAGAAAAAGAACTGGAAGACCCCAAAGTGAGAAAGACCTTACCAGGTACTCCTGACCACTCCTGCTGCAATAAAGATTGCTGAATGGCAGACCTGGATTCACCATTCTCACTGTAAAAAGGTAACACAGGCAGAGCAGGGACAGTGTGCTGAGGGGGTCTAGTTTAGCCCATTACAGGGGGGTGGGGGGGGCACATTAGGTGGTCTCCATCTCAACTCGGTGAAGAAATCCACACCCTTTCCCCATGGGCCTCCTCGGTAAGGACAAAAATAACAGGAATAACATTTCTTTTCGGTGTATTGGTGAGTCTGGGGAACGCTATTGATGACAGCCCTGAAATTGTCAGAGGTCATCATCATATTACCCGATCCTACACGATGGGGGAATGGTGGAAGAGCTCTGACCATTGTCTGTATATAGCATCCCTCACTCTCCACCCCGCTATACTGTGCACATCTCCAGCCCCTTTACCTTCTGTATCACCCCATTACTTGTGTAAGCTCGATGGAGCAGAACCCTCACCCCTATTGTTTCCATCAGCTGATTACTATGTATCCGTGGTTCTGTATTTTTTGTACTTTTGTCTTTCTGTATTCCCCCTGTCTATGTAAACACTGTGGAAATGTTGGCGCTATACACATAAAGATTATTATAGATATGTGTCAGATGAGGGACTTGTTGGCATTGTACACAAAGGAATAAGGCGTGGCTAGATGCTTGCCTGGCTTGATAGTACTCTTAGTCAGGCCACATCCCTGGTGGCCATTTTAGTGCTAGTCATGGCCTGCGGCCATTTTAGTACCTGCTGCAATACCCTCGGCTGTCGCCCAGGCGCCACCTTGGCTTCACACCTCCCATAGATGTACCTTTTACCTAGCATCCCAATGCTTGCACTGATTGTAGTACACAACACTAGTGATTAGTGCCTTCTTTGACTTGTGCAGGAATAGTAAGAACCCTCCATCACTGTCCTCTGTGTGTTGATGATATGTAGTCTACCTTATTAAGTGTGGGTTATAAGATACTTGTCACAGAGACGGAAAAAGTCTATAGACTAAATTATTTGGCCCTTATCATAGTTATAGACTAAAATGTATATACTTTAATGGAAATTTAACTTAAAAACATGAATGGGCTCACACACATGCGTATCGCATGGACGAACAAAACAACCACACAAAAACACAAAGGTCGCCTCTTCCTTATCTCAGGAAACTTATGGAGGCTAGAAAAATCAATATTGATAAAGGACTACTAATGTTATGTCCTCTATTTTTTATTTATATCACATAGGAGGTAAGAGGAAGGCTCTATCTGCTGTAGGGCGCCTGTAAGTATAATGCCCCCCGCAGAGTATTTTAGGTAGGGAACCTCTTCCTAACAAAAATTTGCCCCTCTGTGATTACAGTATAGCGCTTAGCGCATGACGAGATGGTTCAAATAGGAGAAACTCCAAGAGAACTAGACCCTTATGCGCAAGAATTACGGCGCAGACCAGGGTTATTCAATTGCAGTATGCTCGGCTCAACGCGTTTCCCCACACGAATGTGGTTCATCAGGAGCACAAATATTTTGAAGAAAGAATGATAAATCAGGATGATAACTGATTCTGCTTTTTGTTGTTTTTTCGTGATAAATAGATATTTTAAAATATTAGAACAGGGTGGCTTGGGAAAGCGCAATTTATGTGCTCGATCATATATAGACTGGATCACAGCATCTGATTTATTCAGGACAATTTCGAGCACTAAATCGCCATGGCGTGTCTCTATAGCCAAGTTCTTGGGAAATCCACACAATGGATAGCTATAGTGACAAATAACAGTACAGCTAGGGCTGAATGCGATTCACCACAAAAAGCCCACAAGTAGATCTTGCCCAGAACTAGGTATTGATTGCCGCAGGCAAAAGAAGTTGTTGCAGAGATAAATGCAACAGCCCCAAAAAGGCTAATAAGCCCTAGAGATTTTTTGACCCTTATTTGGTGTATTAGCTGCAGATGGTGCAGCCAGTTTCAAGAGTCAGCAGCTCATGAACAGCAAATAGTTGTTGCAGAGATAAATGCAACAGCCCCAAAAAGGCTAATAAGCCCTAGAGATTTTTTGACCCTTATTTGGTGTATTAGCTGCAGATGGTGCAGCCAATTTCAAGAGTCAGCAGCTCATGAGCAGCAAATGGTTGTTGCAGAGATAAATGCAACAGCCCCAAAAAGGCTAATAAGCCCTAGAGATTTTTTGACCCTTATTTGGTGTATTAGCTGCAGATGGTGCAGCCAATTTCAAGAGTCAGCAGCTCATGAGCAGCAAATGGTTGTTGCAGAGATAAATGCAACAGCCCCAAAAAGGCTAATAAGCCCTAGAGATTTTTTTGATGATTATTTGGTGTATTAGGTGTATTAGGAGTAATGGCTCACCATCAGAGCCACAGGCTTTATCCTTTTATTTATTTGTTTTTCTATTATTGGGTGCTTTTAGGGATACTTTGGCGAATTAGATATCTGACATCTACTTGCAGGCTCTATTAGATAGCTCCTCTAATACCCTCACTGGGTTTTATGATAGAACTATTTGCTGTTCATGAGCTGCTGACTCTTGAAACTGGCTGCATCATCTGCAGCTAATACACCAAATAATCATCAAAAAAATCTCTAGGGCTTATTAGCCTTTTTGGGGCTGTTGCATTTATCTCTGCAACAACCATTTGCTGCTCATGAGCTGCTGACTCTTGAAATTGGCTGCACCATCTGCAGCTAATACACCAAATAAGGGTCAAAAAATCTCTAGGGCTTATTAGCCTTTTTGGGGCTGTTGCATTTATCTCTGCAACAACCATTTGCTGCTCATGAGCTGCTGACTCTTGAAATTGGCTGCACCATCTGCAGCTAATACACCAAATAAGGGTCAAAAAATCTCTAGGGCTTATTAGCCTTTTTGGGGCTGTTGCATTTATCTCTGCAACAACTATTTGCTGTTCATGAGCTGCTGACTCTTGAAACTGGCTGCACCATCTGCAGCTAATACACCAAATAAGGGTCAAAAAATCTCTAGGGCTTATTAGCCTTTTTGGGGCTGTTGCATTTATCTCTGCAACAACTTCTTTTGCCTGCGGCAATCAATACCTAGTTCTGGGCAAGATCTACTTGTGGGCTTTTTGTGGTGAATCGCATTCAGCCCTAGCTGTACTGTTATTTGTCACTATAGCTATCCATTGTGTGGATTTCCCAAGAACTTGGCTATAGAGACACGCCATGGCGATTTAGTGCTCGAAATTGTCCTGAATAAATCAGATGCTGTGATCCAGTCTATATATGATCGAGCACATAAATTGCGCTTTCCCAAGCCACCCTGTTCTAATATTTTAAAATATCTATTTATCACGAAAAAACAACAAAAAGCAGAATCAGTTATCATCCTGATTTATCATTCTTTCTTCAAAATATTTGTGCTCCTGATGAACCACATTCGTGTGGGGAAACGCGTTGAGCCGAGCATACTGCAATTGAATAACCCTGGTCTGCGCCGTAATTCTTGCGCATAAGGGTCTAGTTCTCTTGGAGTTTCTCCTATTTGAACCATCTCGTCATGCGCTAAGCGCTATACTGTAATCACAGAGGGGCGAATTTTTGTTAGGAAGAGGTTCCCTACCTAAAATACTCTGCGGGGGGCATTATACTTACAGGCGCCCTACAGCAGATAGAGCCTTCCTCTTACCTCCTATGTGATATAAATAAAAAATAGAGGACATAACATTAGTAGTCCTTTATCAATATTGATTTTTCTAGCCTCCATAAGTTTCCTGAGATAAGGAAGAGGCGACCTTTGTGTTTTTGTGTGGTTGTTTTGTTCGTCCATGCGATACGCATGTGTGTGAGCCCATTCATGTTTTTAAGTTAAATTTCCATTAAAGTATATACATTTTAGTCTATAACTGTGATATGGGTTATAAGATAGGGTCAGTATGATACTGTGGGATATTTAGTCGTAGCAGAGGAATATGTATGGTCTCCTTCAGATAAGTGTCAGGTAGTGAGGGGACAGGTTGCTATGGATGACGGTAGTGCTGACAAGGATCAGAGATAGTAGGCAGCAGGACAGCAGAGATGATTACATGATGCAGATAGTCCTGGGGTAAGACAGTGAAGGAATGAAAGTTTACAGTAGTATTAAATGAAGTTGACAGACAATGGCTTGAGTGCTGGCTCTGTGTGGTGGGGTTAGCTCACAAATGGTTAAATCATCTGTTACATTGGAATGCTTGTTTCACTTTCACCCTCACCTTTCAGCTTTAGAGTTTAGTGAGAAGAAGGGAGGGGGGAGTGTGTGACTGACTCTCTAACGTAGTAGTCTGAGAGCGATGCTCTGCTTGCTTGAAATGAATAGACTTGTAATGAAGATGATCAGGAATTAAGTTTAATATAAACTTGTGTGAATAGGGAACATACATTCTTGCTGTTATTTGTGTACATGTTAGTTCTGTAATTGGTTTGCAGTGCGTTTGATTGTTAAATGGTGTTTTCAATGTGATAATGTCATGTAAGAAAAAATAATAATAATTAAGTTGTTAATAATGTGAGACCTGAGTGTTCCTATTAAGGGAAAAATATTCCAAGGATACTGCAGTTAGCTGTAGGAGTCTAAAACAGTTAAAGCTTTGTTTATCTTACTCCATCACCTCTCCTTGATAAGAGAAATTCCTGAGGGGGGGTTGTTAAGGTTGGAGGATTAAGCGGTTAAGTGTATAGAGAATTATATGTTATTAATAATTATATGAGATAGAAAGACATGACTGTACGATAGATAAAAGTTAATGACAAGTGGCATGGGGGGCGTGGCTTGGCATAGGAGAGGGAGGCCGCACATCTCAGAGCTCCGCTGCCACTGACTCTCAGAAAACCAGAAAACAAAGAAAATAGCCCATACCCGATGATGACTAGAGTGGGGAAGAGGAAGGCAGACCAGCCACAGATCCAGGGATCCCCTATAAGTCGGTTCCTGCACGGAACACACGCCGCCGGAGCGGGAAGACGGCTCTCCAACATGGCACTGGGTCAGCGCGACAAGCCCGCGCTGAAGCAGAGTGGAGATCCAGCAACCCTATCCACAGGCCAGGTGAAGGCAGGAGAGCCCCATGCTGGCACACCGCCAGGGCAGAGAGAGAAGCCCATACAACAGCGGAGCAGAGCCATACCCTGAGGGAAGGAGAAAATCCCCTGCCGACTAGACCCAGGGGCTACAGACAGAAAAGAGCGGGCAGCCAGTACAGGGTGCAGAAGCACCACCTTCAAATGCCGGAGGAGCAGCGCAGCTCCACACCAACACGGAGCAGGGGCAGCAAGAAGGACTAAGGGAGCAGTGGACCAAGAACCCAGGTACCTCACCACCAAACAGAGCCCAACACCCTGAACAGGATGGGAGGGGGAATAGGGCAGAGACCCCGAGGTCACCAGCGAGACATTCCACTGTACCCACACTCTACACAATTGGTAATGAATCCCATGAAACCCCCAGCCAGGGACACAGCCCTAACGCAAAGGGTGGCAGAAAGGGACCTGATGCAGACCATACCCCTCCCCGGAAGGACAACCCAAGCAAGAGCGGGGTAATGCAGGGAGATAATCCTATCCCTATCGCCCGACCTCCTTCTCAACAGAGAGACAACAGCAGAGATATAAATACCTTCCATGACTACAGCTCCCAGTAATTTCCCGAAACAGAAGCTCCTGGCAATCATACAGCGCCACCTGCAGACGATTCCCAAACACTACAAGCACTCTGGGTCATGATACGTGCCCTACCGACCAAAACAGACTTAGAGATGCAGATACGATGTATAGAAGAGAAACACGAGAGGGCCATCGCGGCAGTTAACCACTCAGTACAGGCCTTTACAGAACGGGTGATGGCGCTAGAAGAGAACCCCGAGGTCTCCTATATGGACTTTCAACAGCTAACAAGCTTCATAGAAAAACAGCAGAAACAGCTCAGTGAGTTAACTTTCCACCTCGACGACGTCGAAAACAGAGGCCGCTGCAACAACCTAAAGCTGAGAGGCGCCAGAAGCGCTCTATGAGTGTGTAACAACCGTCTTCAACAAGCTACTACGCCGTCCGGAAGACAGGACAATAGAGCTGGACAGGGTCCACAGAATGATGGGCGGGAGAACAAGGAACCCCAATCTGCCAAGGGATGTCATCTGCCGAGTGCACTTTTACAGACAAAAGGAGGAAATCCAACGCATGGCATGGGAAAGAGGTCCAGTTAACTTTAACGGAGTGGAAATTACTATCTTACCAGATGTCTCCAGACTGACCCTCAATAGTCGGTGACTGATAAGACCACTTGTGGACGCAGCACGCCAGGCGGACGCGACCTACAAATGGGGCCACCCCTTTCATTTAATATTACACAAGCGAGGCCGCCTGTACACCGTCAGATCACCCACAGACCTGGACAGAGCTTTCAGGTTCCTAGAAGTCCTGGCGGTGCCCATTCCAGACTGGACTATGCCCATGGACACGGCACAGAGCAACCCGTGACCCGCGAAGGACCCAGGGAACCTTTCCAACTGGCAAGGCAGCAGGGACCGAGACTAACAACCAATCAAAGAAATCGAGACTTATTGTGCCCCGCCAGCAGATACCCTACGAATGACGGCGGCGCGTTCCCCAGTCTCTTACCCGCCGGACGGGCTGAAAGCTGTCTAATTTTGTCTCTTTGCTTCCTCTTGTTTTTTTCCCACAGTACTACTTCTAATGATAGTGGCATCCCGCAAGTTCCGAGTAAGAAGGTTATAGAGGAACAGATACGGAATCGGTGGTCGTTTTCCTTGTTATCTGATCTCCGAGTTAGACAGCGGCCTTAACAGTAAGTGCACTTCCACGTTACCTCCAGTAGGGCATCAGGGGGCCTGGCTTAACCCCTTTTTTGAGGGGGGGAAACAGGCTCCCTGACTAAAATATAGTTGCTAGCCACCGGGCTAGCCTTAGTTGTGTTTGTCCCGGATTAGTTTTCCTTGTGTGTCGTGTAAGTGTCCATCCCCCCTCCTCTTTTTTTTTCTCTTCTTCTTCCACTCTCCCCTCTCCTTCCCCCTCTCTCTCTATATCTTTCCTGATTCTCAACTTGGTGCTTTCACTACCCCTTCTTTTTGCAACCTGATCTTCTCTCTTTCGCAATGTCAGGCTCCGCTAACCTCTCCATAATCTCCATTAATGCGCAGGAACTGAACGTGCCAGAGAAGAGGTCCTCCATCCTCCACCTCCTCTGGAAAAGAAGAGTACATGTGGCCTTTATCCAGGAGACCCACTTCCGCACGAACAAAAGCCCCAGATTTGCAAACGACAGATTTCCAAACACCTACCACAGCACAAATGCGGAATCCAAGTCCAAAGGGGTCTCCATCCTTATCGCCAACTCCGTCCCATGGGAGCAGGAAGAGGTCCGCTGTGATCCGGGAGGTAGATATATTTTCCTCAAGGGGAAACTCACTGGCACACAAATCACACTAGCGGCCATCTATTCACCCAACTCCAACCAGGTGTCCTTCTTAGAGGAGATCCTGGAGGAGCTGGAGGAATTTCAGGAGGGCACCCTGGTCCTGGGAGGAGATTTTAACATGCCGTTGGACCCAAGAATAGACACATCTAAAGGCAGCGGTAACCTTCCCAGGTCAGCGTACCGCAGGATCAAAAATACATTACACAAGTATCAGTTGGAAGACGCCTGGAGAACCTTACACCCCACCACAAAGGACTACACGTTCTTTTCCCAACCACACAACTCATACTCCAGAATCGATTTTTTCCTCCTCCAACTCTCATCCCTAGCGAATCTAGTCTCGGCTACAATAGACACCATCACATTTTCAGACCACGCAATGATCATACTAGCGCTGAAATTACCTACCCTGCACAATAGAATATGGCATTGGATATTCAATACACGGCGAACTCAGACGAAATCCGCACAACATTAAGGAAATACTTTGAACACAAAGTCACTCCAGAGGTTGACCCACTAACAGTATGGAAAGCACACAAGTGCGTGATACGGGGTTTCTGTGTAGGCCTTGGCTCACGCATTAAAAAGGAACGTAGCGCACATCTCAGGGGACTCCTAGATCAGATCCAGGCACTAGAGTCCTCCCACAAATCGACACTAGACAGAGAGAAGGGAACAGAATTACTACGGTTGAAGGAGCAGGTCCGTTCCCACTGTCTGGGAAAGGCAAAAGTGAGCCTGACGAAATGTAGACGTCATTTCTTTGAATTTGGAGACAAACCGAGCTGCATATTGGCCCGGGCCCTCCGCGCAGCAAGAGCTAGGGCCTACGTTCTACACATTAAGAACTCCGAAGGCCACACACTACATCTTCCCGAACAAATCACAGAAGCGTTTTGGCAATATTACTACTCTTTATATAACCAATCTCCACCACAGTCCGAGCAAGCCAGAGAACACAAGAAAGCTAGGATCCACGAATGCCTACAATGATCAAACATTCGCAGATTCCCAAAGGAGGCCATAGAACTGATGGAGGCCCCAATATCCCCGACTGAGCTAGCAGAAGCGCTGACAGACTCTCAGACAGGGAAAGCGCCAGGTCCAGATGGGCTAACCCTATCATATTATAAGAAATTCGCAGAAACACTTACACCCCACTTCATCCAAGCCTTCAATTCCATAACATCCGGAAACAAAATACCTAGAGATACCCTAACAGCACACATAGCGGTCATCCCTAAAGAAGGGAAGGACCCAGCGCAATGCCAGAGCTACCGCCCCATCTCTTTATTTAACGCAGACCTGAAATTATTTTCTAAAATTCTGGCAAATAGGATCTCCCCCTACTTATGTAACAATACACAAAGACCAAGTCGGCTTCGTCCCATTAAGAGAGGCAAGGGACAACACAACCAAAGCCATTAACCTAATACACCAGGCGCACAGACTCTCCAAATCGATATGCCTTTTATCCACAGATGCAGAAAAGGCATTTGACAGGGTGGAGTGGGACTTCCTATTTGCGACAATTACCCACGTGGGTATGGGCCCTAACATGTTACACTGGATTACAGGCCTATATTCCAGCCCATCCGCGTCCGTTAGAGTAAACAGCCAGCTTTCAAAGCCATTTTCCATTTCAAATGGTACAAGGCAGGGCTGCCCTCTATCGCCACTGATCTTTATAATATGCCTGGAGCCACTGTTGTCACAAATACTTAATAACCCAAACGTTAAAGGGATCACGGTGGGGGAGGAAGAATATAAGATCGCCGCATATGCGGACGACCTCCTGTTCTTTATCTCCAACCCACGAATCTCCTTACCAAACCTATTGGCAGAAATTAACCACTATTCCAAAATATCAAACTTTAAAATAAACTATCATAAGTCAGCAGCTCTTAACATCTCTCTCCCACAACATTTTGTGGAGGAATTAAAGGACTCGTTCTCATTTCAGTGGGAAAAGAATCACATTCAATACTTGGGGACCAAGCTAACGCCAAACATTGAGGACCTATACCCCGCCTACTTTCCAGCACTCTTAAGCGAAATTCGACAAGACCTCAACTCTTGGACCAAAGGGACTTTCTCTTGGTTCGGCAGGGGAGCAATAATCAAAATTAATATACTCCCCAGTATACTATACCTACTTCAGGCCCTTCCCATACAAGTGCCAAGGCTCTTCGTCCAGCATTTACAATCACTCACGTCCACATTCATATGGGCAGGAAAGGCCCCACGGATAGCAAGAGACACTTTATCTCGGCCGAAAAGCGAGGGGGGCATGGGACTACTAGATTACGTAAAATACCACCAGGCAGTACACTTAGTACGCATGGTGGACTGGCACCGGCATGCAGCCCTTAAACAGTGGATAGCAACAGAACAAACAGCAGCCCTGGCGCCGTTAGTAGCTCTCCCATGGTCTGAGGGACAAGCCCCCACAGAACTAGCACTCCATCCTACAATCGGCCCCACGCTAGGGATCGCCATCAAAGTACTAGCCAGGAAAGACATTTCTCCCAGGCCCTCACCCATGTTCCCGGTTCTGGGTAACCCGAGATTTCCCCCAGGCAATGAGAACAAAGTATTCCGTGCAAGGATTACCGAAGGCAGATTCCGGGCAGAACATTTTATGCAAGAAGCCCAGTGGCTCCCACTGGAAATGCTCAGAGGGAATACGGACTCACCCCAACTCCCATTATGGCAGGCATTACAAGTAAGACACTTTCTATCTACGCTACCCCGCCCCACTACTTTTGCCTGCCCAAAAACACAATTTGAAGTCATCTGTAGGGAGAAGGGACCCTCAGGCATACGCTATCCAAAATGTACAACATACTAAACACACAACCTGAGGCCTCACCACCTAAGTACATGAATAAATGGGAAGAAGAGTTGGGAGTCACACTTACACCGGAGGAAAGAGATAGAATTTTCATCATCACACACTCGGTTTCAATATTGAGCAAAATACAAGAATCTGGATACAAGGTTCTCACCAGGTGGTATAGGGTGCCCTCCCACTTGCATAGAATATTCCCGACAGTCCCCCCCACATGTTGGAGATGCGGGGCGGAGCAAGGGACAATGTTACATGTCTTTTGGGACTGCTCGGTCCTGGCGAGCTTTTTGATCAGAGGTGTGGCAGATAGCATCTAGATTCACCCACTACCCCCTGCCAAAATCCCCGGCCTTCTTCCTCCTGCATCACAGCGATATACCACTGGCGACCTACAAAGAATCTATAGTACGTTTTCTAGTGAGTGCGGCAAGATCATGCATTCCTAAACTTTGGAGACAGACAACCTCACCAACAATGGCTCTATGGCTCAATACAGTAAGGAGGATCATGGAGATGGAGGACTTCACTGCGGCACTAAGGGGCACACAGGAAAGCTTCAGGAACATATGGTATCACTGGATGGTGTTCCAGGAATCTGAGGAATATCGCTCGTTAATGGATCACTAAACGACAAAAGCGAAACCTGACCACATAGCTATACTCCACGCAACTTAATGGTTGAGTTTTATTTTATTTTTCCCCTAAATGTGTCCCCCTGGTTAATCCCCCTTGTGTCACGTCTGTCTAATTGGTCATGTTAGTTTATATAATATAGAAAGAAAAGAAACACAGATGACGAACAGAAGGACAACGAGTCTTGAATGTTGCAATAAGTTAAGTCTTCCTTTTATTCACAACAAAGAAAAACTGTTCTAATTCTTTGGTATGGTAATGTTCATAAAGTTGGTGTGACGGTGCGCAATGAACACTATGTAAACTGTAATCAAGTTATAATCTGAAAAATAAAGAATAAAAAAAAAAGGTAATGACAAGTCTTCAAGCCGTGATGACCGTAAAATGTGGGATTAAGCTTCTTAACTGTACCTACACCCCACAGATAAGCGATCCATGTTATACATTGAGTTTGCTGTTTCCACCTGTGGGCAAGGACCTGCTGTTGTCTCTGATCCTGGGGTTATACTTGCTTTGCGCTACCTGGTAATGGGACCAAGGCAGACTACGGGAGACTGCCTGAGGGACACTATATGGAGAGGAGAACCATGGAGGCACACTGTTTTCTGGGATATGGCCTGAGCTACAAAGAGCACACGCAGACGTGTGATGGTTGTGTGGTCACAGGTACCTAGAACAGGTGCCAGGTACAGGCCCTAACGGGATTGTGCTTTGGTACAACTGATAATGCCTGTGCACCTCATGACCTCCGAGGGCAACAGCAAGGGCCGTGTCCGGAAAACTAGGAATTCCTCTCCCAAAGGTTCCTTTGACGCCATCAGGGGTCCTAAGGGGGGTACTGAACGAGTATAGGGCAAGAAATCAGATGGCTGCAGCGGGTTTGAGTCTCTTCTTGCATGGTGGGCAACAGTGGATAAAAATGTAGACTGGATTAATTACACATACTATAACCAACAGAGATTTGTTAATTATACAAGAGATGCAATTAGGGGCCTAGAGGAACAACTAGGACATACCTTACTTATTACATGGCAAAATAGAATGGCTCTTGATATGTTACTAGCAGAAAAAGGAGAAGTTTGTAAAATGATTGGAGGATATTGTTGTACTTTCATTCCTAATAACACGGCACCAGATGATACCTGAGCACTGGAAGGGGTAAATGCATAATAAAATGAACTAGCTGATAACTCTGGCATAGACGATCCATTCAGGGACTGGTTGAAAGCTTGTTCGGACACTGGTCACAAGTCATATACTCCACACTAGTCTCTGTGTCAGTATTTGCCTCCATTCTAGTACTCTGTGGTTGCTGCTGTATTCCATGTATCCGAGGAGCACTGCATCAGCCAGTGCCCGATTAACCAATCACAGCCATTCAATGATGTCATTCAGTGATGTCATTCAGTGGTGCAAGCCTCTGGTTTGCACCACTGCCTCTCCCCCTGTGCCCCAACCTGCCACTGAGATCCAACCCCCCTCTCAGGACACAGGCACGACCGTCTCCTGGCCTGCACCCACATGCTCACCTCCGCTGTCCTCGGCCCCATCCAGCAATGTCTCTCAGCGCAGCGTCCAGCCGTCGCTAGCGCAACTGTTTGAACGCAAGTACGCCGTCGTGCACATAGCCAAATTGATCAGCCTGGAGATGCTGCCGTATAGGCTTGTGGAAACGGAGGCTTTCAAAAACATGATGGCGGCGGCGGCCCCACGCTACTCGGTTCCCAGTCGCCACTACTTTTCCCGATGTGCCGTCCCAGCCCTGCACGACCACGTCTCCCGCAACATTGTACGCACCCTCACCAACGCGGTTACTGCCAAGGTCCACGTAACAACGGACACGTGGACAAGCACAGGCGGAGAGGGCAACTATATCTCCCTGACGGCACATTGGGTGAATTTAGTGGAGGCTGGGACCGAGTCAGAGCCTGGGACCGCTCACGTCCTACCCACCCCCAGAATTGCGGGCCCCAGCTCAGTGGTGGTATATGCGGTGGTGTATGCTTCCTCCACTAAACCACCCTCCTCCTCCTCCTCCTCCTCCTACGCAACCTCTATCTCACAATCAAGATGTGTCAGCAGCAGCATGTCGCCAGCAGTCGGTGTCGCGCGGCGTGGCAGCACAGCGGTGGGCAAGCGTCAGCAGGCCGTGCTGAAACTACTCAGCTTAGGAGAGAAGAGGCACATGGCCCACGAACTGCTGCAGGGTCTGAGAGCAGACCGACCGCTGGCTTTCGCCACTGAGCCTCCAACCGGGCATGGTCGTGTGTGACAACGGCCGTAACCTGGTGGCGGCTCTTCAGCCTCACGCACGTGCCATGCCTGGCCCACGTCTTTAATTTGGTGGTTCAGCGGTTTCTGAAAAGCTACCCACGCTTGTCAGACCTGCTCGGAAAGGTGCGCCGGCTCAGCGCACATTTCCGCAAGTCCAACACGGACGCTGCCACCCTGCGGACCCTGCAACATCGGTTTAATCTGCCAGTGCACTGACTGCTGTGCGACGTGCCCACACGGTGGAACTCTATGCTTCACATGTTGGCCAGGCTCTATGAGCAGCGTAGAGCTATAGTGGAATACCAACTCCAACATGGGCGGCGTAGTGGGAGTCAGCCTCCTCAATTCTTTACAGAAGAGTGGGCCTGGTTGGCAGACATCTGCCAGGTCCTTGGAAACTTTGAGGAGTCTACCCAGATGGTGAGCGGTGATGCTGCAATCATTAGCGCAATCAAGAAGGAAAATACTGTGGCAGCAGACAGCGATGCAGTAAAACTTCTTCCTTTATTCCTCCACACACATACGACGTTTCGATCAACACAGTGATCTTTGTCAAGTACAAATACACCCTTAGTTACAGACTATATATAGTGAAACAACAATTAAAATCCCACATGTAACAGCTGAACAGTACCTAATTCGCATGTGCTCACGTCCTCCATGGCTCCCGATGCTTCCGGTTTGTCATCTGAACGAGTGCGCCTGTGCATGATTTAGCCACTATCGCGAGATTTAGAAGAGCAAGAGGAATCTTGAGGGACTGATCGCGCATGCGCCTGGAGTCCTGCGATGCCGCTGATATAACTATTGGACTCTATTTAGTAAAAGAGACTTCAGAAGTTAAGTGCGCATGCGCTAGCAGTTCCACTGCTCTAATAGCAATAGAAGTATCGCTGGTCCACGGAGAAGACTATATGTAGTGGCAAACAGTATTAATTATAAATAAGATGCTGTTTATAGGTAGTCTTATAGGGAAAACTAGCTCCAACACAACAAATCCATATTATATATATATATATATATATATATATATACATACATACATACATACATACATACACACACATATACATATACACATATATATATATATACATATATACACATATATATATATATTCCACAGCAACATTAAACAATAATGGTAATATTGATCAGCCTCATATATCTGTATGTTGATTTAGCAACAAACTTTTTATTGGAGAGTGAGATATGGAGAAAATGATGTCCATTATTGAAATAAATGTCAAAATATAAATAATCTTGGGTAATAACCCTAATATATTAATAATCAATAATCTACCATATCTCACAGCAATATGTCTTTAATCATAGTTCATATCTCATACATATGACTCATGGGTCCAACAATTAGAGTACAGCTCCCTCTATTATCATAACCTATAGTGATACCTCATAAAGCAGCCAATACATAGAATGATATCATATTTATTTATTATGCACATTAGCACACATTAATGCACAAAATATTTTTTTTTGGGGGGGGGGGGAGTTTATACTGGAAGCCAAACAACAAGTAATGGAACAACAAGGAGTCCGGAGCACATGCATCAAACAGGTATCTGTAACATAAAATAAAAGGTAATTAAAATCAAATACCGTAGATGAGATTATGTATACATAATTTGCAGATAGAGAAAGTGCACATTAGTCTGACACATGACTATCAACTGGACCTATTTATATACAGGACATAATGGGATACTCTATATTAAGACCCTTGGGGGAAAGGGTATCAAGTTCGTGTATCCAACGGATCTCTTTACATTTAAGGATTCCCTCCCGGTCCCCACCTTGAGGCAGTGGGGCAACAGAGTCAATGACCCTAAATTTGAGCTGACGGATTGTATGGTGAAATTCAGCAAAATGTTTTGAGATTGGTAGATCTGTCTTTCTTGTACGGATAGTGCTTTTATGCTACTACGCTAGCATTGGAGTCCGCTGTAGGCACGCGATTGCTGATGGTTTGTGCAGAGGCCTATGTCCTGGGTGCAGTGAAAGTCCGCTTCCAGCCTAGGATTGCTGAATGTGTGGGCCGAGGCCTATGCCATGTTTGGCCGCTCAGATCAATTTTTTGTTCATGTCTTGGGTTTCCTAGGACCCACCTATGCTGTTGGTGCAAACTTAGTTCCCATTGTGGTGTTTGACCTGTCTGGCACAAAGGCACTGACTGACTTGGGTAGGGGGCAGAGCGCTGACTGCTTTCCCCTTGCAGTGTGGATTGAGCTATGCGACACCTTGACAGAATGAATACTGTGTGGCACATGGATTCCCCATTGCTATGCCCACGTTTGCAGCTCCTGACGGAGGTGGCACAGGATTGGAGTTCTCATTGCTTCTGTACAGCATTGTGGGCTATCGCCCCGCCCCTTTTAAAGAGGGTCGCTGCCTGGCCCTGCTAACCCTCTGCAGTGTGTGCCTCCGGTTCCTCCTCATGGCAGACGCACTTATAAATAGACATGAGGGTGGTGTGGCTATGAGGCCAGTGTGTGGCATGAGGGCAGCTGAAGGCTGCGCAAGGACACTTTGGTGTGCGCTGTGGACACTGGGTCGTGCGGGGGGGAAGGGGGGGGTTGGGCAGCATGTAACCCAGGAGAAGTGGCAGCGGAGTGTCATGCAGGCAGTGATTGTGCCTTGTTGGAGGTAGTGTGGTGCTTAGCTGAGGTATGCCTTGCTAATGAGGGTTTTTCAGAAGAAAAAATTGTTGGGGGGGGGGCCCACTCTTGCCGCTATTGTGGCTTAATAGTGGGACCTGGGAACTTGAGATGCAGCCCAACATGTAGCCCTTCGCCTGCCCTATCCGTTTCAGTGTCAATTTCTTGAATTTCCCAGATTTTCAGAAATGAGAACCTTAGCGAGCATCGGCGATATACAAAAATGCTCGGGTCGCCCATTGACTTCAATGGGGTTCGTTACTCGAAACGAACCCTCGAGCATCGCGGAAAGTTCGACTTGAGTAACGAGCACCTGAGCATTTTGGTGCTCCCTCATCTCTAATTATGACATCATAATGGAGTTCTATATTACATTATAATGAAGTTTTACGTTGTATCTTTTGTTATTACTAGATTGTGACATCATAATGGAGTTGTAAATTCTACCCCCTACTATAATTACATTATGACATCATAATGCAGTTTTACATTATGACATCATAATGGAGTTCTATATTACATAATAATATTGTTCTACATTGTATCTTTTGTTATTACTAGATTATGACATCATAATGGAGTTGTAAATTATATTACCTGCTATAAATAAATTATGACATCATAAAGCAGTTTTACATTATGACATCATAATGGAGTTCTATACTACATTATAATGAAGTTCTACATTGTATCTTTTGTTATTACTAGATTGTGACATCATAATGGAGTTGTAAATTCAATCCCCTGCCATAAATACATTATGACATCATAATGCAGTTTTACATTATGACATCATAATGGCGTTCTATATTACATAATAATGTTTTTCTACATTGTATCTTTTGCTATTACTAGATTCTGACATCATAATGGAGTTGTAAATCCTATCCCCTACTATGAATACATTATTACATCATAATGCAGTTTCACATTATGACATCATAATGGCGTTCTATATTACATAATAATGTTGTTCTACGTTGTATCTTTTGTTACTACTAGATTGCGACATCATAATGAAGTTGTAAATTCTATCCCCTACTATAAAAACATTATGACATCATAATGCAGTTTTACATTATGACATCATAATAGAGTTCTATATTACATTATAATTATGTTGTATCTTTTGTTATTACTAGATTGTGACATCATAATGGAGTTGTAAATTCTATCCCCTACCATGAACAGATTATGACATCATAATGCAGTTTTACATTATGACATCATAATGGAGTTCTATATTACATTATATTTAAGTTGTATGTTGTATCTTTTGTTATTACTAATTTGTGACATCATAATGGAGTTTTAAATACTATCCCCTACCATGAATAGATTATGACATCTTAATGCAGTTTTACATTACATTATGACATCCTAATATAGTTCTATACTAAATTATAATGAAGTTCTACATTGTATCTTTTGTTATTACTAGATTGTGACATCATAATGCAGTTGTAAATTCTACCCCCTACTATAAATACATTATGACATCATAATGCAGTTTTACATTATGACATCATAATGGAGTTCTATATTATATTATAATGAAGTTCTACAAAGTATCTTCTGTTATTACTAGATTGTGACATCATAATGGAGTTGTAAATCCTATCCCCTACAATAAATACATTATGACATCATAATGAAGTTTCACATTATGACATCATAATGGAGTTCTATATTACATAAAAATGCTGTTCTACATTGTATTTTTTGTTATTACTAGATTGTGACATCATAATGATATTGTAAATTCTATCCCCTACCATGAATAGATTATGACATGATAATGCAGTTTTACATTATGACATCATAATGGAGTTCTATATTACAAAGTAGTGTTGTTCTACGTTGCATCTTTTGTTATTACTAGATTGTGATATCATAATGGAGTTGTAAATTCTATTACTTGCTATGAATAGATTATGACATCATAATGCAGTTTTACATTATGACATCATAATAGAGTTCTATACTACATTATAATGAAGTTCTACATTACATCTTTTGTTATTACTAAATTCTGACATCATAATGGAGTTGTAAATTCTATCCCCTACTATGAATACATTATGACGTCATAATGCAGTTTAATATTATGACATCATAATGAAGTTCTATATTACATAATAATGTTGTTCTATGTTGTATCTTTTGTTATTACTAGATTGTGACATCATAATGCAGTTGTAAATTCTATCCCCTACTATAAATACATGATGACATCATAATGCAGTTTTACATTATGACATCATAATGGAGTTCTATATTACATAATAATGTTGTTCTACGTTGTATCCTTTAATAGTACTAGATTGTGACATCATAATGGAGTTGTAAATTCTATCCCCTACCATGAATAGATTATGACATCATAATGCAGTTTTACATTACATGATGACATCATAATGGAGCTCTATATTATAATTTAATGAAGTTCTACGTTGCATCTTTTGTTATTACTAATTTGTGACATCATAATGCAGTTTTAAATACTATCCCCTACCATGAATAGATTATGACATCATAATGCAGTTTTACATTACATTATGACATCCTAATATAGTTCTATACTAAATTATAATTTCACTGTGAAAGTACCCCAGAAATATTAGATTACCATTCTTCATTTGGGGCATTTGAGTACAAAAGACAGAGGCTATTTGTCTTGATCCTGATGAATCGGCTCACTTATTACATCAGGGCCGTAGAAACACGTCGATTAAATATTATTTGTCTATCATCCTTAGCCTTCTGAAATAAAATTTATACCGTTATTACCACTGTATAAATAGCAATATAACCGTACCTGTAAATCTATTAAGGGAACGGTAATTAACATCGGTATAGCGGATCACCACGATAAGGTGATATACCTATCCCCTGTCCTGTATGTTCTTTGGGTGTTTGTATGTTTATGTTCGTCTAGTTTTCTGATGTGTGCTGGGCCATTTGGTGGTGTGATTTAGTGTATTTTAAATAAAGTCCTATAATAAAAGTTATATTTTAATAATAGAACAGATTATCTAATCTAATATTTCTGGGGTAGTTTCACAGTGAAATTGTATTTCATTTAAAGGACCCCACCTGTCCCAGTGACGACTGTATACTAAATTATAATGAAGTTCTACATTGTATCTTTTGTTATTACTAGATTGTGACATCATAATGGAGTTGTAAATTCTACCCCCTACTATAAATACATTATGACATCATAATGCAGTTTTACATTATGACATCATAATAGAGTTCTATATTACATAATAATGTTGTTCTACGTTGTATCTTTTGTTATTACTAGATTGTGACATCATAATGGAGTTGTAAATTCTATTATCTGCTATGAATAGATTATGACATCATAATGCAGTTTTACATTATGACATCATAATGGAGTTCTATACTACATTATAATGAAGTTCTACAAAGTATCTTCTGTTATTACTAGATTGTGACATCATAATGGAGTTGTAAATCCTATCCCCTACAATAAATACATTATGACATCATAATGCAGTTTCACATTATGACATCATAATGGCGTTCTATATTACATAATAATGTTTTTCTACATTGTATCTTTTGTTATTACTAGATTCTGACATCATAATGGAGTTGTAAATCCTATCCCATACTATGAATACATTATTACGTCATAATGCAGTTTCACATTATGACATCATAATGGAGTTCTATATTACATAATAATGTTGTTCTACGTTGTATCTTTTGTTATTACTAGATTCTGACATCATAATGGAGTTGTAAATTCTATTACCTGCTATGAATAGATTATGACATCATAATGCAGTTTTACATTACGACATCAAAATAGAGTTCTATACTACATTATAATGAAGTTCTACATTGTATCTTTTGCTATTACAAGATTGTGACATCATAATGGAGTTGTAAATTCTATCCCCTACCATGAATAGATTATGACATCATAATGCAGTTTTACATTACGTTATGACATCATAACAGAGTTCTATACTAAATTATAATGAAGTTCTACATTGTATCTTTTGTTATTACTAAATTGTGACATCATAATGGAGTTGTAAATCCTATCCACTACAATGAATACATTATGACATCATAATGCAGTTTCACGTTATGACATCATAATGGAGTTCTATATTACATAAAAATGCTGTTCTACATTGTATCTTTTGTTATTACTAGATTGTGACATCATAATGGAGTTGTAAATTCTACCCCCTACTATAAATACATTATGACATCATAATGAAGTTTCACATTATGACATCATAATGAGTTCTATATTACATAATGTTTTTCTACTTTGTATCTTTTATTATTATTAGATTGTGACATTATGGAGTTGTAAATTATATTACCTGCTATAAATAAATTATGACATCATAAAGCAGTTTTACATTATGACATCATAATGGAGTTCTATACTACATTATAATGAAGTTCTACATTGTATCTTTTGTTATTACGAGATTGTGACATCATAATGGAGTTGTAAATTCAATCCCCTGCCATAAATACATTATGACATCATAATGCAGTTTTACATTATGACATCATAATGGCGTTCTATATTACATAATAATGTTTTTCTACATTGCATCTTTTGTTATTACTAGATTCTGACATCATAATGGAGTTGTAAATCCTATCCCCTACTATGAATACATTATTACGTCATAATGCAGTTTCACATTATGACATCATAATGGCGTTCTATATTACATAATAATGTTGTTCTACGTTGTATCTTAGATTGCGACATCATAATGAAGTTGTAAATTCTATCCCCTACTATAAAAACATTATGACATCATAATGCAGTTTTACATTATGACATCATAATAGAGTTCTATATTACATTATAATTATGTTGTATCTTTTGTTATTACTAGATTGTGACATCATAATGGAGATGTAAATTCTATCCCCTACCATGAACAGATTATGACATCATAATGCAGTTTTACATTATGACATAATGGAGTTCTATATTACATTATCATTAAGTTGTATGTTGTATCTTTTGTTATTACTAATTTGTGACAGCATAATGGAGTTTTAAATACTATCCCCTACCATGAATAGATTATGACATCTTAATGCAGTTTTACATTACATTATGACATCCTAATATAGTTCTATACTAAATTATAATGAAGTTCTACATTGTATCTTTTGTTATTACTAGATTGTGACATCATAATGCAGTTGTAAATTCTACCCCCTACTATAAATACATTATGACATCATAATGCAGTTTTACATTATGACATCATAATGGAGTTCTATACTATATTATAATGAAGTTCTACATTGTATCTTTTGTTATTACTAGATTGTGACATCATAATGCAGTTGTAAATTCTACCCCCTACTATAAATACATTATGACATCATAATGCAGTTTCACATTATGACATCATAATGGAGTTCTATATTACATAATAATGTTGTTCTACGTTGTATCTTTTGTTATTACTAGATTCTGACATCATAATGGAGTTGTAAATTCTATTACCTGCTATGAATAGATTATGACATCATAACGCAGTTTTACATTACGACATCAAAATAGAGTTCTATACTACATTATAATGAAGTTCTACATTGTATCTTTTGCTATTACAAGATTGTGACATCATAATGGAGTTGTAAATTCTATCCCCTACCATGAATAGATTATGACATCATAATGCAGTTTTACATTACGTTAGGACATCATAACAGAGTTCTATACTAAATTATAATGAAGTTCTACATTGTATCTTTTGTTATTACTAAATTGTGACATCATAATGGAGTTGTAAATCCTATCCACTACAATGAATACATTATGACATCATAATGCAGTTTCACGTTATGACATCATAATGGAGTTCTATATTACATAAAAATGCTGTTCTACATTGTATCTTTTGTTATTACTAGATTGTGACATCATAATGGAGTTGTAAATTCTACCCCCTACTATAAATACATTATGATATCATAATGAAGTTTCACATTATGACATCATAATGAGTTCTATATTACATAAAAAAGGCTGTTCTACATTGTATCTTTTGTTATTACTAGATTGTGACATCATAATGATATTGTAAATTTGATCCCCTACCATGAATAGATTATGACATCCTAATGCAGTTTTACATTACGACATCATAATAGAGTTCTATACTAAAATATAATGGATTTCTACATTGTATCTTTTGTTATTACTAGATTGTGACATCATAATGGAGTTGTAAATGCTATCCTCTACTATGAATAGATTATGATGTCATAATGCAGTTTCACATTATGACATCATAATGAAGTTCTATATTACATAATGTTTTTCTACTTTGTATCTTTTATTATTATTAGATTGTGACATTATGGAGTTGTAAATTATATTACCTGCTATAAATAAATTATGACATCATAAAGCAGTTTTACATTATGACATCATAATGGAGTTCTATACTACATTATAATGAAGTTCTACATTGTATCTTTTGTTATTACTAGATTGTGACATCATAATGGAGTTGTAAATTCAATCCCCTGCCATAAATACATTATGACATCATAATGCAGTCTTACATTATGACATCATAATGGCGTTCTATATTACATAATGTTTTTCTACATTGTATCTTTTGTTATTACTAGATTCTGACATCATAATGGAGTTGTAAATCCTATCCCCTACTATGAATACATTATTACGTCATAATGCAGTTTCACATTATGACATCATAATGGCGTTCTATATTACATAATAATGTTGTTCTACGTTGTATCTTAGATTGCGACATCATAATGAAGTTGTAAATTCTATCCCCTACTATAAAAACATTATGACATCATAATGCAGTTTTACATTATGACATCATAATAGAGTTCTATATTACATTATAATTATGTTGTATCTTTTGTTATTACTAGATTGTGACATCATAATGGAGTTGTAAATTCTATCCCCTACCATGAACAGATTATGACATCATAATGCAGTTTTACATTATGACATAATGGAGTTCTATATTACATTATCATTAAGTTGTATGTTGTATCTTTTGTTATTACTAATTTGTGACATCATAATGGAGTTTTAAATACTATCCCCTACCATGAATAGATTATGACATCTTAATGCAGTTTTACATTACATTATGACATCCTAATATAGTTCTATACTAAATTATAATGAAGTTCTACATTGTATCTTTTGTTATTACTAGATTGTGACATCATAATGCAGTTGTAAATTCTACCCCCTACTATAAATACATTATGACATCATAATGCAGTTTTACATTATGACATCATAATGGAGTTCTATATTATATTATAATGAAGTTCTACAAAGTATCTTCTGTTATTACTAGATTGTGACATCATAATGGAGTTGTAAATCCTATCCCCTACAATAAATACATTATGACATATAATGAAGTTTCACATTATGACATCATAATGGAGTTCTATATTACATAAAAATGCTGTTCTACGTTGTATTTTTTGTTATTACTAGATTGTGACATCATAATGATATTGTAAATTCTATCCCCTACCATGAATAGATTATGACATCATAATGCAGTTTTACATTATGACATCATAATGGAGTTCTATATTACAAAGTAGTGTTGTTCTACGTTGCATCTTTTGTTATTACTAGATTGTGATATCATAATGGAGTTGTAAATTCTATTACTTGCTATGAATAGATTATGACATCATAATGCAGTTTTACATTATGACATCATAATAGAGTTCTATACTACATTATAATGAAGTTCTACATTACATCTTTTGTTATTACTAGATTCTGAAATCATAATGGTGTTGTAAATTCTATCCCCTACTATGAATACATTATGACGTCATAATGCAGTTTAATATTATGACATCATAATGGAGTTCTATATTACATAATAATGTTGTTCTATGTTGTATCTTTTGTTATTACTAGATTGTGACATCATAATGCAGTTGTAAATTCTATCCCCTACTATAAATACATGATGACATCATAATGCAGTTTTACATTATGACATCATAATGGAGTTCTATATTACATAATAATGTTGTTCTACGTTGTATCCTTTAATAGTACTAGATTGTGACATCATAATGGAGTTGTAAATTCTATCCCCTACCATGAATAGATTATGACATCATAATGCAGTTTTACATTACATGATGACATCATAATGGAGCTCTATATTACAATATAATGAAGTTCTACGTTGCATCTTTTGTTATTACTAATTTGTAACATCATAATGCAGTTTTAAATACTATCCCCTACCATGAATAGATTATGACATCATAATGCAGTTTTACATTACATTATGACATCCTAATATAGTTCTATACTAAATTATAATTTCACTGTGAAAGTACCCCAGAAATATTAGATTACCATTCTTCATTTGGGGCATTTGAGTACAAAAGACAGAGGCTATTTGTCTTGATCCTGATGAATCGGCTCACTTATTACATCAGGGCCGTAGAAACACGTCGATTAAATATTATTTGTCTATCATCCTTAGCCTTCTGAAATAAAATTTATACCGTTATTACCACTGTATAAATAGCAATATAACCGTACCTGTAAATCTATTAAGGGAACGGTAATTAACATCGGTATAGCGGATCACCACGATAAGGTGATATACCTATCCCCTGTCCTGTATGTTCTTTGGGTGTTTGTATGTTTATGTTCGTCTAGTTTTCTGATGTGTGCTGGGCCATTTGGTGGTGTGATTTAGTGTATTTTAAATAAAGTCCTATAAAAAAAGTTATATTTTATTAATAGAACAGATTATCTAATCTAATATTTCTGGGGTACTTTCACAGTGAAATTGTATTTCATTTAAAGGACCCCACCTGTCCCAGTGACGACTGTATACTAAATTATAATGAAGTTCTACATTGTATCTTTTGTTATTACTAGATTGTGACATCATAATGCAGTTTTACATTATGACATCATAATAGAGTTCTATATTATATAATAATGTTGTTCTACGTTGTATCTTTTGTTATTACTAGATTGTGACATCATAATGGAGTTGTAAATTCTATTACCTGCTATGAATAGATTATGACATCATAATGCAGTTTTACATTATGGCATCATAATGGAGTTCTATACTACATTATAATGAAGTTCTACAAAGTATCTTCTGTTATTACTAGATTGTGACATCATAATGGAGTTGTAAATCCTATCCCCTACAATAAATACATTATGACATCATAATGCAGTTTCACATTATGACATCATAATGGCGTTCTATATTACATAATAATGTTTTTCTACATTGTATCTTTTGTTATTACTAGATTCTGACATCATAATGGAGTTGTAAATCCTATCCCATACTATGAATACATTATTACGTCATAATGCAGTTTCACATTATGACATCATAATGGAGTTCTATATTACATAATAATGTTGTTCTACGTTGTATCTTTTGTTATTACTAGATTCTGACATCATAATGGAGTTGTAAATTCTATTACCTGCTATGAATAGATTATGACATCATAATGCAGTTTTACATTACGACATCAAAATAGAGTTCTATACTACATTATAATGAAGTTCTACATTGTATCTTTTGCTATTACAAGATTGTGACATCATAATGGAGTTGTAAATTCTATCCCCTACCATGAATAGATTATGACATCATAATGCAGTTTTACATTACGTTATGACATCATAACAGAGTTCTATACTAAATTATAATGAAGTTCTACATTGTATCTTTTGTTATTACTAAATTGTGACATCATAATGGAGTTGTAAATCCCATCCACTACAATGAATACATTATGACATCATAATGCAGTTTCACGTTATGACATCATAATGGAGTTCTATATTACATACAAATGCTGTTCTACATTGTATCTTTTGTTATTACTAGATTGTGACATCATAATGGAGTTGTAAATTCTACCCCCTACTATAAATACATTATGACATCATAATGAAGTTTCACATTATGACATCATAATGAGTTGTATATTACATAAAAAGGCTGTTCTACATTGTATCTTTTGTTATTACTAGATTGTGACATCATAATGATATTGTAAATTTGATCCCCTACCATGAATAGATTATGACATCCTAATGCAGTTTTACATTACGACATCATAATAGAGTTCTATACTAAAATATAATGGATTTCTACATTGTATCTTTTGTTATTACTAGATTGTGACATCTTAATGGAGTTGTAAATGCTATCACCTACTATGAATAGATTATGATGTCATAATGCAGTTTCACATTATGACATCATAATGAAGTTCTATATTACATAATGTTTTTCTACTTTGTATCTTTTATTATTATTAGATTGTGACATAATGGAGTTGTAAATTATATTACCTGCTATAAATAAATTATGACATCATAAAGCAGTTTTACATTATGACATCATAATGGAGTTCTATACTACATTATAATGAAGTTCTACATTGTATCTTTTGTTATTACTAGATTGTGACATCATAATGGAGTTGTAAATTCAATCCCCTGCCATAAATACATTATGACATCATAATGCAGTTTTACATTATGACATCATAATGGCGTTCTATATTACATAATAATGTTTTTCTACATTGTATCTTTTGTTATTACTAGATTCTGACATCATAATGGAGTTGTAAATCCTATCCCCTACTATGAATACATTATTACGTCATAATGCAGTTTCACATTATGACATCATAATGGCGTTCTATATTACATAATAATGTTGTTCTACGTTGTATCTTTTGTTACTACTAGATTGCGACATCATAATGAAGTTGTAAATTCTATCCCCTACTATAAAAACATTATGACATCATAATGCAGTTTTACATTATGACATCATAATAGAGTTCTATATTACATTATAATTATGTTGTATCTTTTGTTATTACTAGATTGTGACATCATAATGGAGTTGTAAATTCTATCCCCTACCATGAACAGATTATGACATCATAATGCAGTTTTACATTATGACATCATAATGGAGTTCTATATTACATTATCATTAAGTTGTATGTTGTATCTTTTGTTATTACTAATTTGTGACATCATAATGGAGTTTTAAATACTATCCCCTACCATGAATAGATTATGACATCTTAATGCAGTTTTACATTACATTATGACATCCTAATATAGTTCTATACTAAATTATAATGAAGTTCTACATTGTATCTTTTGTTATTACTAGATTGTGACATCATAATGCAGTTGTAAATTCTACCCCCTACTATAAATACATTATGACATCATAATGCAGTTTTACATTATGACATCATAATGGAGTTCTATATTATATTATAATGAAGTTCTACAAAGTATCTTCTGTTATTACTAGATTGTGACATCATAATGGAGTTGTAAATCCTATCCCCTACAATAAATACATTATGACATCATAATGAAGTTTCACATTATGACATCATAATGGAGTTCTATATTACATAAAAATGCTGTTCTACGTTGTATTTTTTGTTATTACTAGATTGTGACATCATAATGATATTGTAAATTCTATCCCCTACCATGAATAGATTATGACATCATAAGCAGTTTTACATTATGACATCATAATGGAGTTCTATATTACAAAGTAGTGTTGTTCTACGTTGCATCTTTTGTTATTACTAGATTGTGATATCATAATGGAGTTGTAAATTCTATTACTTGCTATGAATAGATTATGACATCATAATGCAGTTTTACATTATGACATCATAATAGAGTTCTATATTACATTATAATGAAGTTCTACATTACATCTTTTGTTATTACTATATTCTGACATCATAATGGTGTTGTAAATTCTATCCCCTACTATGAATACATTATGACGTCATAATGCAGTTTAATATTATGACATCATAATGGAGTTCTATATTACATAATAATGTTGTTCTATGTTGTATCTTTTGTTATTACTAGATTGTGACATCATAATGCAGTTGTAAATTCTATCCCCTACTATAAATACATGATGACATCATAATGCAGTTTTACATTATGACATCATAATGGAGTTCTATATTACATAATAATGTTGTTCTACGTTGTATCCTTTAATAGTACTAGATTGTGACATCATAATGGAGTTGTAAATTCTATCCCCTACCATGAATAGATTATGACATCATAATGCAGTTTTACATTACATTATGACATCCTAATATAGTTCTATACTAAATTATAATTTCACTGTGAAAGTACCCCAGAAATATTAGATTACCATTCTTCATTTGGGGCGTTTGAGTACAAAAGACAGAGGCTATTTGTCTTGATCCTGATGAATCGGCTCACTTATTACATCAGGGCCGTAGAAACACGTCGATTAAATATTATTTGTCTATCATCCTTAGCCTTCTGAAATAAAATTTATACCGTTATTACCACTGTATAAATAGCAATATAACCGTACCTGTAAATCTATTAAGGGAACGGTAATTAACATCGGTATAGCGGATCACCACGATAAGGTGATATACCTATCCCCTGTCCTGTATGTTCTTTGGGTGTTTGTATGTTTATGTTCGTCTAGTTTTCTGATGTGTGCTGGGCCATTTGGTGGTGTGATTTAGTGTATTTTAAATAAAGTCCTATAATAAAAGTTATATTTTAATAATAGAACAGATTATCTAATCTAATATTTCTGGGGTAGTTTCACAGTGAAATTGTATTTCATTTAAAGGACCCCACCTGTCCCAGTGACGACTGTATACTAAATTATAATGAAGTTCTACATTGTATCTTTTGTTATTACTAGATTGTGACATCATAATGGAGTTGTAAATTCTACCCCCTACTATAAATACATTATGACATCATAATGCAGTTTTACATTATGACATCATAATAGAGTTCTATATTACATAATAATGTTGTTCTACGTTGTATCTTTTGTTATTACTAGATTGTGACATCATAATGGAGTTGTAAATTCTATTACCTGCTATGAATAGATTATGACATCATAATGCAGTTTTACATTATGACATCATAATGGAGTTCTATACTACATTATAATGAAGTTCTACAAAGTATCTTCTGTTATTACTAGATTGTGACATCATAATGGAGTTGTAAATCCTATCCCCTACAATAAATACATTATGACATCATAATGCAGTTTCACATTATGACATCATAATGGCGTTCTATATTACATAATAATGTTTTTCTACATTGTATCTTTTGTTATTACTAGATTCTGACATCATAATGGAGTTGTAAATCCTATCCCATACTATGAATACATTATTACGTCATAATGCAGTTTCACATTATGACATCATAATGGAGTTCTATATTACATAATAATGTTGTTCTACGTTGTATCTTAGATTGCGACATCATAATGAAGTTGTAAATTCTATCACCTACTATAAAAACATTATGACATCATAATGCAGTTTTACATTATGACATCATAATAGAGTTCTATATTACATTATAATTATGTTGTATCTTTTGTTATTACTAGATTGTGACATCATAATGGAGTTGTAAATTCTATCCCCTACCATGAACAGATTATGACATCATAATGCAGTTTTACATTATGACATAATGGAGTTCTATATTACATTATCATTAAGTTGTATGTTGTATCTTTTGTTATTACTAATTTGTGACATCATAATGGAGTTTTAAATACTATCCCCTACCATGAATAGATTATGACATCTTAATGCAGTTTTACATTACATTATGACATCCTAATATAGTTCTATACTAAATTATAATGAAGTTCTACATTGTATCTTTTGTTATTACTAGATTGTGACATCATAATGCAGTTGTAAATTCTACCCCCTACTATAAATACATTATGACATCATAATGCAGTTTTACATTATGACATCATAATGGAGTTCTATATTATATTATAATGAAGTTCTACATTGTATCTTTTGTTATTACTAGATTGTGACATCATAATGCAGTTGTAAATTCTACCCCCTACTATAAATACATTATGACATCATAATGCAGTTTCACATTATGACATCATAATGGAGTTCTATATTACATAATAATGTTGTTCTACGTTGTATCTTTTGTTATTACTAGATTCTGACATCATAATGGAGTTGTAAATTCTATTACCTGCTATGAATAGATTATGACATCATAACGCAGTTTTACATTACGACATCAAAATAGAGTTCTATACTACATTATAATGAAGTTCTACATTGTATCTTTTGCTATTACAAGATTGTGACATCATAATGGAGTTGTAAATTCTATCCCCTACCATGAATAGATTATGACATCATAATGCAGTTTTACATTACGTTATGACATCATAACAGAGTTCTATACTAAATTATAATGAAGTTCTACATTGTATCTTTTGTTATTACTAAATTGTGACATCATAATGGAGTTGTAAATCCTATCCACTACAATGAATACATTATGACATCATAATGCAGTTTCACGTTATGACATCATAATGGAGTTCTATATTACATAAAAATGCTGTTCTACATTGTATCTTTTGTTATTACTAGATTGTGACATCATAATGGAGTTGTAAATTCTACCCCCTACTATAAATACATTATGATATCATAATGAAGTTTCACATTATGACATCATAATGAGTTCTATATTACATAAAAAAGGCTGTTCTACATTGTATCTTTTGTTATTACTAGATTGTGACATCATAATGATATTGTAAATTTGATCCCCTACCATGAATAGATTATGACATCCTAATGCAGTTTTACATTACGACATCATAATAGAGTTCTATACTAAAATATAATGGATTTCTACATTGTATCTTTTGTTATTACTAGATTGTGACATCATAATGGAGTTGTAAATGCTATCCCCTACTATGAATAGATTATGATGTCATAATGCAGTTTCACATTATGACATCATAATGAAGTTCTATATTACATAATGTTTTTCTACTTTGTATCTTTTATTATTATTAGATTGTGACATTATGGAGTTGTAAATTATATTACCTGCTATAAATAAATTATGACATCATAAAGCAGTTTTACATTATGACATCATAATGGAGTTCTATACTACATTATAATGAAGTTCTACATTGTATCTTTTGTTATTACTAGATTGTGACATCATAATGGAGTTGTAAATTCAATCCCCTGCCATAAATACATTATGACATCATAATGCAGTCTTACATTATGACATCATAATGGCGTTCTATATTACATAATGTTTTTCTACATTGTATCTTTTGTTATTACTAGATTCTGACATCATAATGGAGTTGTAAATCCTATCCCCTACTATGAATACATTATTACGTCATAATGCAGTTTCACATTATGACATCATAATGGCGTTCTATATTACATAATAATGTTGTTCTACGTTGTATCTTAGATTGCGACATCATAATGAAGTTGTAAATTCTATCCCCTACTATAAAAACATTATGACATCATAATGCAGTTTTACATTATGACATCATAATAGAGTTCTATATTACATTATAATTATGTTGTATCTTTTGTTATTACTAGATTGTGACATCATAATGGAGTTGTAAATTCTATCCCCTACCATGAACAGATTATGACATCATAATGCAGTTTTACATTATGACATAATGGAGTTCTATATTACATTATCATTAAGTTGTATGTTGTATCTTTTGTTATTACTAATTTGTGACATCATAATGGAGTTTTAAATACTATCCCCTACCATGAATAGATTATGACATCTTAATGCAGTTTTACATTACATTATGACATCCTAATATAGTTCTATACTAAATTATAATGAAGTTCTACATTGTATCTTTTGTTATTACTAGATTGTGACATCATAATGCAGTTGTAAATTCTACCCCCTACTATAAATACATTATGACATCATAATGCAGTTTTACATTATGACATCATAATGGAGTTCTATATTATATTATAATGAAGTTCTACAAAGTATCTTCTGTTATTACTAGATTGTGACATCATAATGGAGTTGTAAATCCTATCCCCTACAATAAATACATTATGACATATAATGAAGTTTCACATTATGACATCATAATGGAGTTCTATATTACATAAAAATGCTGTTCTACGTTGTATTTTTTGTTATTACTAGATTGTGACATCATAATGATATTGTAAATTCTATCCCCTACCATGAATAGATTATGACATCATAATGCAGTTTTACATTATGACATCATAATGGAGTTCTATATTACAAAGTAGTGTTGTTCTACGTTGCATCTTTTGTTATTACTAGATTGTGATATCATAATGGAGTTGTAAATTCTATTACTTGCTATGAATAGATTATGACATCATAATGCAGTTTTACATTATGACATCATAATAGAGTTCTATACTACATTATAATGAAGTTCTACATTACATCTTTTGTTATTACTAGATTCTGAAATCATAATGGTGTTGTAAATTCTATCCCCTACTATGAATACATTATGACGTCATAATGCAGTTTAATATTATGACATCATAATGGAGTTCTATATTACATAATAATGTTGTTCTATGTTGTATCTTTTGTTATTACTAGATTGTGACATCATAATGCAGTTGTAAATTCTATCCCCTACTATAAATACATGATGACATCATAATGCAGTTTTACATTATGACATCATAATGGAGTTCTATATTACATAATAATGTTGTTCTACGTTGTATCCTTTAATAGTACTAGATTGTGACATCATAATGGAGTTGTAAATTCTATCCCCTACCATGAATAGATTATGACATCATAATGCAGTTTTACATTACATGATGACATCATAATGGAGCTCTATATTACAATATAATGAAGTTCTACGTTGCATCTTTTGTTATTACTAATTTGTGACATCTAATGCAGTTTTAAATACTATCCCCTACCATGAATAGATTATGACATCATAATGCAGTTTTACATTACATTATGACATCCTAATATAGTTCTATACTAAATTATAATTTCACTGTGAAAGTACCCCAGAAATATTAGATTACCATTCTTCATTTGGGGCATTTGAGTACAAAAGACAGAGGCTATTTGTCTTGATCCTGATGAATCGGCTCACTTATTACATCAGGGCCGTAGAAACACGTCGATTAAATATTATTTGTCTATCATCCTTAGCCTTCTGAAATAAAATTTATACCGTTATTACCACTGTATAAATAGCAATATAACCGTACCTGTAAATCTATTAAGGGAACGGTAATTAACATCGGTATAGCGGATCACCACGATAAGGTGATATACCTATCCCCTGTCCTGTATGTTCTTTGGGTGTTTGTATGTTTATGTTCGTCTAGTTTTCTGATGTGTGCTGGGCCATTTGGTGGTGTGATTTAGTGTATTTTAAATAAAGTCCTATAATAAAAGTTATATTTTAATAATAGAACAGATTATCTAATCTAATATTTCTGGGGTAGTTTCACAGTGAAATTGCATTTCATTTAAAGGACCCCACCTGTCCCAGTGACGACTGTATACTAAATTATAATGAAGTTCTACATTGTATCTTTTGTTATTACTAGATTGTGACATCATAATGGAGTTGTAAATTCTACCCCCTACTATAAACACATTATGACATCATAATGCAGTTTTACATTATGACATCATAATAGAGTTCTACATTACATAATAATGTTGTTCTACGTTGTATCTTTTGTTATTACTAGATTGTGACATCATAATGGAGTTGTAAATTCTATTATCTGCTATGAATAGATTATGACATCATAATGCAGTTTTACATTATGACATCATAATGGAGTTCTATACTACATTATAATGAAGTTCTACAAAGTATCTTCTGTTATTACTAGATTGTGACATCATAATGGAGTTGTAAATCCTATCCCCTACAATAAATACATTATGACATCATAATGCAGTTTCACATTATGACATCATAATGGCGTTCTATATTACATAATAATGTTTTTCTACATTGTATCTTTTGTTATTACTAGATTCTGACATCATAATGGAGTTGTAAATCCTATCCCATACTATGAATACATTATTACGTCATAATGCAGTTTCACATTATGACATCATAATGGAGTTCTATATTACATAATAATGTTGTTCTACGTTGTATCTTTTGTTATTACTAGATTCTGACATCATAATGGAGTTGTAAATTCTATTACCTGCTATGAATAGATTATGACATCATAATGCAGTTTTACATTACGACATCAAAATAGAGTTCTATACTACATTATAATGAAGTTCTACATTGTATCTTTTGCTATTACAAGATTGTGACATCATAATGGAGTTGTAAATTCTATCCCCTACCATGAATAGATTATGACATCATAATGCAGTTTTACATTACGTTATGACATCATAACAGAGTTCTATACTAAATTATAATGAAGTTCTACATTGTATCTTTTGTTATTACTAAATTGTGACATCATAATGGAGTTGTAAATCCTATCCACTACAATGAATACATTATGACATCATAATGCAGTTTCACGTTATGACATCATAATGGAGTTCTATATTACATAAAAATGCTGTTCTACATTGTATCTTTTGTTATTACTAGATTGTGACATCATAATGGAGTTGTAAATTCTACCCCCTACTATAAATACATTATGACATCATAATGAAGTTTCACATTATGACATCATAATGAGTTCTATATTACATAAAAAGGCTGTTCTACATTGTATCTTTTGTTATTACTAGATTGTGACATCATAATGATATTGTAAATTTGATCCCCTACCATGAATAGATTATGACATCCTAATGCAGTTTTACATTACGACATCATAATAGAGTTCTATACTAAAATATAATGGATTTCTACATTGTATCTTTTGTTATTACTAGATTGTGACATCATAATGGAGTTGTAAATGCTATCCCCTACTATGAATAGATTATGATGTCATAATGCAGTTTCACATTATGACATCATAATGAAGTTCTATATTACATAATGTTTTTCTACTTTGTATCTTTTATTATTATTAGATTGTGACATTATGGAGTTGTAAATTATATTACCTGCTATAAATAAATTATGACATCATAAAGCAGTTTTACATTATGACATCATAATGGAGTTCTATACTACATTATAATGAAGTTCTACATTGTATCTTTTGTTATTACTAGATTGTGACATCATAATGGAGTTGTAAATTCAATCCCCTGCCATAAATACATTATGACATCATAATGCAGTTTTACATTATGACATCATAATGGCGTTCTATATTACATAATAATGTTTTTCTACATTGTATCTTTTGTTATTACTAGATTCTGACATCATAATGGAGTTGTAAATCCTATCCCCTACTATGAATACATTATTACGTCATAATGCAGTTTCACATTATGACATCATAATGGCGTTCTATATTACATAATAATGTTGTTCTACGTTGTATCTTTTGTTACTACTAGATTGCGACATCATAATGAAGTTGTAAATTCTATCCCCTACTATAAAAACATTATGACATCATAATGCAGTTTTACATTATGACATCATAATAGAGTTCTATATTACATTATAATTATGTTGTATCTTTTGTTATTACTAGATTGTGACATCATAATGGAGTTGTAAATTCTATCCCCTACCATGAACAGATTATGACATCATAATGCAGTTTTACATTATGACATCATAATGGAGTTCTATATTACATTATCATTAAGTTGTATGTTGTATCTTTTGTTATTACTAATTTGTGACATCATAATGGAGTTTTAAATACTATCCCCTACCATGAATAGATTATGACATCTTAATGTAGTTTTACATTACATTATGACATCCTAATATAGTTCTATACTAAATTATAATGAAGTTCTACATTGTATCTTTTGTTATTACTAGATTGTGACATCATAATGCAGTTGTAAATTCTACCCCCTACTATAAATACATTATGACATCATAATGCAGTTTTACATTATGACATCATAATGGAGTTCTATATTATATTATAATGAAGTTCTACAAAGTATCTTCTGTTATTACTAGATTGTGACATCATAATGGAGTTGTAAATCCTATCCCCTACAATAAATACATTATGACATCATAATGAAGTTTCACATTATGACATCATAATGGAGTTCTATATTACATAAAAATGCTGTTCTACGTTGTATTTTTTGTTATTACTAGATTGTGACATCATAATGATATTGTAAATTCTATCCCCTACCATGAATAGATTATGACATCATAAGCAGTTTTACATTATGACATCATAATGGAGTTCTATATTACAAAGTAGTGTTGTTCTACGTTGCATCTTTTGTTATTACTAGATTGTGATATCATAATGGAGTTGTAAATTCTATTACTTGCTATGAATAGATTATGACATCATAATGCAGTTTTACATTATGACATCATAATAGAGTTCTATATTACATTATAATGAAGTTCTACATTACATCTTTTGTTATTACTATATTCTGACATCATAATGGTGTTGTAAATTCTATCCCCTACTATGAATACATTATGACGTCATAATGCAGTTTAATATTATGACATCATAATGGAGTTCTATATTACATAATAATGTTGTTCTATGTTGTATCTTTTGTTATTACTAGATTGTGACATCATAATGCAGTTGTAAATTCTATCCCCTACTATAAATACATGATGACATCATAATGCAGTTTTACATTATGACATCATAATGGAGTTCTATATTACATAATAATGTTGTTCTACGTTGTATCCTTTAATAGTACTAGATTGTGACATCATAATGGAGTTGTAAATTCTATCCCCTACCATGAATAGATTATGACATCATAATGCAGTTTTACATTACATTATGACATCCTAATATAGTTCTATACTAAATTATAATTTCACTGTGAAAGTACCCCAGAAATATTAGATTACCATTCTTCATTTGGGGCGTTTGAGTACAAAAGACAGAGGCTATTTGTCTTGATCCTGATGAATCGGCTCACTTATTACATCAGGGCCGTAGAAACACGTCGATTAAATATTATTTGTCTATCATCCTTAGCCTTCTGAAATAAAATTTATACCGTTATTACCACTGTATAAATAGCAATATAACCGTACCTGTAAATCTATTAAGGGAACGGTAATTAACATCGGTATAGCGGATCACCACGATAAGGTGATATACCTATCCCCTGTCCTGTATGTTCTTTGGGTGTTTGTATGTTTATGTTCGTCTAGTTTTCTGATGTGTGCTGGGCCATTTGGTGGTGTGATTTAGTGTATTTTAAATAAAGTCCTATAATAAAAGTTATATTTTAATAATAGAACAGATTATCTAATCTAATATTTCTGGGGTAGTTTCACAGTGAAATTGTATTTCATTTAAAGGACCCCACCTGTCCCAGTGACGACTGTATACTAAATTATAATGAAGTTCTACATTGTATCTTTTGTTATTACTAGATTGTGACATCATAATGGAGTTGTAAATTCTACCCCCTACTATAAATACATTATGACATCATAATGCAGTTTTACATTATGACATCATAATAGAGTTCTATATTACATAATAATGTTGTTCTACGTTGTATCTTTTGTTATTACTAGATTGTGACATCATAATGGAGTTGTAAATTCTATTACCTGCTATGAATAGATTATGACATCATAATGCAGTTTTACATTATGACATCATAATGGAGTTCTATACTACATTATAATGAAGTTCTACAAAGTATCTTCTGTTATTACTAGATTGTGACATCATAATGGAGTTGTAAATCCTATCCCCTACAATAAATACATTATGACATCATAATGCAGTTTCACATTATGACATCATAATGGCGTTCTATATTACATAATAATGTTTTTCTACATTGTATCTTTTGTTATTACTAGATTCTGACATCATAATGGAGTTGTAAATCCTATCCCATACTATGAATACATTATTACGTCATAATGCAGTTTCACATTATGACATCATAATGGAGTTCTATATTACATAATAATGTTGTTCTACGTTGTATCTTAGATTGCGACATCATAATGAAGTTGTAAATTCTATCCCCTACTATAAAAACATTATGACATCATAATGCAGTTTTACATTATGACATCATAATAGAGTTCTATATTACATTATAATTATGTTGTATCTTTTGTTATTACTAGATTGTGACATCATAATGGAGTTGTAAATTCTATCCCCTACCATGAACAGATTATGACATCATAATGCAGTTTTACATTATGACATAATGGAGTTCTATATTACATTATCATTAAGTTGTATGTTGTATCTTTTGTTATTACTAATTTGTGACATCATAATGGAGTTTTAAATACTATCCCCTACCATGAATAGATTATGACATCTTAATGCAGTTTTACATTACATTATGACATCCTAATATAGTTCTATACTAAATTATAATGAAGTTCTACATTGTATCTTTTGTTATTACTAGATTGTGACATCATAATGCAGTTGTAAATTCTACCCCCTACTATAAATACATTATGACATCATAATGCAGTTTTACATTATGACATCATAATGGAGTTCTATATTATATTATAATGAAGTTCTACATTGTATCTTTTGTTATTACTAGATTGTGACATCATAATGCAGTTGTAAATTCTACCCCCTACTATAAATACATTATGACATCATAATGCAGTTTCACATTATGACATCATAATGGAGTTCTATATTACATAATAATGTTGTTCTACGTTGTATCTTTTGTTATTACTAGATTCTGACATCATAATGGAGTTGTAAATTCTATTACCTGCTATGAATAGATTATGACATCATAACGCAGTTTTACATTACGACATCAAAATAGAGTTCTATACTACATTATAATGAAGTTCTACATTGTATCTTTTGCTATTACAAGATTGTGACATCATAATGGAGTTGTAAATTCTATCCCCTACCATGAATAGATTATGACATCATAATGCAGTTTTACATTACGTTATGACATCATAACAGAGTTCTATACTAAATTATAATGAAGTTCTACATTGTATCTTTTGTTATTACTAAATTGTGACATCATAATGGAGTTGTAAATCCTATCCACTACAATGAATACATTATGACATCATAATGCAGTTTCACGTTATGACATCATAATGGAGTTCTATATTACATAAAAATGCTGTTCTACATTGTATCTTTTGTTATTACTAGATTGTGACATCATAATGGAGTTGTAAATTCTACCCCCTACTATAAATACATTATGATATCATAATGAAGTTTCACATTATGACATCATAATGAGTTCTATATTACATAAAAAAGGCTGTTCTACATTGTATCTTTTGTTATTACTAGATTGTGACATCATAATGATATTGTAAATTTGATCCCCTACCATGAATAGATTATGACATCCTAATGCAGTTTTACATTACGACATCATAATAGAGTTCTATACTAAAATATAATGGATTTCTACATTGTATCTTTTGTTATTACTAGATTGTGACATCATAATGGAGTTGTAAATGCTATCCCCTACTATGAATAGATTATGATGTCATAATGCAGTTTCACATTATGACATCATAATGAAGTTCTATATTACATAATGTTTTTCTACTTTGTATCTTTTATTATTATTAGATTGTGACATTATGGAGTTGTAAATTATATTACCTGCTATAAATAAATTATGACATCATAAAGCAGTTTTACATTATGACATCATAATGGAGTTCTATACTACATTATAATGAAGTTCTACATTGTATCTTTTGTTATTACTAGATTGTGACATCATAATGGAGTTGTAAATTCAATCCCCTGCCATAAATACATTATGACATCATAATGCAGTCTTACATTATGACATCATAATGGCGTTCTATATTACATAATGTTTTTCTACATTGTATCTTTTGTTATTACTAGATTCTGACATCATAATGGAGTTGTAAATCCTATCCCCTACTATGAATACATTATTACGTCATAATGCAGTTTCACATTATGACATCATAATGGCGTTCTATATTACATAATAATGTTGTTCTACGTTGTATCTTAGATTGCGACATCATAATGAAGTTGTAAATTCTATCCCCTACTATAAAAACATTATGACATCATAATGCAGTTTTACATTATGACATCATAATAGAGTTCTATATTACATTATAATTATGTTGTATCTTTTGTTATTACTAGATTGTGACATCATAATGGAGTTGTAAATTCTATCCCCTACCATGAACAGATTATGACATCATAATGCAGTTTTACATTATGACATAATGGAGTTCTATATTACATTATCATTAAGTTGTATGTTGTATCTTTTGTTATTACTAATTTGTGACATCATAATGGAGTTTTAAATACTATCCCCTACCATGAATAGATTATGACATCTTAATGCAGTTTTACATTACATTATGACATCCTAATATAGTTCTATACTAAATTATAATGAAGTTCTACATTGTATCTTTTGTTATTACTAGATTGTGACATCATAATGCAGTTGTAAATTCTACCCCCTACTATAAATACATTATGACATCATAATGCAGTTTTACATTATGACATCATAATGGAGTTCTATATTATATTATAATGAAGTTCTACAAAGTATCTTCTGTTATTACTAGATTGTGACATCATAATGGAGTTGTAAATCCTATCCCCTACAATAAATACATTATGACATATAATGAAGTTTCACATTATGACATCATAATGGAGTTCTATATTACATAAAAATGCTGTTCTACGTTGTATTTTTTGTTATTACTAGATTGTGACATCATAATGATATTGTAAATTCTATCCCCTACCATGAATAGATTATGACATCATAATGCAGTTTTACATTATGACATCATAATGGAGTTCTATATTACAAAGTAGTGTTGTTCTACGTTGCATCTTTTGTTATTACTAGATTGTGATATCATAATGGAGTTGTAAATTCTATTACTTGCTATGAATAGATTATGACATCATAATGCAGTTTTACATTATGACATCATAATAGAGTTCTATACTACATTATAATGAAGTTCTACATTACATCTTTTGTTATTACTAGATTCTGAAATCATAATGGTGTTGTAAATTCTATCCCCTACTATGAATACATTATGACGTCATAATGCAGTTTAATATTATGACATCATAATGGAGTTCTATATTACATAATAATGTTGTTCTATGTTGTATCTTTTGTTATTACTAGATTGTGACATCATAATGCAGTTGTAAATTCTATCCCCTACTATAAATACATGATGACATCATAATGCAGTTTTACATTATGACATCATAATGGAGTTCTATATTACATAATAATGTTGTTCTACGTTGTATCCTTTAATAGTACTAGATTGTGACATCATAATGGAGTTGTAAATTCTATCCCCTACCATGAATAGATTATGACATCATAATGCAGTTTTACATTACATGATGACATCATAATGGAGCTCTATATTACAATATAATGAAGTTCTACGTTGCATCTTTTGTTATTACTAATTTGTGACATCTAATGCAGTTTTAAATACTATCCCCTACCATGAATAGATTATGACATCATAATGCAGTTTTACATTACATTATGACATCCTAATATAGTTCTATACTAAATTATAATTTCACTGTGAAAGTACCCCAGAAATATTAGATTACCATTCTTCATTTGGGGCATTTGAGTACAAAAGACAGAGGCTATTTGTCTTGATCCTGATGAATCGGCTCACTTATTACATCAGGGCCGTAGAAACACGTCGATTAAATATTATTTGTCTATCATCCTTAGCCTTCTGAAATAAAATTTATACCGTTATTACCACTGTATAAATAGCAATATAACCGTACCTGTAAATCTATTAAGGGAACGGTAATTAACATCGGTATAGCGGATCACCACGATAAGGTGATATACCTATCCCCTGTCCTGTATGTTCTTTGGGTGTTTGTATGTTTATGTTCGTCTAGTTTTCTGATGTGTGCTGGGCCATTTGGTGGTGTGATTTAGTGTATTTTAAATAAAGTCCTATAATAAAAGTTATATTTTAATAATAGAACAGATTATCTAATCTAATATTTCTGGGGTAGTTTCACAGTGAAATTGCATTTCATTTAAAGGACCCCACCTGTCCCAGTGACGACTGTATACTAAATTATAATGAAGTTCTACATTGTATCTTTTGTTATTACTAGATTGTGACATCATAATGGAGTTGTAAATTCTACCCCCTACTATAAACACATTATGACATCATAATGCAGTTTTACATTATGACATCATAATAGAGTTCTACATTACATAATAATGTTGTTCTACGTTGTATCTTTTGTTATTACTAGATTGTGACATCATAATGGAGTTGTAAATTCTATTATCTGCTATGAATAGATTATGACATCATAATGCAGTTTTACATTATGACATCATAATGGAGTTCTATACTACATTATAATGAAGTTCTACAAAGTATCTTCTGTTATTACTAGATTGTGACATCATAATGGAGTTGTAAATCCTATCCCCTACAATAAATACATTATGACATCATAATGCAGTTTCACATTATGACATCATAATGGCGTTCTATATTACATAATAATGTTTTTCTACATTGTATCTTTTGTTATTACTAGATTCTGACATCATAATGGAGTTGTAAATCCTATCCCATACTATGAATACATTATTACGTCATAATGCAGTTTCACATTATGACATCATAATGGAGTTCTATATTACATAATAATGTTGTTCTACGTTGTATCTTTTGTTATTACTAGATTCTGACATCATAATGGAGTTGTAAATTCTATTACCTGCTATGAATAGATTATGACATCATAATGCAGTTTTACATTACGACATCAAAATAGAGTTCTATACTACATTATAATGAAGTTCTACATTGTATCTTTTGCTATTACAAGATTGTGACATCATAATGGAGTTGTAAATTCTATCCCCTACCATGAATAGATTATGACATCATAATGCAGTTTTACATTACGTTATGACATCATAACAGAGTTCTATACTAAATTATAATGAAGTTCTACATTGTATCTTTTGTTATTACTAAATTGTGACATCATAATGGAGTTGTAAATCCTATCCACTACAATGAATACATTATGACATCATAATGCAGTTTCACGTTATGACATCATAATGGAGTTCTATATTACATAAAAATGCTGTTCTACATTGTATCTTTTGTTATTACTAGATTGTGACATCATAATGGAGTTGTAAATTCTACCCCCTACTATAAATACATTATGACATCATAATGAAGTTTCACATTATGACATCATAATGAGTTCTATATTACATAAAAAGGCTGTTCTACATTGTATCTTTTGTTATTACTAGATTGTGACATCATAATGATATTGTAAATTTGATCCCCTACCATGAATAGATTATGACATCCTAATGCAGTTTTACATTACGACATCATAATAGAGTTCTATACTAAAATATAATGGATTTCTACATTGTATCTTTTGTTATTACTAGATTGTGACATCATAATGGAGTTGTAAATGCTATCCCCTACTATGAATAGATTATGATGTCATAATGCAGTTTCACATTATGACATCATAATGAAGTTCTATATTACATAATGTTTTTCTACTTTGTATCTTTTATTATTATTAGATTGTGACATTATGGAGTTGTAAATTATATTACCTGCTATAAATAAATTATGACATCATAAAGCAGTTTTACATTATGACATCATAATGGAGTTCTATACTACATTATAATGAAGTTCTACATTGTATCTTTTGTTATTACTAGATTGTGACATCATAATGGAGTTGTAAATTCAATCCCCTGCCATAAATACATTATGACATCATAATGCAGTTTTACATTATGACATCATAATGGCGTTCTATATTACATAATAATGTTTTTCTACATTGTATCTTTTGTTATTACTAGATTCTGACATCATAATGGAGTTGTAAATCCTATCCCCTACTATGAATACATTATTACGTCATAATGCAGTTTCACATTATGACATCATAATGGCGTTCTATATTACATAATAATGTTGTTCTACGTTGTATCTTAGATTGCGACATCATAATGAAGTTGTAAATTCTATCCCCTACTATAAAAACATTATGACATCATAATGCAGTTTTACATTATGACATCATAATAGAGTTCTATATTACATTATAATTATGTTGTATCTTTTGTTATTACTAGATTGTGACATCATAATGGAGTTGTAAATTCTATCCCCTACCATGAACAGATTATGACATCATAATGCAGTTTTACATTATGACATAATGGAGTTCTATATTACATTATCATTAAGTTGTATGTTGTATCTTTTGTTATTACTAATTTGTGACATCATAATGGAGTTTTAAATACTATCCCCTACCATGAATAGATTATGACATCTTAATGCAGTTTTACATTACATTATGACATCCTAATATAGTTCTATACTAAATTATAATGAAGTTCTACATTGTATCTTTTGTTATTACTAGATTGTGACATCATAATGCAGTTGTAAATTCTACCCCTACTATAAATACATTATGACATCATAATGCAGTTTCACATTATGACATCATAATGGAGTTCTATATTATATTATAATGAAGTTCTACATTGTATCTTTTGTTATTACTAGATTGTGACATCATAATGCAGTTGTAAATTCTACCCCCTACTATAAATACATTATGACATCATAATGCAGTTTCACATTATGACATCATAATGGAGTTCTATATTACATAATAATGTTGTTCTACGTTGTATCTTTTGTTATTACTAGATTCTGACATCATAATGGAGTTGTAAATTCTATTACCTGCTTTGAATAGATTATGACATCATAACGCAGTTTTACATTACGACATCAAAATAGAGTTCTATACTACATTATAATGAAGTTCTACATTGTATCTTTTGCTATTACAAGATTGTGACATCATAATGGAGTTGTAAATTCTATCCCCTACCATGAATAGATTATGACATCATAATGCAGTTTTACATTACGTTATGACATCATAACAGAGTTCTATACTAAATTATAATGAAGTTCTACATTGTATCTTTTGTTATTACTAAATTGTGACATCATAATGGAGTTGTAAATCCTATCCACTACAATGAATACATTATGACATCATAATGCAGTTTCACGTTATGACATCATAATGGAGTTCTATATTACATAAAAATGCTGTTCTACATTGTATCTTTTGTTATTACTAGATTGTGACATCATAATGGAGTTGTAAATTCTACCCCCTACTATAAATACATTATGATATCATAATGAAGTTTCACATTATGACATCATAATGAGTTCTATATTACATAAAAAGGCTGTTCTACATTGTATCTTTTGTTATTACTAGATTGTGACATCATAATGATATTGTAAATTTGATCCCCTACCATGAATAGATTATGACATCCTAATGCAGTTTTACATTACGACATCATAATAGAGTTCTATACTAAAATATAATGGATTTCTACATTGTATCTTTTGTTATTACTAGATTGTGACATCATAATGGAGTTGTAAATGCTATCCCCTACTATGAATAGATTATGATGTCATAATGCAGTTTCACATTATGACATCATAATGAAGTTCTATATTACATAATATTTTTCTACTTTGTATCTTTTATTATTATTAGATTGTGACATTATGGAGTTGTAAATTATATTACCTGCTATAAATAAATTATGACATCATAAAGCAGTTTTACATTATGACATCATAATGGAGTTCTATACTACATTATAATGAAGTTCTACATTGTATCTTTTGTTATTACTAGATTGTGACATCATAATGGAGTTGTAAATTCAATCCCCTGCCATAAATACATTATGACATCATAATGCAGTCTTACATTATGACATCATAATGGCGTTCTATATTACATAATGTTTTTCTACATTGTATCTTTTGTTATTACTAGATTCTGACATCATAATGGAGTTGTAAATCCTATCCCCTACTATGAATACATTATTACGTCATAATGCAGTTTCACATTATGACATCATAATGGCGTTCTATATTACATAATAATGTTGTTCTACGTTGTATCTTAGATTGCGACATCATAATGAAGTTGTAAATTCTATCCCCTACTATAAAAACATTATGACATCATAATGTAGTTTTACATTATGACATCATAATAGAGTTCTATATTACATTATAATTATGTTGTATCTTTTGCTATTACTAGATTGTGACATCATAATGGAGTTGTAAATTCTATCCCCTACCATGAACAGATTATGACATCATAATGCAGTTTTACATTATGACATAATGGAGTTCTATATTACATTATCATTAAGTTGTATGTTGTATCTTTTGTTATTACTAATTTGTGACATCATAATGGAGTTTTAAATACTATCCCCTACCATGAATAGATTATGACATCTTAATGCAGTTTTACATTACATTATGACATCCTAATATAGTTCTATACTAAATTATAATGAAGTTCTACATTGTATCTTTTGTTATTACTAGATTGTGACATCATAATGCAGTTGTAAATTCTACCCCCTACTATAAATACATTATGACATCATAATGCAGTTTTACATTATGACATCATAATGGAGTTCTATATTATATTATAATGAAGTTCTACAAAGTATCTTCTGTTATTACTAGATTGTGACATCATAATGGAGTTGTAAATCCTATCCCCTACAATAAATACATTATGACATATAATGAAGTTTCACATTATGACATCATAATGGAGTTCTATATTACATAAAAATGCTGTTCTACGTTGTATTTTTTGTTATTACTAGATTGTGACATCATAATGATATTGTAAATTCTATCCCCTACCATGAATAGATTATGACATCATAATGCAGTTTTACATTATGACATCATAATGGAGTTCTATATTACAAAGTAGTGTTGTTCTACGTTGCATCTTTTGTTATTACTAGATTGTGATATCATAATGGAGTTGTAAATTCTATTACTTGTTATGAATAGATTATGACATCATAATGCAGTTTTACATTATGACATCATAATAGAGTTCTATACTACATTATAATGAAGTTCTACATTACATCTTTTGTTATTACTAGATTCTGAAATCATAATGGTGTTGTAAATTCTATCCCCTACTATGAATACATTATGACGTCATAATGCAGTTTAATATTATGACATCATAATGGAGTTCTATATTACATAATAATGTTGTTCTATGTTGTATCTTTTGTTATTACTAGATTGTGACATCATAATGCAGTTGTAAATTCTATCCCCTACTATAAATACATGATGACATCATAATGCAGTTTTACATTATGACATCATAATGGAGTTCTATATTACATAATAATGTTGTTCTACGTTGTATCCTTTAATAGTACTAGATTGTGACATCATAATGGAGTTGTAAATTCTATCCCCTACCATGAATAGATTATGACATCATAATGCAGTTTTACATTACATGATGACATCATAATGGAGCTCTATATTACAATATAATGAAGTTCTACGTTGCATCTTTTGTTATTACTAATTTGTGACATCATAATGCAGTTTTAAATACTATCCCCTACCATGAATAGATTATGACATCATAATGCAGTTTTACATTACATTATGACATCCTAATATAGTTCTATACTAAATTATAATTTCACTGTGAAAGTACCCCAGAAATATTAGATTACCATTCTTCATTTGGGGCATTTGAGTACAAAAGACAGAGGCTATTTGTCTTGATCCTGATGAATCGGCTCACTTATTACATCAGGGCCGTAGAAACACGTCGATTAAATATTATTTGTCTATCATCCTTAGCCTTCTGAAATAAAATTTATACCGTTATTACCACTGTATAAATAGCAATATAACCGTACCTGTAAATCTATTAAGGGAACGGTAATTAACATCGGTATAGCGGATCACCACGATAAGGTGATATACCTATCCCCTGTCCTGTATGTTCTTTGGGTGTTTGTATGTTTATGTTCGTCTAGTTTTCTGATGTGTGCTGGGCCATTTGGTGGTGTGATTTAGTGTATTTTAAATAAAGTCCTATAATAAAAGTTATATTTTAATAATAGAACAGATTATCTAATCTAATATTTCTGGGGTACTTTCACAGTGAAATTGTATTTCATTTAAAGGACCCCACCTGTCCCAGTGACGACTGTATACTAAATTATAATGAAGTTCTACATTGTATCTTTTGTTATTACTAGATTGTGACATCATAATGCAGTTTTACATTATGACATCATAATAGAGTTCTATATTATATAATAATGTTGTTCTACGTTGTATCTTTTGTTATTACTAGATTGTGACATCATAATGGAGTTGTAAATTCTATTACCTGCTATGAATAGATTATGACATCATAATGCAGTTTTACATTATGACATCATAATGGAGTTCTATACTACATTATAATGAAGTTCTACAAAGTATCTTCTGTTATTACTAGATTGTGACATCATAATGGAGTTGTAAATCCTATCCCCTACAATAAATACATTATGACATCATAATGCAGTTTCACATTATGACATCATAATGGCGTTCTATATTACATAATAATGTTTTTCTACATTGTATCTTTTGTTATTACTAGATTCTGACATCATAATGGAGTTGTAAATCCTATCCCATACTATGAATACATTATTACGTCATAATGCAGTTTCACATTATGACATCATAATGGAGTTCTATATTACATAATAATGTTGTTCTACGTTGTATCTTTTGTTATTACTAGATTCTGACATCATAATGGAGTTGTAAATTCTATTACCTGCTATGAATAGATTATGACATCATAATGCAGTTTTACATTACGACATCAAAATAGAGTTCTATACTACATTATAATGAAGTTCTACATTGTATCTTTTGCTATTACAAGATTGTGACATCATAATGGAGTTGTAAATTCTATCCCCTACCATGAATAGATTATGACATCATAATGCAGTTTTACATTACGTTATGACATCATAACAGAGTTCTATACTAAATTATAATGAAGTTCTACATTGTATCTTTTGTTATTACTAAATTGTGACATCATAATGGAGTTGTAAATCCTATCCACTACAATGAATACATTATGACATCATAATGCAGTTTCACGTTATGACATCATAATGGAGTTCTATATTACATACAAATGCTGTTCTACATTGTATCTTTTGTTATTACTAGATTGTGACATCATAATGGAGTTGTAAATTCTACCCCCTACTATAAATACATTATGACATCATAATGAAGTTTCACATTATGACATCATAATGAGTTGTATATTACATAAAAAGGCTGTTCTACATTGTATCTTTTGTTATTACTAGATTGTGACATCATAATGATATTGTAAATTTGATCCCCTACCATGAATAGATTATGACATCCTAATGCAGTTTTACATTACGACATCATAATAGAGTTCTATACTAAAATATAATGGATTTCTACATTGTATCTTTTGTTATTACTAGATTGTGACATCTTAATGGAGTTGTAAATGCTATCACCTACTATGAATAGATTATGATGTCATAATGCAGTTTCACATTATGACATCATAATGAAGTTCTATATTACATAATGTTTTTCTACTTTGTATCTTTTATTATTATTAGATTGTGACATAATGGAGTTGTAAATTATATTACCTGCTATAAATAAATTATGACATCATAAAGCAGTTTTACATTATGACATCATAATGGAGTTCTATACTACATTATAATGAAGTTCTACATTGTATCTTTTGTTATTACTAGATTGTGACATCATAATGGAGTTGTAAATTCAATCCCCTGCCATAAATACATTATGACATCATAATGCAGTTTTACATTATGACATCATAATGGCGTTCTATATTACATAATAATGTTTTTCTACATTGTATCTTTTGTTATTACTAGATTCTGACATCATAATGGAGTTGTAAATCCTATCCCCTACTATGAATACATTATTACGTCATAATGCAGTTTCACATTATGACATCATAATGGCGTTCTATATTACATAATAATGTTGTTCTACGTTGTATCTTTTGTTACTACTAGATTGCGACATCATAATGAAGTTGTAAATTCTATCCCCTACTATAAAAACATTATGACATCATAATGCAGTTTTACATTATGACATCATAATGGAGTTCTATACTACATTATAATGAAGTTCTACATTGTATCTTTTGTTATTACTAGATTGTGACATCATAATGGAGTTGTAAATTCAATCCCCTGCCATAAATACATTATGACATCATAATGCAGTTTTACATTATGACATCATAATGGCGTTCTATATTACATAATAATGTTTTTCTACATTGTATCTTTTGTTATTACTAGATTCTGACATCATAATGGAGTTGTAAATCCTATCCCCTACTATGAATACATTATTACGTCATAATGCAGTTTCACATTATGACATCATAATGGCGTTCTATATTACATAATAATGTTGTTCTACGTTGTATCTTAGATTGCGACATCATAATGAAGTTGTAAATTCTATCCCCTACTATAAAAACATTATGACATCATAATGCAGTTTTACATTATGACATCATAATAGAGTTCTATATTACATTATAATTATGTTGTATCTTTTGTTATTACTAGATTGTGACATCATAATGGAGTTGTAAATTCTATCCCCTACCATGAACAGATTATGACATCATAATGCAGTTTTACATTATGACATAATGGAGTTCTATATTACATTATCATTAAGTTGTATGTTGTATCTTTTGTTATTACTAATTTGTGACATCATAATGGAGTTTTAAATACTATCCCCTACCATGAATAGATTATGACATCTTAATGCAGTTTTACATTACATTATGACATCCTAATATAGTTCTATACTAAATTATAATGAAGTTCTACATTGTATCTTTTGTTATTACTAGATTGTGACATCATAATGCAGTTGTAAATTCTACCCCTACTATAAATACATTATGACATCATAATGCAGTTTCACATTATGACATCATAATGGAGTTCTATATTATATTATAATGAAGTTCTACATTGTATCTTTTGTTATTACTAGATTGTGACATCATAATGCAGTTGTAAATTCTACCCCCTACTATAAATACATTATGACATCATAATGCAGTTTCACATTATGACATCATAATGGAGTTCTATATTACATAATAATGTTGTTCTACGTTGTATCTTTTGTTATTACTAGATTCTGACATCATAATGGAGTTGTAAATTCTATTACCTGCTTTGAATAGATTATGACATCATAACGCAGTTTTACATTACGACATCAAAATAGAGTTCTATACTACATTATAATGAAGTTCTACATTGTATCTTTTGCTATTACAAGATTGTGACATCATAATGGAGTTGTAAATTCTATCCCCTACCATGAATAGATTATGACATCATAATGCAGTTTTACATTACGTTATGACATCATAACAGAGTTCTATACTAAATTATAATGAAGTTCTACATTGTATCTTTTGTTATTACTAAATTGTGACATCATAATGGAGTTGTAAATCCTATCCACTACAATGAATACATTATGACATCATAATGCAGTTTCACGTTATGACATCATAATGGAGTTCTATATTACATAAAAATGCTGTTCTACATTGTATCTTTTGTTATTACTAGATTGTGACATCATAATGGAGTTGTAAATTCTACCCCCTACTAAAAAAAAACATTATGATATCATAATGAAGTTTCACATTATGACATCATAATGAGTTCTATATTACATAAAAAGGCTGTTCTACATTGTATCTTTTGTTATTACTAGATTGTGACATCATAATGATATTGTAAATTTGATCCCCTACCATGAATAGATTATGACATCCTAATGCAGTTTTACATTACGACATCATAATAGAGTTCTATACTAAAATATAATGGATTTCTACATTGTATCTTTTGTTATTACTAGATTGTGACATCATAATGGAGTTGTAAATGCTATCCCCTACTATGAATAGATTATGATGTCATAATGCAGTTTCACATTATGACATCATAATGAAGTTCTATATTACATAATATTTTTCTACTTTGTATCTTTTATTATTATTAGATTGTGACATTATGGAGTTGTAAATTATATTACCTGCTATAAATAAATTATGACATCATAAAGCAGTTTTACATTATGACATCATAATGGAGTTCTATACTACATTATAATGAAGTTCTACATTGTATCTTTTGTTATTACTAGATTGTGACATCATAATGGAGTTGTAAATTCAATCCCCTGCCATAAATACATTATGACATCATAATGCAGTCTTACATTATGACATCATAATGGCGTTCTATATTACATAATGTTTTTCTACATTGTATCTTTTGTTATTACTAGATTCTGACATCATAATGGAGTTGTAAATCCTATCCCCTACTATGAATACATTATTACGTCATAATGCAGTTTCACATTATGACATCATAATGGCGTTCTATATTACATAATAATGTTGTTCTACGTTGTATCTTAGATTGCGACATCATAATGAAGTTGTAAATTCTATCCCCTACTATAAAAACATTATGACATCATAATGTAGTTTTACATTATGACATCATAATAGAGTTCTATATTACATTATAATTATGTTGTATCTTTTGCTATTACTAGATTGTGACATCATAATGGAGTTGTAAATTCTATCCCCTACCATGAACAGATTATGACATCATAATGCAGTTTTACATTATGACATAATGGAGTTCTATATTACATTATCATTAAGTTGTATGTTGTATCTTTTGTTATTACTAATTTGTGACATCATAATGGAGTTTTAAATACTATCCCCTACCATGAATAGATTATGACATCTTAATGCAGTTTTACATTACATTATGACATCCTAATATAGTTCTATACTAAATTATAATGAAGTTCTACATTGTATCTTTTGTTATTACTAGATTGTGACATCATAATGCAGTTGTAAATTCTACCCCCTACTATAAATACATTATGACATCATAATGCAGTTTTACATTATGACATCATAATGGAGTTCTATATTATATTATAATGAAGTTCTACAAAGTATCTTCTGTTATTACTAGATTGTGACATCATAATGGAGTTGTAAATCCTATCCCCTACAATAAATACATTATGACATATAATGAAGTTTCACATTATGACATCATAATGGAGTTCTATATTACATAAAAATGCTGTTCTACGTTGTATTTTTTGTTATTACTAGATTGTGACATCATAATGATATTGTAAATTCTATCCCCTACCATGAATAGATTATGACATCATAATGCAGTTTTACATTATGACATCATAATGGAGTTCTATATTACAAAGTAGTGTTGTTCTACGTTGCATCTTTTGTTATTACTAGATTGTGATATCATAATGGAGTTGTAAATTCTATTACTTGCTATGAATAGATTATGACATCATAATGCAGTTTTACATTATGACATCATAATAGAGTTCTATACTACATTATAATGAAGTTCTACATTACATCTTTTGTTATTACTAGATTCTGAAATCATAATGGTGTTGTAAATTCTATCCCCTACTATGAATACATTATGACGTCATAATGCAGTTTAATATTATGACATCATAATGGAGTTCTATATTACATAATAATGTTGTTCTATGTTGTATCTTTTGTTATTACTAGATTGTGACATCATAATGCAGTTGTAAATTCTATCCCCTACTATAAATACATGATGACATCATAATGCAGTTTTACATTATGACATCATAATGGAGTTCTATATTACATAATAATGTTGTTCTACGTTGTATCCTTTAATAGTACTAGATTGTGACATCATAATGGAGTTGTAAATTCTATCCCCTACCATGAATAGATTATGACATCATAATGCAGTTTTACATTACATGATGACATCATAATGGAGCTCTATATTACAATATAATGAAGTTCTACGTTGCATCTTTTGTTATTACTAATTTGTGACATCATAATGCAGTTTTAAATACTATCCCCTACCATGAATAGATTATGACATCATAATGCAGTTTTACATTACATTATGACATCCTAATATAGTTCTATACTAAATTATAATTTCACTGTGAAAGTACCCCAGAAATATTAGATTACCATTCTTCATTTGGGGCATTTGAGTACAAAAGACAGAGGCTATTTGTCTTGATCCTGATGAATCGGCTCACTTATTACATCAGGGCCGTAGAAACACGTCGATTAAATATTATTTGTCTATCATCCTTAGCCTTCTGAAATAAAATTTATACCGTTATTACCACTGTATAAATAGCAATATAACCGTACCTGTAAATCTATTAAGGGAACGGTAATTAACATCGGTATAGCGGATCACCACGATAAGGTGATATACCTATCCCCTGTCCTGTATGTTCTTTGGGTGTTTGTATGTTTATGTTCGTCTAGTTTTCTGATGTGTGCTGGGCCATTTGGTGGTGTGATTTAGTGTATTTTAAATAAAGTCCTATAAAAAAAGTTATATTTTATTAATAGAACAGATTATCTAATCTAATATTTCTGGGGTAGTTTCACAGTGAAATTGTATTTCATTTAAAGGACCCCACCTGTCCCAGTGACGACTGTATACTAAATTATAATGAAGTTCTACATTGTATCTTTTGTTATTACTAGATTGTGACATCATAATGCAGTTTTACATTATGACATCATAATAGAGTTCTATATTATATAATAATGTTGTTCTACGTTGTATCTTTTGTTATTACTAGATTGTGACATCATAATGGAGTTGTAAATTCTATTACCTGCTATGAATAGATTATGACATCATAATGCAGTTTTACATTATGACATCATAATGGAGTTCTATACTACATTATAATGAAGTTCTACAAAGTATCTTCTGTTATTACTAGATTGTGACATCATAATGGAGTTGTAAATCCTATCCCCTACAATAAATACATTATGACATCATAATGCAGTTTCACATTATGACATCATAATGGCGTTCTATATTACATAATAATGTTTTTCTACATTGTATCTTTTGTTATTACTAGATTCTGACATCATAATGGAGTTGTAAATCCTATCCCATACTATGAATACATTATTACGTCATAATGCAGTTTCACATTATGACATCATAATGGAGTTCTATATTACATAATAATGTTGTTCTACGTTGTATCTTTTGTTATTACTAGATTCTGACATCATAATGGAGTTGTAAATTCTATTACCTGCTATGAATAGATTATGACATCATAATGCAGTTTTACATTACGACATCAAAATAGAGTTCTATACTACATTATAATGAAGTTCTACATTGTATCTTTTGCTATTACAAGATTGTGACATCATAATGGAGTTGTAAATTCTATCCCCTACCATGAATAGATTATGACATCATAATGCAGTTTTACATTACGTTATGACATCATAACAGAGTTCTATACTAAATTATAATGAAGTTCTACATTGTATCTTTTGTTATTACTAAATTGTGACATCATAATGGAGTTGTAAATCCTATCCACTACAATGAATACATTATGACATCATAATGCAGTTTCACGTTATGACATCATAATGGAGTTCTATATTACATACAAATGCTGTTCTACATTGTATCTTTTGTTATTACTAGATTGTGACATCATAATGGAGTTGTAAATTCTACCCCCTACTATAAATACATTATGACATCATAATGAAGTTTCACATTATGACATCATAATGAGTTGTATATTACATAAAAAGGCTGTTCTACATTGTATCTTTTGTTATTACTAGATTGTGACATCATAATGATATTGTAAATTTGATCCCCTACCATGAATAGATTATGACATCCTAATGCAGTTTTACATTACGACATCATAATAGAGTTCTATACTAAAATATAATGGATTTCTACATTGTATCTTTTGTTATTACTAGATTGTGACATCTTAATGGAGTTGTAAATGCTATCACCTACTATGAATAGATTATGATGTCATAATGCAGTTTCACATTATGACATCATAATGAAGTTCTATATTACATAATGTTTTTCTACTTTGTATCTTTTATTATTATTAGATTGTGACATAATGGAGTTGTAAATTATATTACCTGCTATAAATAAATTATGACATCATAAAGCAGTTTTACATTATGACATCATAATGGAGTTCTATACTACATTATAATGAAGTTCTACATTGTATCTTTTGTTATTACTAGATTGTGACATCATAATGGAGTTGTAAATTCAATCCCCTGCCATAAATACATTATGACATCATAATGCAGTTTTACATTATGACATCATAATGGCGTTCTATATTACATAATAATGTTTTTCTACATTGTATCTTTTGTTATTACTAGATTCTGACATCATAATGGAGTTGTAAATCCTATCCCCTACTATGAATACATTATTACGTCATAATGCAGTTTCACATTATGACATCATAATGGCGTTCTATATTACATAATAATGTTGTTCTACGTTGTATCTTTTGTTACTACTAGATTGCGACATCATAATGAAGTTGTAAATTCTATCCCCTACTATAAAAACATTATGACATCATAATGCAGTTTTACATTATGACATCATAATGGAGTTCTATACTACATTATAATGAAGTTCTACATTGTATCTTTTGTTATTACTAGATTGTGACATCATAATGGAGTTGTAAATTCAATCCCCTGCCATAAATACATTATGACATCATAATGCAGTTTTACATTATGACATCATAATGGCGTTCTATATTACATAATAATGTTTTTCTACATTGTATCTTTTGTTATTACTAGATTCTGACATCATAATGGAGTTGTAAATCCTATCCCCTACTATGAATACATTATTACGTCATAATGCAGTTTCACATTATGACATCATAATGGCGTTCTATATTACATAATAATGTTGTTCTACGTTGTATCTTAGATTGCGACATCATAATGAAGTTGTAAATTCTATCACCTACTATAAAAACATTATGACATCATAATGCAGTTTTACATTATGACATCATAATAGAGTTCTATATTACATTATAATTATGTTGTATCTTTTGTTATTACTAGATTGTGACATCATAATGGAGTTGTAAATTCTATCCCCTACCATGAACAGATTATGACATCATAATGCAGTTTTACATTATGACATAATGGAGTTCTATATTACATTATCATTAAGTTGTATGTTGTATCTTTTGTTATTACTAATTTGTGACATCATAATGGAGTTTTAAATACTATCCCCTACCATGAATAGATTATGACATCTTAATGCAGTTTTACATTACATTATGACATCCTAATATAGTTCTATACTAAATTATAATGAAGTTCTACATTGTATCTTTTGTTATTACTAGATTGTGACATCATAATGCAGTTGTAAATTCTACCCCTACTATAAATACATTATGACATCATAATGCAGTTTCACATTATGACATCATAATGGAGTTCTATATTATATTATAATGAAGTTCTACATTGTATCTTTTGTTATTACTAGATTGTGACATCATAATGCAGTTGTAAATTCTACCCCCTACTATAAATACATTATGACATCATAATGCAGTTTCACATTATGACATCATAATGGAGTTCTATATTACATAATAATGTTGTTCTACGTTGTATCTTTTGTTATTACTAGATTCTGACATCATAATGGAGTTGTAAATTCTATTACCTGCTTTGAATAGATTATGACATCATAACGCAGTTTTACATTACGACATCAAAATAGAGTTCTATACTACATTATAATGAAGTTCTACATTGTATCTTTTGCTATTACAAGATTGTGACATCATAATGGAGTTGTAAATTCTATCCCCTACCATGAATAGATTATGACATCATAATGCAGTTTTACATTACGTTATGACATCATAACAGAGTTCTATACTAAATTATAATGAAGTTCTACATTGTATCTTTTGTTATTACTAAATTGTGACATCATAATGGAGTTGTAAATCCTATCCACTACAATGAATACATTATGACATCATAATGCAGTTTCACGTTATGACATCATAATGGAGTTCTATATTACATAAAAATGCTGTTCTACATTGTATCTTTTGTTATTACTAGATTGTGACATCATAATGGAGTTGTAAATTCTACCCCCTACTAAAAAAAAACATTATGATATCATAATGAAGTTTCACATTATGACATCATAATGAGTTCTATATTACATAAAAAGGCTGTTCTACATTGTATCTTTTGTTATTACTAGATTGTGACATCATAATGATATTGTAAATTTGATCCCCTACCATGAATAGATTATGACATCCTAATGCAGTTTTACATTACGACATCATAATAGAGTTCTATACTAAAATATAATGGATTTCTACATTGTATCTTTTGTTATTACTAGATTGTGACATCATAATGGAGTTGTAAATGCTATCCCCTACTATGAATAGATTATGATGTCATAATGCAGTTTCACATTATGACATCATAATGAAGTTCTATATTACATAATATTTTTCTACTTTGTATCTTTTATTATTATTAGATTGTGACATTATGGAGTTGTAAATTATATTACCTGCTATAAATAAATTATGACATCATAAAGCAGTTTTACATTATGACATCATAATGGAGTTCTATACTACATTATAATGAAGTTCTACATTGTATCTTTTGTTATTACTAGATTGTGACATCATAATGGAGTTGTAAATTCAATCCCCTGCCATAAATACATTATGACATCATAATGCAGTCTTACATTATGACATCATAATGGCGTTCTATATTACATAATGTTTTTCTACATTGTATCTTTTGTTATTACTAGATTCTGACATCATAATGGAGTTGTAAATCCTATCCCCTACTATGAATACATTATTACGTCATAATGCAGTTTCACATTATGACATCATAATGGCGTTCTATATTACATAATAATGTTGTTCTACGTTGTATCTTAGAGTGCGACATCATAATGAAGTTGTAAATTCTATCCCCTACTATAAAAACATTATGACATCATAATGTAGTTTTACATTATGACATCATAATAGAGTTCTATATTACATTATAATTATGTTGTATCTTTTGCTATTACTAGATTGTGACATCATAATGGAGTTGTAAATTCTATCCCCTACCATGAACAGATTATGACATCATAATGCAGTTTTACATTATGACATAATGGAGTTCTATATTACATTATCATTAAGTTGTATGTTGTATCTTTTGTTATTACTAATTTGTGACATCATAATGGAGTTTTAAATACTATCCCCTACCATGAATAGATTATGACATCTTAATGCAGTTTTACATTACATTATGACATCCTAATATAGTTCTATACTAAATTATAATGAAGTTCTACATTGTATCTTTTGTTATTACTAGATTGTGACATCATAATGCAGTTGTAAATTCTACCCCCTACTATAAATACATTATGACATCATAATGCAGTTTTACATTATGACATCATAATGGAGTTCTATATTATATTATAATGAAGTTCTACAAAGTATCTTCTGTTATTACTAGATTGTGACATCATAATGGAGTTGTAAATCCTATCCCCTACAATAAATACATTATGACATATAATGAAGTTTCACATTATGACATCATAATGGAGTTCTATATTACATAAAAATGCTGTTCTACGTTGTATTTTTTGTTATTACTAGATTGTGACATCATAATGATATTGTAAATTCTATCCCCTACCATGAATAGATTATGACATCATAATGCAGTTTTACATTATGACATCATAATGGAGTTCTATATTACAAAGTAGTGTTGTTCTACGTTGCATCTTTTGTTATTACTAGATTGTGATATCATAATGGAGTTGTAAATTCTATTACTTGCTATGAATAGATTATGACATCATAATGCAGTTTTACATTATGACATCATAATAGAGTTCTATACTACATTATAATGAAGTTCTACATTACATCTTTTGTTATTACTAGATTCTGAAATCATAATGGTGTTGTAAATTCTATCCCCTACTATGAATACATTATGACGTCATAATGCAGTTTAATATTATGACATCATAATGGAGTTCTATATTACATAATAATGTTGTTCTATGTTGTATCTTTTGTTATTACTAGATTGTGACATCATAATGCAGTTGTAAATTCTATCCCCTACTATAAATACATGATGACATCATAATGCAGTTTTACATTATGACATCATAATGGAGTTCTATATTACATAATAATGTTGTTCTACGTTGTATCCTTTAATAGTACTAGATTGTGACATCATAATGGAGTTGTAAATTCTATCCCCTACCATGAATAGATTATGACATCATAATGCAGTTTTACATTACATGATGACATCATAATGGAGCTCTATATTACAATATAATGAAGTTCTACGTTGCATCTTTTGTTATTACTAATTTGTGACATCATAATGCAGTTTTAAATACTATCCCCTACCATGAATAGATTATGACATCATAATGCAGTTTTACATTACATTATGACATCCTAATATAGTTCTATACTAAATTATAATTTCACTGTGAAAGTACCCCAGAAATATTAGATTACCATTCTTCATTTGGGGCATTTGAGTACAAAAGACAGAGGCTATTTGTCTTGATCCTGATGAATCGGCTCACTTATTACATCAGGGCCGTAGAAACACGTCGATTAAATATTATTTGTCTATCATCCTTAGCCTTCTGAAATAAAATTTATACCGTTATTACCACTGTATAAATAGCAATATAACCGTACCTGTAAATCTATTAAGGGAACGGTAATTAACATCGGTATAGCGGATCACCACGATAAGGTGATATACCTATCCCCTGTCCTGTATGTTCTTTGGGTGTTTGTATGTTTATGTTCGTCTAGTTTTCTGATGTGTGCTGGGCCATTTGGTGGTGTGATTTAGTGTATTTTAAATAAAGTCCTATAAAAAAAGTTATATTTTATTAATAGAACAGATTATCTAATCTAATATTTCTGGGGTAGTTTCACAGTGAAATTGTATTTCATTTAAAGGACCCCACCTGTCCCAGTGACGACTGTATACTAAATTATAATGAAGTTCTACATTGTATCTTTTGTTATTACTAGATTGTGACATCATAATGCAGTTTTACATTATGACATCATAATAGAGTTCTATATTATATAATAATGTTGTTCTACGTTGTATCTTTTGTTATTACTAGATTGTGACATCATAATGGAGTTGTAAATTCTATTACCTGCTATGAATAGATTATGACATCATAATGCAGTTTTACATTATGACATCATAATGGAGTTCTATACTACATTATAATGAAGTTCTACAAAGTATCTTCTGTTATTACTAGATTGTGACATCATAATGGAGTTGTAAATCCTATCCCCTACAATAAATACATTATGACATCATAATGCAGTTTCACATTATGACATCATAATGGCGTTCTATATTACATAATAATGTTTTTCTACATTGTATCTTTTGTTATTACTAGATTCTGACATCATAATGGAGTTGTAAATCCTATCCCATACTATGAATACATTATTACGTCATAATGCAGTTTCACATTATGACATCATAATGGAGTTCTATATTACATAATAATGTTGTTCTACGTTGTATCTTTTGTTATTACTAGATTCTGACATCATAATGGAGTTGTAAATTCTATTACCTGCTATGAATAGATTATGACATCATAATGCAGTTTTACATTACGACATCAAAATAGAGTTCTATACTACATTATAATGAAGTTCTACATTGTATCTTTTGCTATTACAAGATTGTGACATCATAATGGAGTTGTAAATTCTATCCCCTACCATGAATAGATTATGACATCATAATGCAGTTTTACATTACGTTATGACATCATAACAGAGTTCTATACTAAATTATAATGAAGTTCTACATTGTATCTTTTGTTATTACTAAATTGTGACATCATAATGGAGTTGTAAATCCTATCCACTACAATGAATACATTATGACATCATAATGCAGTTTCACGTTATGACATCATAATGGAGTTCTATATTACATACAAATGCTGTTCTACATTGTATCTTTTGTTATTACTAGATTGTGACATCATAATGGAGTTGTAAATTCTACCCCCTACTATAAATACATTATGACATCATAATGAAGTTTCACATTATGACATCATAATGAGTTGTATATTACATAAAAAGGCTGTTCTACATTGTATCTTTTGTTATTACTAGATTGTGACATCATAATGATATTGTAAATTTGATCCCCTACCATGAATAGATTATGACATCCTAATGCAGTTTTACATTACGACATCATAATAGAGTTCTATACTAAAATATAATGGATTTCTACATTGTATCTTTTGTTATTACTAGATTGTGACATCTTAATGGAGTTGTAAATGCTATCACCTACTATGAATAGATTATGATGTCATAATGCAGTTTCACATTATGACATCATAATGAAGTTCTATATTACATAATGTTTTTCTACTTTGTATCTTTTATTATTATTAGATTGTGACATAATGGAGTTGTAAATTATATTACCTGCTATAAATAAATTATGACATCATAAAGCAGTTTTACATTATGACATCATAATGGAGTTCTATACTACATTATAATGAAGTTCTACATTGTATCTTTTGTTATTACTAGATTGTGACATCATAATGGAGTTGTAAATTCAATCCCCTGCCATAAATACATTATGACATCATAATGCAGTTTTACATTATGACATCATAATGGCGTTCTATATTACATAATAATGTTTTTCTACATTGTATCTTTTGTTATTACTAGATTCTGACATCATAATGGAGTTGTAAATCCTATCCCCTACTATGAATACATTATTACGTCATAATGCAGTTTCACATTATGACATCATAATGGCGTTCTATATTACATAATAATGTTGTTCTACGTTGTATCTTTTGTTACTACTAGATTGCGACATCATAATGAAGTTGTAAATTCTATCCCCTACTATAAAAACATTATGACATCATAATGCAGTTTTACATTATGACATCATAATAGAGTTCTATATTACATTATAATTATGTTGTATCTTTTGTTATTACTAGATTGTGACATCATAATGGAGTTGTAAATTCTATCCCCTACCATGAACAGATTATGACATCATAATGCAGTTTTACATTATGACATCATAATGGAGTTCTATATTACATTATCATTAAGTTGTATGTTGTATCTTTTGTTATTACTAATTTGTGACATCATAATGGAGTTTTAAATACTATCCCCTACCATGAATAGATTATGACATCTTAATGCAGTTTTACATTACATTATGACATCCTAATATAGTTCTATACTAAATTATAATGAAGTTCTACATTGTATCTTTTGTTATTACTAGATTGTGACATCATAATGCAGTTGTAAATTCTACCCCCTACTATAAATACATTATGACATCATAATGCAGTTTTACATTATGACATCATAATGGAGTTCTATATTATATTATAATGAAGTTCTACAAAGTATCTTCTGTTATTACTAGATTGTGACATCATAATGGAGTTGTAAATCCTATCCCCTACAATAAATACATTATGACATCATAATGAAGTTTCACATTATGACATCATAATGGAGTTCTATATTACATAAAAATGCTGTTCTACGTTGTATTTTTTGTTATTACTAGATTGTGACATCATAATGATATTGTAAATTCTATCCCCTACCATGAATAGATTATGACATCATAAGCAGTTTTACATTATGACATCATAATGGAGTTCTATATTACAAAGTAGTGTTGTTCTACGTTGCATCTTTTGTTATTACTAGATTGTGATATCATAATGGAGTTGTAAATTCTATTACTTGCTATGAATAGATTATGACATCATAATGCAGTTTTACATTATGACATCATAATAGAGTTCTATACTACATTATAATGAAGTTCTACATTACATCTTTTGTTATTACTATATTCTGACATCATAATGGTGTTGTAAATTCTATCCCCTACTATGAATACATTATGACGTCATAATGCAGTTTAATATTATGACATCATAATGGAGTTCTATATTACATAATAATGTTGTTCTATGTTGTATCTTTTGTTATTACTAGATTGTGACATCATAATGCAGTTGTAAATTCTATCCCCTACTATAAATACATGATGACATCATAATGCAGTTTTACATTATGACATCATAATGGAGTTCTATATTACATAATAATGTTGTTCTACGTTGTATCCTTTAATAGTACTAGATTGTGACATCATAATGGAGTTGTAAATTCTATCCCCTACCATGAATAGATTATGACATCATAATGCAGTTTTACATTACATTATGACATCCTAATATAGTTCTATACTAAATTATAATTTCACTGTGAAAGTACCCCAGAAATATTAGATTACCATTCTTCATTTGGGGCATTTGAGTACAAAAGACAGAGGCTATTTGTCTTGATCCTGATGAATCGGCTCACTTATTACATCAGGGCCGTAGAAACACGTCGATTAAATATTATTTGTCTATCATCCTTAGCCTTCTGAAATAAAATTTATACCGTTATTACCACTGTATAAATAGCAATATAACCGTACCTGTAAATCTATTAAGGGAACGGTAATTAACATCGGTATAGCGGATCACCACGATAAGGTGATATACCTATCCCCTGTCCTGTATGTTCTTTGGGTGTTTGTATGTTTATGTTCGTCTAGTTTTCTGATGTGTGCTGGGCCATTTGGTGGTGTGATTTAGTGTATTTTAAATAAAGTCCTATAATAAAAGTTATATTTTAATAATAGAACAGATTATCTAATCTAATATTTCTGGGGTAGTTTCACAGTGAAATTGTATTTCATTTAAAGGACCCCACCTGTCCCAGTGACGACTGTATACTAAATTATAATGAAGTTCTACATTGTATCTTTTGTTATTACTAGATTGTGACATCATAATGGAGTTGTAAATTCTACCCCCTACTATAAATACATTATGACATCATAATGCAGTTTTACATTATGACATCATAATAGAGTTCTATATTACATAATAATGTTGTTCTACGTTGTATCTTTTGTTATTACTAGATTGTGACATCATAATGGAGTTGTAAATTCAATCCCCTGCCATAAATACATTATGACATCATAATGCAGTTTTACATTATGACATCATAATGGCGTTCTATATTACATAATAATGTTTTTCTACATTGTATCTTTTGTTATTACTAGATTCTGACATCATAATGGAGTTGTAAATCCTATCCCCTACTATGAATACATTATTACGTCATAATGCAGTTTCACATTATGACATCATAATGGCGTTCTATATTACATAATAATGTTGTTCTACGTTGTATCTTTTGTTACTACTAGATTGCGACATCATAATGAAGTTGTAAATTCTATCCCCTACTATAAAAACATTATGACATCATAATGCAGTTTTACATTATGACATCATAATAGAGTTCTATATTACATTATAATTATGTTGTATCTTTTGTTATTACTAGATTGTGACATCATAATGGAGTTGTAAATTCTATCCCCTACCATGAACAGATTATGACATCATAATGCAGTTTTACATTATGACATCATAATGGAGTTCTATATTACATTATCATTAAGTTGTATGTTGTATCTTTTGTTATTACTAATTTGTGACATCATAATGGAGTTTTAAATACTATCCCCTACCATGAATAGATTATGACATCTTAATGCAGTTTTACATTACATTATGACATCCTAATATAGTTCTATACTAAATTATAATGAAGTTCTACATTGTATCTTTTGTTATTACTAGATTGTGACATCATAATGCAGTTGTAAATTCTACCCCCTACTATAAATACATTATGACATCATAATGCAGTTTTACATTATGACATCATAATGGAGTTCTATATTATATTATAATGAAGTTCTACAAAGTATCTTCTGTTATTACTAGATTGTGACATCATAATGGAGTTGTAAATCCTATCCCCTACAATAAATACATTATGACATCATAATGAAGTTTCACATTATGACATCATAATGGAGTTCTATATTACATAAAAATGCTGTTCTACGTTGTATTTTTTGTTATTACTAGATTGTGACATCATAATGATATTGTAAATTCTATCCCCTACCATGAATAGATTATGACATCATAAGCAGTTTTACATTATGACATCATAATGGAGTTCTATATTACAAAGTAGTGTTGTTCTACGTTGCATCTTTTGTTATTACTAGATTGTGATATCATAATGGAGTTGTAAATTCTATTACTTGCTATGAATAGATTATGACATCATAATGCAGTTTTACATTATGACATCATAATAGAGTTCTATACTACATTATAATGAAGTTCTACATTACATCTTTTGTTATTACTATATTCTGACATCATAATGGTGTTGTAAATTCTATCCCCTACTATGAATACATTATGACGTCATAATGCAGTTTAATATTATGACATCATAATGGAGTTCTATATTACATAATAATGTTGTTCTATGTTGTATCTTTTGTTATTACTAGATTGTGACATCATAATGCAGTTGTAAATTCTATCCCCTACTATAAATACATGATGACATCATAATGCAGTTTTACATTATGACATCATAATGGAGTTCTATATTACATAATAATGTTGTTCTACGTTGTATCCTTTAATAGTACTAGATTGTGACATCATAATGGAGTTGTAAATTCTATCCCCTACCATGAATAGATTATGACATCATAATGCAGTTTTACATTACATTATGACATCCTAATATAGTTCTATACTAAATTATAATTTCACTGTGAAAGTACCCCAGAAATATTAGATTACCATTCTTCATTTGGGGCATTTGAGTACAAAAGACAGAGGCTATTTGTCTTGATCCTGATGAATCGGCTCACTTATTACATCAGGGCCGTAGAAACACGTCGATTAAATATTATTTGTCTATCATCCTTAGCCTTCTGAAATAAAATTTATACCGTTATTACCACTGTATAAATAGCAATATAACCGTACCTGTAAATCTATTAAGGGAACGGTAATTAACATCGGTATAGCGGATCACCACGATAAGGTGATATACCTATCCCCTGTCCTGTATGTTCTTTGGGTGTTTGTATGTTTATGTTCGTCTAGTTTTCTGATGTGTGCTGGGCCATTTGGTGGTGTGATTTAGTGTATTTTAAATAAAGTCCTATAATAAAAGTTATATTTTAATAATAGAACAGATTATCTAATCTAATATTTCTGGGGTAGTTTCACAGTGAAATTGTATTTCATTTAAAGGACCCCACCTGTCCCAGTGACGACTGTATACTAAATTATAATGAAGTTCTACATTGTATCTTTTGTTATTACTAGATTGTGACATCATAATGGAGTTGTAAATTCTACCCCCTACTATAAATACATTATGACATCATAATGCAGTTTTACATTATGACATCATAATAGAGTTCTATATTACATAATAATGTTGTTCTACGTTGTATCTTTTGTTATTACTAGATTGTGACATCATAATGGAGTTGTAAATTCTATTATCTGCTATGAATAGATTATGACATCATAATGCAGTTTTACATTATGACATCATAATGGAGTTCTATACTACATTATAATGAAGTTCTACAAAGTATCTTCTGTTATTACTAGATTGTGACATCATAATGGAGTTGTAAATCCTATCCCCTACAATAAATACATTATGACATCATAATGCAGTTTCACATTATGACATCATAATGGCGTTCTATATTACATAATAATGTTTTTCTACATTGTATCTTTTGTTATTACTAGATTCTGACATCATAATGGAGTTGTAAATCCTATCCCATACTATGAATACATTATTACGTCATAATGCAGTTTCACATTATGACATCATAATGGAGTTCTATATTACATAATAATGTTGTTCTACGTTGTATCTTTTGTTATTACTAGATTCTGACATCATAATGGAGTTGTAAATTCTATTACCTGCTATGAATAGATTATGACATCATAATGCAGTTTTACATTACGACATCAAAATAGAGTTCTATACTACATTATAATGAAGTTCTACATTGTATCTTTTGCTATTACAAGATTGTGACATCATAATGGAGTTGTAAATTCTATCCCCTACCACGAATAGATTATGACATCATAATGCAGTTTTACATTACGTTATGACATCATAACAGAGTTCTATACTAAATTATAATGAAGTTCTACATTGTATCTTTTGTTATTACTAAATTGTGACATCATAATGGAGTTGTAAATCCTATCCACTACAATGAATACATTATGACATCATAAAGCAGTTTCACGTTATGACATCATAATGGAGTTCTATATTACATAAAAATGCTGTTCTACATTGTATCTTTTGTTATTACTAGATTGTGACATCATAATGGAGTTGTACATTCTACCCCCTACTATAAATACATTATGACATCATAATGAAGTTTCACATTATGACATCATAATGAGTTCTATATTACATAAAAAGGCTGTTCTACATTGTATCTTTTGTTATTACTAGATTGTGACATCATAATGATATTGTAAATTTGATCCCCTACCATGAATAGATTATGACATCCTAATGCAGTTTTACATTACGACATCATAATAGAGTTCTATACTAAAATATAATGGATTTCTACATTGTATCTTTTGTTATTACTAGATTGTGACATCATAATGGAGTTGTAAATGCTATCCCCTACTATGAATAGATTATGATGTCATAATGCAGTTTCACATTATGACATCATAATGAAGTTCTATATTACATAATGTTTTTCTACTTTGTATCTTTTATTATTATTAGATTGTGACATTATGGAGTTGTAAATTATATTACCTGCTATAAATAAATTATGACATCATAAAGCAGTTTTACATTATGACATCATAATGGAGTTCTATACTACATTATAATGAAGTTCTACATTGTATCTTTTGTTATTACTAGATTGTGACATCATAATGGAGTTGTAAATTCAATCCCCTGCCATAAATACATTATGACATCATAATGCAGTTTTACATTATGACATCATAATGGCGTTCTATATTACATAATAATGTTTTTCTACATTGTATCTTTTGTTATTACTAGATTCTGACATCATAATGGAGTTGTAAATCCTATCCCCTACTATGAATACATTATTACGTCATAATGCAGTTTCACATTATGACATCATAATGGCGTTCTATATTACATAATAATGTTGTTCTACGTTGTATCTTTTGTTACTACTAGATTGCGACATCATAATGAAGTTGTAAATTCTATCCCCTACTATAAAAACATTATGACATCATAATGCAGTTTTACATTATGACATCATAATAGAGTTCTATATTACATTATAATTATGGTGTATCTTTTGTTATTACTAGATTGTGACATCATAATGGAGTTGTAAATTCTATCCCCTACCATGAACAGATTATGACATCATAATGCAGTTTTACATTATGACATCATAATGGAGTTCTATATTACATTATCATTAAGTTGTATGTTGTATCTTTTGTTATTACTAATTTGTGACATCATAATGGAGTTTTAAATACTATCCCCTACCATGAATAGATTATGACATCTTAATGCAGTTTTACATTACATTATGACATCCTAATATAGTTCTATACTAAATTATAATGAAGTTCTACATTGTATCTTTTGTTATTACTAGATTGTGACATCATAATGCAGTTGTAAATTCTACCCCCTACTATAAATACATTATGACATCATAATGCAGTTTTACATTATGACATCATAATGGAGTTCTATATTATATTATAATGAAGTTCTACAAAGTATCTTCTGTTATTGCTAGATTGTGACATCATAATGGAGTTGTAAATCCTATCCCCTACAATAAATACATTATGACATCATAATGAAGTTTCACATTATGACATCATAATGGAGTTCTATATTACATAAAAATGCTGTTCTACGTTGTATTTTTTGTTATTACTAGATTGTGACATCATAATGATATTGTAAATTCTATCCCCTACCATGAATAGATTATGACATCATAAGCAGTTTTACATTATGACATCATAATGGAGTTCTATATTACAAAGTAGTGTTGTTCTACGTTGCATCTTTTGTTATTACTAGATTGTGATATCATAATGGAGTTGTAAATTCTATTACTTGCTATGAATAGATTATGACATCATAATGCAGTTTTACATTATGACATCATAATAGAGTTCTATACTACATTATAATGAAGTTCTACATTACATCTTTTGTTATTACTATATTCTGACATCATAATGGTGTTGTAAATTCTATCCCCTACTATGAATACATTATGACGTCATAATGCAGTTTAATATTATGACATCATAATGGAGTTCTATATTACATAATAATGTTGTTCTATGTTGTATCTTTTGTTATTACTAGATTGTGACATCATAATGCAGTTGTAAATTCTATCCCCTACTATAAATACATGATGACATCATAATGCAGTTTTACATTATGACATCATAATGGAGTTCTATATTACATAATAATGTTGTTCTACGTTGTATCCTTTAATAGTACTAGATTGTGACATCATAATGGAGTTGTAAATTCTATCCCCTACCATGAATAGATTATGACATCATAATGCAGTTTTACATTACATGATGACATCATAATGGAGCTCTATATTACAATATAATGAAGTTCTACGTTGCATCTTTTGTTATTACTAATTTGTGACATCATAATGCAGTTTTAAATACTATCCCCTACCATGAATAGATTATGACATCATAATGCAGTTTTACATTACATTATGACATCCTAATATAGTTCTATACTAAATTATAATTTCACTGTGAAAGTACCCCAGAAATATTAGATTACCATTCTTCATTTGGGGCATTTGAGTACAAAAGACAGAGGCTATTTGTCTTGATCCTGATGAATCGGCTCACTTATTACATCAGGGCCGTAGAAACACGTCGATTAAATATTATTTGTCTATCATCCTTAGCCTTCTGAAATAAAATTTATACCGTTATTACCACTGTATAAATAGCAATATAACCGTACCTGTAAATCTATTAAGGGAACGGTAATTAACATCGGTATAGCGGATCACCACGATAAGGTGATATACCTATCCCCTGTCCTGTATGTTCTTTGGGTGTTTGTATGTTTATGTTCGTCTAGTTTTCTGATGTGTGCTGGGCCATTTGGTGGTGTGATTTAGTGTATTTTAAATAAAGTCCTATAATAAAAGTTATATTTTAATAATAGAACAGATTATCTAATCTAATATTTCTGGGGTACTTTCACAGTGAAATTGTATTTCATTTAAAGGACCCCACCTGTCCCAGTGACGACTGTATACTAAATTATAATGAAGTTCTACATTGTATCTTTTGTTATTACTAGATTGTGACATCATAATGGAGTTGTAAATTCTACCCCCTACTATAAATACATTATGACATCATAATGCAGTTTTACATTATGACATCATAATAGAGTTCTATATTACATAATAATGTTGTTCTACGTTGTATCTTTTGTTATTACTAGATTGTGACATCATAATGGAGTTGTAAATTCTATTACCTGCTATGAATAGATTATGACATCATAATGCAGTTTTACATTATGACATCATAATGGAGTTCTATACTACATTATAATGAAGTTCTACAAAGTATCTTCTGTTATTACTAGATTGTGACATCATAATGGAGTTGTAAATCCTATCCCCTACAATAAATACATTATGACATCATAATGCAGTTTCACATTATGACATCATAATGCAGTTTTACATTATGACATCATAATAGAGTTCTATACTACATTATAATGAAGTTCTACATTACATCTTTTGTTATTACTATATTCTGACATCATAATGGTGTTGTAAATTCTATCCCCTACTATGAATACATTATGACGTCATAATGCAGTTTAATATTATGACATCATAATGGAGTTCTATATTACATAATAATGTTGTTCTATGTTGTATCTTTTGTTATTACTAGATTGTGACATCATAATGCAGTTGTAAATTCTATCCCCTACTATAAATACATGATGACATCATAATGCAGTTTTACATTATGACATCATAATGGAATTCTATATTACATAATAATGTTGTTCTACGTTGTATCCTTTAATAGTACTAGATTGTGACATCATAATGGAGTTGTAAATTCTATCCCCTACCATGAATAGATTATGACATCATAATGCAGTTTTACATTACATGATGACATCATAATGGAGCTCTATATTACAATATAATGAAGTTCTACGTTGCATCTTTTGTTATTACTAATTTGTGACATCATAATGCAGTTTTAAATACTATCCCCTACCATGAATAGATTATGACATCATAATGCAGTTTTACATTACATTATGACATCCTAATATAGTTCTATACTAAATTATAATTTCACTGTGAAAGTACCCCAGAAATATTAGATTACCATTCTTCATTTGGGGCATTTGAGTACAAAAGACAGAGGCTATTTGTCTTGATCCTGATGAATCGGCTCACTTATTACATCAGGGCCGTAGAAACACGTCGATTAAATATTATTTGTCTATCATCCTTAGCCTTCTGAAATAAAATTTATACCGTTATTACCACTGTATAAATAGCAATATAACCGTACCTGTAAATCTATTAAGGGAACGGTAATTAACATCGGTATAGCGGATCACCACGATAAGGTGATATACCTATCCCCTGTCCTGTATGTTCTTTGGGTGTTTGTATGTTTATGTTCGTCTAGTTTTCTGATGTGTGCTGGGCCATTTGGTGGTGTGATTTAGTGTATTTTAAATAAAGTCCTATAATAAAAGTTATATTTTAATAATAGAACAGATTATCTAATCTAATATTTCTGGGGTACTTTCACAGTGAAATTGTATTTCATTTAAAGGACCCCACCTGTCCCAGTGACGACTGTATACTAAATTATAATGAAGTTCTACATTGTATCTTTTGTTATTACTAGATTGTGACATCATAATGGAGTTGTAAATTCTACCCCCTACTATAAATACATTATGACATCATAATGCAGTTTTACATTATGACATCATAATAGAGTTCTATATTACATAATAATGTTGTTCTACGTTGTATCTTTTGTTATTACTAGATTGTGACATCATAATGGAGTTGTAAATTCTATTACCTGCTATGAATAGATTATGACATCATAATGCAGTTTTACATTATGACATCATAATGGAGTTCTATACTACATTATAATGAAGTTCTACAAAGTATCTTCTGTTATTACTAGATTGTGACATCATAATGGAGTTGTAAATCCTATCCCCTACAATAAATACATTATGACATCATAATGCAGTTTCACATTATGACATCATAATGGCGTTCTATATTACATAATAATGTTTTTCTACATTGTATCTTTTGTTATTACTAGATTCTGACATCATAATGGAGTTGTAAATCCTATCCCATACTATGAATACATTATTACGTCATAATGCAGTTTCACATTATGACATCATAATGGAGTTCTATATTACATAATAATGTTGTTCTACGTTGTATCTTTTGTTATTACTAGATTCTGACATCATAATGGAGTTGTAAATTCTATTACCTGCTATGAATAGATTATGACATCATAATGCAGTTTTACATTACGACATCAAAATAGAGTTCTATACTACATTATAATGAAGTTCTACATTGTATCTTTTGCTATTACAAGATTGTGACATCATAATGGAGTTGTAAATTCTATCCCCTACCACGAATAGATTATGACATCATAATGCAGTTTTACATTACGTTATGACATCATAACAGAGTTCTATACTAAATTATAATGAAGTTCTACATTGTATCTTTTGTTATTACTAAATTGTGACATCATAATGGAGTTGTAAATCCTATCCACTACAATGAATACATTATGACATCATAAAGCAGTTTCACGTTATGACATCATAATGGAGTTCTATATTACATAAAAATGCTGTTCTACATTGTATCTTTTGTTATTACTAGATTGTGACATCATAATGGAGTTGTACATTCTACCCCCTACTATAAATACATTATGACATCATAATGAAGTTTCACATTATGACATCATAATGAGTTCTATATTACATAAAAAGGCTGTTCTACATTGTATCTTTTGTTATTACTAGATTGTGACATCATAATGATATTGTAAATTTGATCCCCTACCATGAATAGATTATGACATCCTAATGCAGTTTTACATTACGACATCATAATAGAGTTCTATACTAAAATATAATGGATTTCTACATTGTATCTTTTGTTATTACTAGATTGTGACATCATAATGGAGTTGTAAATGCTATCCCCTACTATGAATAGATTATGATGTCATAATGCAGTTTCACATTATGACATCATAATGAAGTTCTATATTACATAATGTTTTTCTACTTTGTATCTTTTATTATTATTAGATTGTGACATTATGGAGTTGTAAATTATATTACCTGCTATAAATAAATTATGACATCATAAAGCAGTTTTACATTATGACATCATAATGGAGTTCTATATCTATATATATAAAATTGAATGTATGTCTGTCTGCGTGCGTGCGTGTCTGCGTGCGTGTCTGTTTGTCCTTTATGCGCTACTACACCATTCATCCGATCGCCATGAAACTTTGGGAAGTTGTTAAGTACACTCCTGGGAAGATTATAGGCATAGTACAAATATCCTACGATAAATGGCGCGCGAGCGTCGTCGAAAGTTACGCCCCCCCCCCCCCCACGTAGATCGAATAAGTAAGCCACCTGCTATTGTGATGTCATCACTGATGTCATCAACATCGGACGCCCTTGAACATGCCCCAACATGTTCTATAAAGCTGCATTGTGATGTCATTAAGGCTGTATTATGACACGTACAGCTTGGAACCACTAGAGCACGCCAGCCAATTACCATTGGAGTTGGAAGTGGGTAAACAAGTACTAGGATATCTTCCTAAGAAGCCACAGCAGCCGGATAAATTGTATGTTCCACCCAACGGCTATTTTATTCAGCCCGCAAGGGGGAAGCAGCGGCCTACAAAATCTCATTCAGGTAGGTAGGTTCAGTTCTTGGAGGTTGGGGAATGCTTATGGGCAAGGCCTTATGTCTCATCCCAAGTTAATTCTCTCACTTCCCAATGTCATAGAAACTTGAAATTTGCCACGAGCATTGATTATGTCATAAATAGGAAAAGTTAATGGGTCCCAACTCGATTATTCAATTCAAAGCGCCAAAGAATTAGCGTTCAAATTTTACGTACGGAATCTAATTCTCTCATTTCCTGATGTCATAGATAGATAGATAGATAGACTGTATGCAATAACCCTGATAGATAGATAGATAGATAGATAGATAGATAGATAGATAGATAGACTGTATGCAATGACACGTACAGCTTGAAACCATAAATACTAGAGCACGCCAGCCATTTACAGTCAGTCTCCATTGGAGTTGGAAGTGGGCAAACATGTACTAGGCTATCTTCCCAAGAAGCCACAGCAGCCGGATAAATTGGATGTTCCACACAACGGCTATTTTATTCAGCCTGCAAGGGGGAAGCAGCGGCCTACAAAACCTCAGTGGTCGCTGCTGCCGTCATCTAGATATATAAAAACGAATGTATGTATGTCTGTCTTCGCAGCAACGCGCGACGGGTACGCTAGTCTATATATATAAAATTGAATGTATGACTGTCTGCGTGCGTGCGTGTCTGCGTGTCTGCGTGTCTGTTTGTCCTTTATGCGCTACTACACCATTCATCCGATCGCCATGAAACTTTGGGAAGTTGTTAAGTACACTCCTGGGAAGATTATAGGCATAGTACAAATATCCTACGACAAATGGCGCGTGCGCGAGCGTCGTCGACAGTTACACCCCCCCCCACGTAGATCGAATAAGTAAGCCACCTGCTATTGTGATGTCATCACTGATGTCATCAACATCGGACGCCCTTGAACATGCCCCAACATGTTCTATAAAGCTGCATTGTGATGTCATTAAGGCTCTATTATGACACGTACAGCTTGGAACCACTAGAGCACGCCAGCCAATTACCATTGGAGTTGGAAGTGGGTAAACAAGTACTAGGCTATCTTCCCAAGAAGCCACAGCAGCCGGATAAATTGTATGTTCCACCCAACGGCTATTTTATTCAGCCCGCAAGGGGGAAGCAGCGGCCTACAAAATCTCATTCAGGTAGGTAGGTTCAGTTCTTGGAGGTTGGGGAATGCTTATGGGCAAGGCCTTATGTCTCATCCCAACTTAATTCTCTCACTTCCCAATGTCATAGAAACTTGAAATTTGCCACGAGCATTGATTATGTCATAAATAGGAAAAGTTAATGGGTCCCAACTCGATTATTCAATTCAAAGCGCCAAAGAATTAGCGTTCAAATTTTACGTACGGAATCTAATTCTCTCATTTCCTGATGTCATAGATAGATAGATAGATAGATAGATAGATAGATAGATAGACTGTATGCAATAACCCTGATAGATAGATATGGAGATAGATAGATAGATAGATAGATAGACTGTATGCAATGACACGTACAGCTTGAAACCATAAATACTAGAGCACGCCAGCCATTTACAGTCAGTCTCCATTGGAGTTGGAAGTGGGCAAACATGTACTAGGCTATCTTCCCAAGAAGCCACAGCAGCCGGATAAATTGGATGTTCCACACAACGGCTATTTTATTCAGCCTGCAAGGGGGAAGCAGCGGCCTACAAAACCTCAGTGGTCGCTGCTGCCGTCATCTAGATATATAAAAACGAATGTATGTATGTCTGTCTTCGCAGCAACGCGCGACGGGTACGCTAGTCTATATATATAAAATTGAATGTATGACTGTCTGCGTGCGTGCGTGTCTGCGTGTCTGCGTGTCTGTTTGTCCTTTATGCGCTACTGCACCATTCATCCGATCGCCATGAAACTTTGGGAAGTTGTTAAGTACACTCCTGGGAAGATTATAGGCATAGTACAAATATCCTACGACAAATGGCGCGCGCGCGAGCGTCGTCGACAGTTACACCCCCCCCACGTAGATCGAATAAGTAAGCCACCTGCTATTGTGATGTCATCACTGATGTCATCAACATCGGACGCCCTTGAACATGCCCCAACATGTTCTATAAAGCTGCATTGTGATGTCATTAAGGCTCTATTATGACACGTACAGCTTGGAACCACTAGAGCACGCCAGCCAATTACCATTGGAGTTGGAAGTGGGTAAACAAGTACTAGGCTATCTTCCCAAGAAGCCACAGCAGCCGGATAAATTGTATGTTCCACCCAACGGCTATTTTATTCAGCCCGCAAGGGGGAAGCAGCGGCCTACAAAATCTCATTCAGGTAGGTAGGTTCAGTTCTTGGAGGTTGGGGAATGCTTATGGGCAAGGCCTTATGTCTCATCCCAACTTAATTCTCTCACTTCCCAATGTCATAGAAACTTGAAATTTGCCACGAGCATTGATTATGTCATAAATAGGAAAAGTTAATGGGTCCCAACTCGATTATTCAATTCAAAGCGCCAAAGAATTAGCGTTCAAATTTTACGTACGGAATCTAATTCTCTCATTTCCTGATGTCATAGATAGATAGATAGATAGATAGATAGATAGATAGATAGATAGATAGATAGATAGATAGACTGTATGCAATAACCCTGATAGATAGATATGGAGATAGATAGATAGATAGATAGATAGATAGATAGATAGATAGATAGATAGATAGATAGATAGATAGATAGATAGACAGACTGTATGCAATGACACGTACAGCTTGAAACCATAAATACTAGAGCACGCCAGCCATTTACAGTCAGTCTCCATTGGAGTTGGAAGTGGGCAAACATGTACTAGGCTATCTTCCCAAGAAGCCACAGCAGCCGGATAAATTGGATGTTCCACACAACGGCTATTTTATTCAGCCTGCAAGGGGGAAGCAGCGGCCTACAAAACCTCAGTGGTCGCTGCTGCCGTCATCTAGATATATAAAAACGAATGTATGTATGTATGTCTGTCTTCGCAGCAACGCGCGACGGGTACGCTAGTTACATTATAATGAAGATCTACATTGTATCTTTTGTTATTACTAATTTGTGACATCATAATGGAGTTTTAAATACTATCCCCTACCATAAATAGATTATGACATCATCATGCATTTTTACATTATGACATCATAATGGAGTTCTATACTACATTATAATGAAGTTCTACATTGTATCTTTTGTTATTACTAGATTGTGACATCATAATGGAGTTGTAAACTCTATTACCTGCTATGAATAGATTATGACATCATCATGCAGTTTCAAATTATGACATCATACTGGAGTTCTATATTACATAATAATGTTGTTCTACGTTATATCTTTTGTTATTACTAGATTGTGACATCATAATGGAGTTGTAAATTCTATCCCCTACCATGAATAGATTATGACATCATAATGCAGTTTTATATTACATTATGACATCATAATGGAGTTGTAAACTCTATCCCCTACTATATATACATTATGACATCATAATGCAGTTTTACATTATGACATCATAATGGACTTTTATCTATATATATAAAATTGAATGTATGTCTGTCTGCGTGCGTGCGTGTCTGCGTGTCTGTTTGTCCTTTATGCGCTACTACACCATTCATCCGATCGCCATGAAACTTTGGGAAGTTGTTAAGTACACTCCTGGGAAGATTATAGGCATAGTACAAATATCCTACGATAAATGGCGCGCGCGCGAGCGTCGTCGAAAGTTACACCCCCCCCCACGTAGATCGAATAAGTAAGCCACCTGCTATTGTGATGTCATCACTGATGTCATCAACATCGGACGCCCTTGAACATGCCCCAACATGTTCTATAAAGCTGCATTGTGATGTCATTAAGGCTCTATTATGACACGTACAGCTTGGAACCACTAGAGCACGCCAGCCAATTACCATTGGAGTTGGAAGTGGGTAAACAAGTACTAGTCTATCTTCCCAAGAAGCCACAGCAGCCGGATAAATTGTATGTTCCACCCAACGGCTATTTTATTCAGCCCGCAAGGGGGAAGCAGCGGCCTACAAAATCTCATTCAGGTAGGTAGGTTCAGTTCTTGGAGGTTGGGGAATGCTTATGGGCAAGGCCTTATGTCTCATCCCAACTTAATTCTCTCACTTCCCAATGTCATAGAAACTTGAAATTTGCCACGAGCATTGATTATGTCATAAATAGGAAAAGTTAATGGGTCCCAACTCGATTATTCAATTCAAAGCGCCAAAGAATTAGCGTTCAAATTTTACGTACGGAATCTAATTCTCTCATTTCCTGATGTCATAGATAGATAGATAGATAGATAGATAGATAGATAGACTGTATGCAATAACCCTGATAGATAGATATGGAGATAGATAGATAGATAGATAGATAGATAGATAGATAGATAGATAGACTGTATGCAATGACACGTACAGCTTGAAACCATAAATACTAGAGCACGCCAGCCATTTACAGTCAGTCTCCATTGGAGTTGGAAGTGGGCAAACATGTACTAGGCTATCTTCCCAAGAAGCCACAGCAGCCGGATAAATTGGATGTTCCACACAACGGCTATTTTATTCAGCCTGCAAGGGGGAAGCAGCGGCCTACAAAACCTCAGTGGTCGCAATAGCAGGTGGCTTACTTATTCGATCTACGTGGGGGGGGTGTAACTTTCGACGACGCTCGCGCGCGCGCCATTTATCGTAGGATATTTGTACTATGCCTATAATCTTCCCAGGAGTGTACTTAACAACTTCCCAAAGTTTCATGGCGATCGGATGAATGGTGTAGTAGCGCATAAAGGACAAACAGACACGCAGACACGCAGACACGCACGCACGCAGACAGACATACATTCAATTTTATATATATAGATAATAATGTTGCTCTACGTTGTATCTTTTCTTACTACTAATTTCTGACATCATAATGAAGTTTTAAATACTATCCCCTACCATGAATAGATTATGACATCATAATGCAGTTTTACATTATGACATCATAATGGAGTTCTATAGTACAATATAATTAAGTTCTACATTGTATCTTTTGTTATTACTAGATTGTGACATCATAATGGAGTTGTAAATCCTATCACCTACTATGAATAGATTATGACGTCATAATGCAGTTTCACATTATGACATCATAATGGAGTTCTATACTACATTATAATGAAGTTCTACATTGTATCTTTTGTTATTACTCGATTAAGACATCATCATGGAGTTGTAAATTCTATCCCCTACCATGAATAGATTATGACATCATAATGCAGTTTTACTTTATGACATCACAATGGAGTTCTATATTACATAATAATGTTGTTCTACATTGTATCTTTTGTTATTACTAGATTGTGACATCTTAATGGAGTTGTAAATCCTATCCCCTACTATGAATAGATTATGACGTCATAATGCAGTTTTTACATTATGACATCATAATGGAGTTCTATATTATATAATGATGTTGTTCTACGTTGTATGTTTTGTTATTACTAGATTGTGACATCATAATGATATTGTAAATTTGATCCCCTACCATGAATAGATTATGACATCCTAATGCAGTTTTACATTACGACATCATAATAGAGTTCTATACTAAAATATAATGGATTTCTACATTGTATCTTTTGTTATTACTAGATTGTGACATCTTAATGGAGTTGTAAATGCTATCACCTACTATGAATAGATTATGATGTCATAATGCAGTTTCACATTATGACATCATAATGAAGTTCTATATTACATAATGTTTTTCTACTTTGTATCTTTTATTATTATTAGATTGTGACATAATGGAGTTGTAAATTATATTACCTGCTATAAATAAATTATGACATCATAAAGCAGTTTTACATTATGACATCATAATGGAGTTCTATACTACATTATAATGAAGTTCTACATTGTATCTTTTGTTATTACTAGATTGTGACATCATAATGGAGTTGTAAATTCAATCCCCTGCCATAAATACATTATGACATCATAATGCAGTTTTACATTATGACATCATAATGGCGTTCTATATTACATAATAATGTTTTTCTACATTGTATCTTTTGTTATTACTAGATTCTGACATCATAATGGAGTTGTAAATCCTATCCCCTACTATGAATACATTATTACGTCATAATGCAGTTTCACATTATGACATCATAATGGCGTTCTATGTTACATAATAATGTTGTTCTACGTTGTATCTTTTGTTACTACTAGATTGCGACATCATAATGAAGTTGTAAATTCTATCCCCTACTATAAAAACATTATGACATCATAATGCAGTTTTACATTATGACATCATAATAGAGTTCTATATTACATTATAATTATGTTGTATCTTTTGTTATTACTAGATTGTGACATCATAATGGAGTTGTAAATTCTATCCCCTACCATGAACAGATTATGACATCATAATGCAGTTTTACATTATGACATCATAATGGAGTTCTATATTACATTATCATTAAGTTGTATGTTGTATCTTTTGTTATTACTAATTTGTGACATCATAATGGAGTTTTAAATACTATCCCCTACCATGAATAGATTATGACATCTTAATGCAGTTTTACATTACATTATGACATCCTAATATAGTTCTATACTAAATTATAATGAAGTTCTACATTGTATCTTTTGTTATTACTAGATTGTGACATCATAATGCAGTTGTAAATTCTACCCCCTACTATAAATACATTATGACATCATAATGCAGTTTTACATTATGACATCATAATGGAGTTCTATATTATATTATAATGAAGTTCTACAAAGTATCTTCTGTTATTACTAGATTGTGACATCATAATGGAGTTGTAAATCCTATCCCCTACAATAAATACATTATGACATCATAATGAAGTTTCACATTATGACATCATAATGGAGTTCTATATTACATAAAAATGCTGTTCTACGTTGTATTTTTTGTTATTACTAGATTGTGACATCATAATGATATTGTAAATTCTATCCCCTACCATGAATAGATTATGACATCATAAGCAGTTTTACATTATGACATCATAATGGAGTTCTATATTACAAAGTAGTGTTGTTCTACGTTGCATCTTTTGTTATTACTAGATTGTGATATCATAATGGAGTTGTAAATTCTATTACTTGCTATGAATAGATTATGACATCATAATGCAGTTTTACATTATGACATCATAATAGAGTTCTATACTACATTATAATGAAGTTCTACATTACATCTTTTGTTATTACTATATTCTGACATCATAATGGTGTTGTAAATTCTATCCCCTACTATGAATACATTATGACGTCATAATGCAGTTTAATATTATGACATCATAATGGAGTTCTATATTACATAATAATGTTGTTCTATGTTGTATCTTTTGTTATTACTAGATTGTGACATCATAATGCAGTTGTAAATTCTATCCCCTACTATAAATACATGATGACATTATAATGCAGTTTTACATTATGACATCATAATGGAGTTCTATATTACATAATAATGTTGTTCTACGTTGTATCTTTTGTTACTACTAATTAGTGACATCATAATGGAGTTTTAAATACTATCTCCTACCATGAATAGATTATGACATCATAAAGCAGTTTTACATAACATTATGACAACATAATGTAGTTCTATACTAAATTATAATGAAGTTCTACATTGTATCTTTTGTTATTACTAGATTGTGAGATCATGATGGAGTTGTAAATTCTACTCCCTACTACAAATACATTATGACATCATAATGCAGTTTTACATTATGACATCATAATGGAGTTCTATATTACATAATAATGTTCTACGTTGTATCTTTTGTTACTACTAGATTGTGACATGATAATGGAGTTGTAAATTCTATCCCCTACCATGAATAGATTATGACATCATAATGCAGTTTAACATCACATTATGACATCATAATGGAGTTCTATATTACATTATAATGAAGATCTACGTTGCATCTTTTATTACTAATTTGTGACATCATAATGGAGTTTTAAATACTATCCCCTACCATGAATAGATTATGACATCATAATGGAGTTCTATATTACATAATAATGTTTTTCTACGTTGCATCTTTTGTTATTACTAGATTGTGACATCATAATGGAGTTGTAAATTCTATTACCTGCTATGAATAGATTATGACATCATCATGCAGTTTTACATTATGACATCATAATGGAGTTCTATACTACATTATAATGAAGTTCTACATTGTATCTTTTGTTATTACTAGATTGTGACATCATAATGGAGTTTAAAGTTCTACCCCCTACTATGAGTAGATTATGACATCATAATGGAGTTCTATATAGCATTATAATGAAGTTCTACATTGTATCTTTTGTTATTACTAGATTGTGACATCATAATGGAGTTGTAAATTCTATCCCCTACTATGAATACATTATGACATCATAATGGAGTTCTATATTACAGAATTATGTTGTTCTACATTGTATCTTTTGTTATTACTAGATTGTGACATCATAATGGAGTTGTAAATCCTATCCCCTACTATGAATAGATTAAGACGGCATAATGCAGTTTCACATTATGACATAATGGAGCTGTATATTACATTATAATTACGTTGTACGTTGTATCTTTTGCTATTACTAGATTGTGACATAATAATGGAGTTGTAAATTCTATCCCCTACAATTAATAGATTCTGACATCATAATGCAGTTTTACATTACATTATGACATCATAATGGAGTTCTATACTACATTATAATGACGTTCTACATTGCATCTTTTGTTATTACTAGATTGTGACATCATAATGGAGTTGTAAATTCTATCACCTGCTCTTAATAGATTATGACATCATAATGCAGTTTTAGATTATGACATCATAATGGAGTTCTATATTACATAATAATGTTGTTCTGCGTTGTATCTTTTGTTGTTACTAGATTGTGACATCATAATGGAGTTGTAAATTCTATTACCTGCTATGAATAGATTATGACATCATAATGCAGTTTTACATTAGGACATCATAATGCAGTTCTATACTACATTATAATGAAGTTCTACATTCTATCTTTTGTAATTACTAGATTGTGACATCATAATGGAGTTGTAAATCCTATCCCCTACTATGAATAGATTATGACGTCATAATGCAGTTTCACATTATGACATCATAATGGAGTTTTATATTACACTAGCGTACCCGTCGCGCGTTGCTGCGAAGACAGACATACATACATACATACATTCGTTTTTATATATCTAGATAACAACCAATCACAGCGTAGCTTTCAAGTTACCTCAGCGGTATAATATATAACAACCAATCACAGCACAGCAGCTTTCATGTTACCTCAGCAGTATAAGAAATAGCAACCAATCACAGTGCAGCTTTTATTTTACCTCAGGGGTATAGGAAATAACAACCAATCACAGCACAGCTTTTATGTTACCTCAGCAGTATAAGAAATAGCAACCAAGCAAGAATTTTAGCGCAGCTATCCAATCCAGTTATTTACACTTTGCTTGTCTGCCTGTGTACCGTGGATTATTCTAGGGGTTTTGCCCAGCTCGCAACATTGTATCCAATAAGCGAGTTCTCCACTAAACATTGTTCTCCATGAAAGAACTGAGCGTACCTTTTTTAAAAATGACGGCAGCAGCGACCAATAAGCTTTGTAGGCCGCTGCTTCCCCCTTGCAGGCTGAATAAAATAGCCGTTGTGTGGAACATCCAATTTATCTGGCTGCTGTGGCTTCTTGGGAAGATAGCCTAGTACATGTTTGCCCACTTCCAACTCCAATGGAGACTGACTGTAAATGGCTGGCGTGCTCTAGTATTTATGGTTCCAAGCTGTACGTGTCATTGCATACAGTCTATCTATCTATCTATCTATCTATCTATCTATCAGGGTTATTGCATACAGTCTATCTATCTATCTATCTATCTATGACATCAGAAAATGAGAGAATTAGATTCCGTACGTAAAATTTGAACGCTAATTCTTTGGCGCTTTGAATTGAATAATCAAGTTGGGACCGATTAGCTTTTCCCATTTATGACATAATCAATGCTCATGCCAAATTTCAAGTTTCTATGAAATTGGGAAGTGAGAGAATTAAATTCCGTACATAAAATTTGGACGCTAATTCTTTTGCGCTTAGAATTGAATAATCGAGTTGGGATGAGACATAAGGCCTTGCCCATAAGCATTCCCCAACCTCCAAGAACTGAACCTACCTACCTGAATGAGATTTTGTAGGCCGCTGCTTCCCCCTTGTGGGCTGAATAAAATAGCCGTTGGGTGGAACATACAATTTATCCGGCTGCTGTGGCTTCTTAGGAAGATATCCTAGTACTTGTTTACCCACTTCCAACTCCAATGGAGACTGACTGTAAATGGCTGGCGTGCTGTACGTGTCATAATAGAGCCTTAATGACATCACAATGCAGCTTTATAGAACATGTTGGGGCATGTTCAAGGGCGTCCGATGTTGATGACATCACAATGGCAGTGATGACATCACAATAGCAGGTGGCTTACTTATTCGATCTACGTGGGGGGTCGTAACTTTCGACGACGCTCGCGCGCGCGCCATGTATCGTAGGATAGTTGTACTATGCCTATAATCTTCCCAGGAGTGTACTCAACAACTTCCCAAAGTTTCATGGCGATCGGATGAATGGTGTAGTAGCGCATAAAGGACAAACAGACAGACACGCAGACAGACAGACAGACACGCACGCAGACAGACATACATTCAATTTTAGATATATAGATAATGATGTTGTTCTACGTTGTATGTTTTGTTATTACTAGATTGTGACATCATAATGGAGTTGTAAATTCTATCACCTGCTCTTAATAGATTATGACATCATAATGCAGTTTTAGATTATGACATCATAATGGAGTTCTATATTACATAATAATGTTGTTCTGCGTTGTATCTTTTGTTGTTACTAGATTGTGACATCATAATGGAGTTGTAAATTCTATTACCTGCTATGAATAGATTATGACATCATCATGCAGTTTTACATTATGACATCATAATGGAGTTCTATACTACATTATAATGAAGTTCTACATTGTATGTTTTGTTATTACTAGATTGTGACATCATAATGGAGTTGTAAATTCTATCACCTGCTATTAATAGATTATGACATCATAATGCAGTTTTAGATTATGACATCATAATGCAGTTCTATATTACATAAAAAGGTTGTTCTACGTTGTATCTTTTGTTATTACTAGATTGTAACATCATAATGGAGTTGTAAATTCTATACCCTACCATTAATAGATTATGACATTATAATGCAGTTTTGCATTATGACATCATAATGGAATTCTATATTACATAATAATGTTGTTCTACATTGTATCTTTTGTTATTACTAGAGTGTGACATCATAATGGAGTTGTAAATTCTATACCCTACCATTAATAGATTATGACATTATAATGCAGTTTTGCATTATGACATCATAATGGAATTCTATATTACATAATAATGTTCTATATTGTATCTTTTGTTATTACTAGATTGTGACATCATAATGGAGTTGTAAATTCTATTACCTGCTATGAATAGATTATGACATTATAATGCAGTTTTACATTATGACATTATAATGCAGTTCTATACTACATTATAATGAAGTTCTACATTCTATCTTTTGTTATTACTAGATTGTGACATCATAATGGAGTTGTAAACTCTATTACCTGCTATGAATAGATTATGACATCATAATGCAGTTTTACATTATGACATCATAATGGAGTTCTATATTACATAATAATGTTGTTCTACGTTGTATCTTTTGTTACTACTAATTAGTGACATCATAATGGAGTTTTAAATACTATCTCCTACCATGAATAGATTATGACATCATAAAGCAGTTTTACATAACATTATGACAACATAATGTAGTTCTATACTAAATTATAATGAAGTTCTACATTGTATCTTTTGTTATTACTAGATTGTGAGATCATGATGGAGTTGTAAATTCTACTCCCTACTACAAATACATTATGACATCATAATGCAGTTTTACATTATGACATCATAATGGAGTTCTATATTACATAATAATGTTCTGCGTTGTATCTTTTGTTACTACTAGATTGTGACATGATAATGGAGTTGTAAATTCTATCCCCTACCATGAATAGATTATGACATCATAATGCAGTTTTACATCACATTATGACATCATAATGGAGTTCTATATTACATTATAATGAAGATCTAAGTTGTATCTTTTATTACTAATTTGTGACATCATAATGGAGTTTTAAATACTATCCCCTACCATGAATAGATTATGACATCATAATGCAGTTTTAGATTATGACATCATAATGGAGTTCTATATTACATAATAATGTTTTTCTACGTTGCATCTTTTGTTATTACTAGATTGTGACATCATAATGGAGTTGTAAATTCTATTACCTGCTATGAATAGATTATGACATCATCATGCAGTTTTACATTATGACATCATAATGGAGTTCTATACTACATTATAATGAAATTCTACATTGTATCTTTTGTTATTACTAGATTGTGACATCATAATGGAGTTTAAAGTTCTACCCCCTACTATGAGTAGATTATGACATCATAATGGAGTTCTATATAGCATTATAATGAAGTTCTACATTGTATCTTTTGTTATTACTAGATTGTGACATCATAATGGAGTTGTAAATTCTATCCCCTACTATGAATACATTATGACATCATAATGGAGTTCTATATTACAGAATTATGTTGTTCTACATTGTATCTTTTGTTATTACTAGATTGTGACATCATAATGGAGTTGTAAATCCTATCCCCTACTATGAATAGATTAAGACGGCATAATGCAGTTTCACATTATGACATAATGGAGCTGTATATTACATTATAATTACGTTGTATGTTGTATCTTTTGCTATTACTAGATTGTGACATAATAATGGAGTTGTAAATTCTATCCCCTACGATTAATAGATTATGACATCATAATGCAGTTTTACATTACATTATGACATCATAATGGAGTTCTATACTACATTATAATGACGTTCTACATTGCATCTTTTGTTATTACTAGATTGTGACATCATAATGGTGTTGCAAATTCTATCCCCTACTATAAATACATTATGACATCATAATGCAGTTTTTCATTATGACATAATGGAGTTCTATATTACATAATAATGTTGTTCTACGTTGTATCCTTTGTTACTACCAGATTGTGACATCATCATGGAGTTGTAAATTCTATCCCCTACCATGAATAGATTATGACATCATAATGCAGTTTTACATTACATTATGACATCATAATGGAGTTCTATGCTACATTATAATGAAATTCTACATTGTATCTTTTGTTATTACTAGATTGTGACATCATAATGGAGTTGTAAGTTCTACCCCCTACTATGAGTAGATTATGACATCATAATGCAGTTTTACATTACATTATGACATCATAATGGAGTTCTATATAGCATTATAATGAAGTTCTACGTTGTATCTTTTGTTATTACTAGATTTTGACATGATAATGAAGTTGTAAATTCTATCCCCTTCAATAATAACTGTTACCATGCATGGCGGTGCAAGGTCCCGTGGTCGGCGCGCGCCGCTCCGTTGTCGGCTCCGGCGTCCTGGAGCTCTGGAGTCGGGGCTCTCCCGGCGGCGTGGGGCAGCCAGTGTGCGGCGGCATGGGCGTGTCCGCCCGTAGGGTGCCGCCCGCACTCATCCACCTTTCTTATGCAGCAGTGGGAGAGTCGGCTCCTCCCACTCTCCGCCCCTGGGCGGAGGCTTGCAGTTTTAAGGCTGGCAGTGACCTGAGCTCACTGCCAGTTATTGGTTCTGCTAGCATCTAGTCGGTCCTTTCTGCAGCTAAGTCTTAGTTCACCCTCTAGTTTGCCTGTCAGCTTCCATTTCCAGCTTTGCTTTCTCTGTATTTTCTGTTGGTCATTTCCATCTGCCTTCTCTGTCGGCACTCTGTTCCCTCCATCAGTTAGTCACATCTTGTCAGTCGCCAGGTCCCTAGCCAGTGCAGGGACCGCCGTCCAGTTGTCCGCCTGTGGTTAGCCAGGGCTGAGGCAAGTAGACAGGGACAGTGGGGTGCGGGAAGATCAGGGCACCCCACCTGGCGCTCGGGGGGGGGGGGGGGGGGCAGAGTGCCTTAACACAATGACAACCAGCTGCTGCTGCAAAAGCAAATAATCATTTTACAGTTTTCCTTTCAGCCTGATACACATGACCATGCACAAGCTAATGGCCCGGGAGACAGGGGATTCAGTCATGTTGTTGATCAGTCATTAGACAACCCTGATTTTACACTCTTTGTGGATGCATTGTGGTATGGTCAAGCAGGCAGGTTCTAAACAGGTTATGTTGTGGCCAAAGCCGAACCCCTTCCATCTCACATGTCAGTCAGAATTACGAGCTCTGGAAGAAGCATGCAAGCATGCTCAAGAAGACACGGACTACAAGGACTCATACTATGCCTTTGGCATTACTGATTACCATGGACCCATCTGGAAAGCAAGGTCATTCTTGACAAGCAAATGAAAAAACCAATTAAAAACAGTAAAGGTGTGAAGGCACTGATGGAAACCCTCCTGCTGCCCAAAAGAGTGGCCTGAAAGCCACTCCATAACAAAAGGCCACTCTAAGGATGGCTCAAAAGAGGCAATCAGATATCACCTGGCTGAGAAGGCTGTGAATACAACCACACAGAAGCCCAGATTGATCCTTCAGGGCTTGGGGTGGTACAGGTACCCCCTCAGACCTCACCCCTTGTGGATTATGACCCGTTGATTCAGTTACAAAAGCAGGCAATCAAGGGGGAAAAGGAACAATGGGAGCCAGCAGGATGGGCAGAGACACCTGGAGATAAATGGATGATTTATCTCCAGATCAGCTCTATGTAAGACCCAAGTCAGCGCAGCATAAGAGGACCTAACCTAGCTACAAGCAAAAATAGTTTAGTGGAAATAGTGACAATAGGTTGCTGGAGGGTAACTGATAGCTAAGTCAGTAGACCCTTTATAATATCCTCTACTACCTCCCTTTTTGTAGGTCAATCCTACTTGATCCAATGAAAAACTCCAATTTATTCAATAAACACACCCTACACATGTGAGTACACTTGTCAGTCTCCTGGGAGCAGGTCTCTCTCTCGAATAGAATACATATTTGGCTCTCCAAACACTTGCCCTCTACTTAACCTCAATAGTTCATGGCACTCGGGGAGTATCTGATCATAAACCAATCATCCTTAAATTACAATTCCCAGGACAGTATTTTGCCCGGACCTGGAAGCTTAATCTCTTTTGGCTTAAGCTAATAGGATCAAATGACCGGATACCAGATCAAATAACCACATTCCTCCAAATCCATGAAGAAGATACGAGAAATGCCTTAATATGGGATACACTAAAAGCTTACCTTAGAGGTTGTTTTAAATCACCAATATCTATATATATAAAATTGAATGTATGTCTGTCTGCGTGCGTGCGTGCGTGTTTGTCCTTTATGCGCTACTACACCATTCATCCGATCGCCATGAAACTTTGGGAAGTTGTTGAGTACACTCCTGGGAAGATTATAGGCATAGTACAAATATCCTACGATAAATGGCGCGCGAGCTTCGTCGAAAGTTACGCCCCCCCCCCCCCACGTAGATCGAATAAGTAAGCCACCTGCTATTGTGATGTCATCACTGATGTCATCAACATCGGACGCCCTTGAACATGCCCCAACATGTTCTATAAAGCTGCATTGTGATGTCATTAAGGCTCTATTATGACACGTACAGCTTGGAACCACTAGAGCACGCCAGCCAATTACCATTGGAGTTGGAAGTGGGTAAACAAGTACTAGGATATCTTCCTAAGAAGCCACAGCAGCCGGATAAATTGTATGTTCCACCCAACGGCTATTTTATTCAGCCCGCAAGGGGGAAGCAGCGGCCTACAAAATCTAATTCTCTCATTTCCTGATGTCATAGATAGATAGATAGACTGTATGCAATAACCCTGATAGATAGATAGATAGATAGATAGATAGATAGATAGATAGATAGATAGATAGATAGACTGTATGCAATGACACGTACAGCTTGAAACCATAAATACTAGAGCACGCCAGCCATTTACAGTCAGTCTCCATTGAAGTTGGAAGTGGGCAAACATGTACTAGGCCAGTGATGGCGAACCTTTTAGGGACCGAGTGCCCAAACTACAACCCAAAACCCACTTATGTATCGCAAAGTGCCAACACGTCAGGGGGCGGGGCTTATCACAACGTATGATTTTACCCCCGTCGTTCTAAAAAGGACAAGGCTGTTTCAGAATAGACCGGGTGCAGATTCTGACTGCTTTTTGGACGCGGAAATACTGCAGAATGTGCTCAGCGGAGATTTCTGTGGAAAATTCTGCAGCATTTCCGCATCTAAAAAGCAGTCAAAATCTGCACCCGGTCTATTCTGAAAGAGCCCTGCCCATTTCTGCCACATGTACACATACCCCAGCGGTAATAGTGACACCTTCACCCCAGCGATAATAGTGACATCCCACAGCAGTAATAATAGTGACACTCCCCCCATTAGTAATAAGAGTGACATACCCCAGCGGTAAACCTCAGTGGTCGCTGCTGCCGTCATCTAGATATATAAAAACGTAGTATGTATGTATGTCTGTCTTCGCAGCAACGCGCGAACATGCCCCAACATGTTCTCATAAGCTGCATTGTGATGTCATTAAGGCTCTATTATGACACGTACAGCTTGGAACCACTAGAGCACGCCAGCCAATTACCATTGGAGTTGGAAGTGGGTAAACAAGTACTAGGATATCTTCCTAAGAAGCCACAGCAGCCGGATAAATTGTATGTTCCACCCAACGGCTATTTTATTCAGCCCGCAAGGGGGAAGCAGCGGCCTACAAAATCTCATTCAGGTAGGTAGGTTCAGTTCTTGGAGGTTGGGGAATGCTTATGGGCAAGGCCTTATGTCTCATCCCAACTCGATTATTCAATTCTAAGCGCAAAAGAATTAGCGTCCAAATTTTAATTCTCTCACTTCCCAATGTCATAGAAACTTGAAATTTGGCTCGAGCATTGATTATGTCATAAATAGGAAAAGTTAATGGGTCCCAACTCGATTATTCAATTCAAAGCGCCAAAGAATTAGCGTTCAAATTTTACGTACGGAATCTAATTCTCTCATTTCCTGATGTCATAGATAGATAGATAGATAGATAGATAGATAGATAGATAGATAGATAGATAGATAGACTGTATGCAATAACCCAGATAGATAGATAGATAGATAGACAGACTGTATGCAATGACACGTACAGCTTGGAACCATAAATACTAGAGCACGCCAGCCATTTACAGTCAGTCTCCATTGGAGTTGGAAGTGGGCAAACATGTACTAGGCTATCTTCCCAAGAAGCCACAGCAGCCGGATAAATTGGATGTTCCACACAACGGCTATTTTATTCAGCCTGCAAGGGGGAAGCAGCGGCCTACAAAACCTCAGTGGTCGCTGCTGCCGTCATCTAGATATATAAAAACGAATGTATGTATGTCTGTCTGTCTTCGCAGCAACGCGCGACGGGTACGCTAGTCCTGCATAAAAAGATCTACTTCCCAAGCTGACTTTCTGTTAGAGGAGCAGACAGCAGAGGCCGAAAAACAATACATAGCGAACCCTACAGACACCAACAAAACAAGCTGGCTAGGATTACTTAGCTTACTTAGACATTAATTACATGTTAAAACCAAATGGAAAATCTTCTTTACGCGGCAATATTTTTTAGAAATGGGTAACCAGTCGAGTCCCCGTTTGGCCAATTAATGAAACAAAACGGGCTAACCAACTCTGTCCTCACAATTAAAGCGGCTGATGGACGGATACTCACGGAGGCCCAATCTATAACAACCAGGTTTAGGGAATACTATACCAATCTATATACTTCAACAAGTGAAATGTCGATGTTGGATAATTTGGCCTATCTAGAAGACCTTGCCTTCCCGTCCCTTTCTGCTGAACAAATAGCACTATTAGGCCTCATGTCTACGGGGAAAAGAAGAATGAAAATCCGCAGCGGATTTTAACTCTTCTCCCGCCCGCGGATCCGCACCCCATAAGGATACATTGACCACCCGCCGGTAGGTGAATACCTGCGGATGGTCAATAAAAGTGAATAAAAAAAAATATGGAGCATGAAAAAATCCGGACATGCTCCATTTTCGTGCGGGTCTCCCGTGGGGACAGCTCCCGCAGGCTTCTATTGAAGCCTATAGAAGCCGTCCGGATCTGCGGGAGACCTAAAATAAGAATAAACTTACCCGCAGCGGACCGGGCAGGTCTTCTCTTCTTCGCGGCCAGATCTTCTTTCTTCGGCCCAGCGGATGTGCCCGGCGCATTCGAGCGGCACGCCGACGACATGCCGGGCACATCCGCAGGCCGCAGAAAGAAGATCTGGCCGCGAAGAAGAGAAGACCTGCCCGGTCCTCTGCGGGTAAGTTTATTCTTATTTTCAGCGCTCATGTCCGCGGGGGAGGAGGGACCCGCTACGGATTCTCCATGGAGAATCCGTAGCGGGCCTGATTTTCCCCGTTGACATGAGGCCTTAGATGCCCCAATAGCATTAGAGGAAATCCATCAAGCTATCATGGATATGGCACTAAATAAGTCCCCTGGGCCAGATGGCCTCCTCTTGGGGGTAGATCATAAATATATAGAACAGCTTTCTCCAATACTATATGATACTCTGCAGCGGGTTTATCAGGGAAATTCCCTCCCACCCTCCTTTTATAAAGCGTCTATAATCGCGTTGTTGAAACCTGGTAAAGAACCCGATAATTGTGACTCATATAGGCCAATATCACTGCCTAATGTGGATTATAAAATATTGACAGAAATACTGGCTACTAGACTTAACCAAGTAATCCTTTCCATAATCCATGAAGACTAGATAGGGTTTATGCCCGGAAAATCAACCACAATAAATATACGCAGAGTCCAAACAATTGTATAAATAGGGAGACTGCATGATATGCCTTGGGCAGTAGTGTCACTAGATACAAAAAAAGCATTTGACTCATTGGAGTGGAGTTTCCTGGAGGCATGTTTGATACATTTTGGTTTCTGGTCCCGATTCCTAGGGTGGATCAGGTTACTGTATGAATCCCCCACAGCCAACGTTATAGTAAACGGTATATCTTCGGCGAACTTTCTACTGTCTCGGGGGACGCGTCAGGGATGTCCTTTGTCTCCCTCCCTTTTTGCAATAGCAATTGAGGCACTGGCCATCCGTTTGCGCAATACTTCTGCGGTTACGGGAGTGAGTTGGAGGGGTAGAGAGAGTAAAGTTGGTCTATATGCAGATGATATGGTTCTTTTCCTCCGTAACCCAGAGCATTCCTTCTCACAAGCCCTTGAGATAATAGACTCTCTCTCAACATTCTGGACTTTATATACACTGGTCCAAATCTGCAATAATGTATACAGCCCAAAACGCGACCACAATTTCTGATGTGTCAGCCTGTGGTCTATTGGAAATAACCAAATTCAAGTATGTAGGAATTAATATAGTGCAAGACCATAAAAACTACAAGTCCGCTGCAAAACCTAATACAAACGAAAATGAAGGCCTGGTGGAAATTACCTATATCCGTGGCAGGTCGTATAAACCTTATTAGGATGGTAATCCAACCCAAATGTTTATATTCGTTACAACATATGTCGGTTAAAGTTCCAGAAAGTTTCTTCCAAACCTTAAACTGTCGGTATTAGATTTGTTTGGGGCCCGTCTCACTCCAAGCTTAAACTCACTGCACTACAACGCCCTAAAAACCAAGCCGGAATGGCGTTATCCGACTTTAAAGTGTATTACATAGCAAGACAGTTACGTAATCTCAGGGATTGGTTCATTTTGGGAAGAGATGCCAATCACAGATCATTACCTAGCCGATGAGTTAGAGGGTCAGAATCTAATTGGGTTTTTGGAACATCCAGATTTTAGAAAATCATCAAGACTTATAACCATGCATAAAGTGGCCCTGTGTGGCGCGCAGCAAAGCGTATCCAACAATACACAGATACAATGACTGACACTCCTTTATGGAATAACCCTACTTTGCCCTCACTCAAGATGATGCAGGGTGTTGGATACTGGGTTAAACTAGGGATACAAACTCTAGGAGATATATACGAGGATAATATACTGCTGTCCTATATACAATTACGAGAGAATCTAAAAGTACCTAGACTTCAACTTTTCAGGTACTTTCAGTTGAGACATGCTTTGAATGCAGAATTTCCACCGAATTCTACCAAAATCTCCAAATACCCAACAGTAGGTATTCTTAAATTACAGGGACCTAGAGGACTAATATCAGCACTTTACACACACTTGCTGTCGGCCAAGATAAGCCGTGACCCACTCTCTATTTATGATAGGTGGAAAACATTAACCCCTTGAGTGGCGGGTTTCCTACCCCCCTGTCGTGCCCATCAGGGCAGGTTTTTTTAAATTGGACAATCATTTAATTTTAACTAATTTTGCAGTCGCGTTCCAAGAGCTATAACTTTTTCATTTTTCCATTGACACGGCCATGTGAGGGCTTGTTTTTTGCTGGAGAAGTTGTACTTTTTGATGGCATCATTTTTGGGTATATATAATGTATTGCATAACTTTTGTGAAAAAATTTGTAGGGAGATTAGGGAAAAAAAGTAATACAAGTTAAATCCCCCTCCTTTTGCCATATCTATAATAAAAAATCTAAATCATAAAAGATAAATACATATTTGGTATCGCCGCGTCCGTAAATGTCTGATCTATCAAAATAGTGCATTATTTACCCCCCATGGTGAACGTAATCCGAAAAAAAAAATAAAGAACGCCAGAACTGCACTTTTTCAGTCACCCTGTCTCCCAGAAAAAATGCAATAAAAAGTGATCAAAAAGTCGTATGTATTCCAACGTTAACTACAGGACGTCCCGCAAAAAACGAGCCCTTGCTCAAGTATGTCGATGGAAAAATAAAGAAGTTATTGCGCGCAGAAGATGCAGCAGAAAATAATTTTAAAAAATGAAATGTCTTTGCAAAAAAATACAAGTGCTATAGTAAAAAAAAGTTTACACATTTGGTATCATAGTAATCGTACTGACCCATAGAATAAAGTTATCAGGTCATTTTTGTTGCAGTTTCTCTACCATAGAAGCAAGACGCACTGAAAGATGGTGGAATGTCATTTTTCTTTCATTTTACTCCACTTAGATTTTTGTAAAAGTTTTTCAGTACATTATATGGTACTTTAAATAGCACCATTGAAAAATATAACTCGTTCCGCAAGAAACAAGCCCTCATACAGCGACGTCGAAGGATAAATAAAGGAGTTATGATTTTTTAAACGGGGGGAGGAAAAAAACAATTGGGGAAAGAAGAAAAAAAGGGACCGTGTCATTAAGGGGTTAAATAATGTACTAACTTCCTTCTCTGGGTCATTACGACGCAGGGATACCACATGTGTAATTGTATTTTTAATTTTTCATAAAGTAAAGGCAGACAAGTGTTTTTAATTTAATTTTATTTATTTTATTTTTTAAATAATTTTTAACAATTTTTTTTTTCGTTTTGTCTCTTTAGGGGACTTCCACAGAGACCCATCAGGACTCCCTGATCACATTCTGGGGGGACCCATGGTGACAGCCCTTTACATGCTGCAGTCACATGCTGCAATTACAGAGCCCCAAGGTTCCCCACCCTTCCCCCATAATAGCATATACAACAAGAAGGTTTCCACTAAATATAACTACAGAGCCCCAAGGTCCCCCCGCCCCCCCAAACTACAGAGCCCCGAGGTCTCTCCCTATACAACAAATACAGAGCTACAACGTCCACCCCCTACTAAACAGCAACTACAGAGCCACAAGGTTTCCACTAAATGGTATTGGTGTATTATGTCGTCACCGGAAGTAAGGGGTGGCGACATAATACACCTGTCAACTTCTGATTGGCTGGGGACAGAGGACTGCGGTGTGGCTGGGAGCAGTGGCGGCAGAGGACAGCGCCGAGCCTGGGAAGCGACAGAGAGGACTGCATCGAGCTGCACAGCTGCCAGAGGCTGGAGGCACCAGAGGACAGTGCAGAGGCTGCGACTGCCAGCCTCTGAAATACCCCAAGTGCCGTTACACACAGCACGAGGAGACAGTGGCCAAAGCAGGAGTGGCGCTGGCTGAGGGACAGCAGACCACAACTGTGAATTAGCGGGGCGCCACAGAGCACACCGCCGGCGGCAGACCGGCCCACAACGAGCACTGACTGATGGCTGCAGCATGTGGAAGTACTTTTGCCTGCCCTGCCTGGTTAGGGGTTAGTTTTCCTGTTTGGCTTCGCTTATTCGCTGTAAATGCTGTAACATGGCAGCATTTACAGCAAATAAGCTAAGCCTAAGGGGAAAACTAACCCCTTACCATAACAGGGCAGGGCAGGCAAAAATACTTCCACACGCTCCTAGCACCTTAAAGCATTGAGCCAATCGGGAGCTAGGGGTGTGACAGGGGTGTTCCTACTGTCAAATCCCTAGCTTCCGGTGGCGACATAATCCACCAGTACCCCACGAAATTGCAAATAAAGATCCACAAAGCCTGTCAAAATGTGGCATAATGCAATACTATGGTATTGCATTATACTGTAAGAGTGATCAAACAATCACAAGTTCAAATCCCCTTAAAAGGACTAAAAGAAAAAAACTTTTTATTACTGCAAAAAGTAAAGGCTCTGTAGTTGCAGTTTGGGGTGGGAGTGTGTGGCTCTGTAGTTGCGGTTTGGGGTGGGAGTGTGTGGCTCTGTAGTTGCGGTTTGGGGTGGGAGTGTGTGGCTCTGTAGTTGCGGTTTGGGGTGGGAGTGTGTGGCTCTGTAGTTGCTATATTTAGTGGAAGCCTGGCTCTACTTGCTATTAAGCAACCTTTCACATGGGACATAATTAGTGCACATGGACTTTTTATACCTCTATAGGGCTTGAATAGTGCCATTAAAAAATACAACTCCCACAAAACAAAACAAGCCCTCATACAACGGCAGCAGAAAATTAGTTATGATTTATTGAAAGTTGGGCAAGTTACAATTTATTGAAATCAAAAATCTGGGGGAGAAATTAGGTCTGTATCCTTGGCTTAATAATTCAGTTCTGGAAAACCCCACAGTATTGCAGATGTCTAATCACTGAGGATCCAACGACTGAGACCCCCCAGCGGTCCAGAGAGCAGCATCCCCCCTGAATGCCTCGTGGAATGGAGCAGCGGTGTACATGCGTGACTATCGCTTTTTTGCGCTCAGCAACCTCCATTCATCTTATAGAAGGGAGTGAAATGGCGCTTAAGCATGCGCACCGCTACTCCAGTCACAGTGCGTTCAGAGTGCGCTGTTCACTGGGGGTCCTGTGCAGATGGGATATACTGTCTAGTGAGAAAACCCCTAAAGCAGACCTGGAGACATGAAGATGGCCGCCCAGCTTCTCGGACCGCCTGCTGCACACTGCATTAGTCTAAGACATCACACCTGCGGAGTAACCAGTGCTGCCAAGTCCGATCAGAGCGTAGTGTAAGCGTATTTGCGAAGTGGGATTTGCCCATGCAAAATGCACTGTAAACTACGCAAGATGTGCGCAATTGCATGCGGAAAAAAAAAAAACATGCACCAATGCTCTCAGCCATTTAAATGGCTGATAGCTTCAGGAGTTCCAAATGTTCTCTCTATGCACAAATGCACGGAGAGATAGAAAAGGCTGCACATTTTTATTGCACAACCGCATTGTGCACGAGCGCCAAATACGTGCGTGTGAACGAACCCACTGGGGAGAGGATGGAGGGGGAAAGAAACAATGGGTTCTATTTTCAGCATATTGTGTGCACAAATATGGTTGTGCAACTCTGGTTTAGGCTACGGATGAGTACTGTGAACAGTATGCATCAGGCGGGCAGGGAAGTGGTTCAGCCATTTTTGTTCCTTCAGGCCCCGAAGGTGACAGCAGACTGTAGCCGGGCCAGCAGAGATCTTGTGTCGTCATCCAACCATATCATTGGGGTCAATGGGGGTGAAGGGTGAGCAGCAAGGAGCAGCGACCACAAGCCATACAGAGCAAAACTCCAACCTTGGGGACGCAGCCAGCGGGGGCCACGCACCGCCCAACCCCGGGGGGCAGCCGGCGGGGGCCATGCACCGCACCACCCCGGGGGGCAGCCGGCGGGGGCCACGCACCGCACCACCCCGGGGACGCAGCCGGCGGGGGCCACGCACCGCACCACCCCGGGGACGCAGCCACCGGGGCCACACAACGCACCACCTCGGGGACGCAGCTGTAGAGCTATGCACCGCACCACCCCAGTATTTCTGTTTCGGTGGTTTAGTTGAATAATATCACATAGCCCTTATCAGCTGACCACAAACTGTAGTTGTCTGGGCCATATGACACATCTGCTTGCATCGGTCAGTAATGCGAGGGGCTCACCGATTACCTCCAAGATGGCTGACTGTTTCCCACCCAACTTCCTAGACACATAATGCCCCACAAGCAGCTGTACTGACACCAGGCCGTCTCTTCATACACTGCTGCCAATGAGAAAGCAGTCTAATAAGCCGAGCACGGAGCCCACTCATAGTCCGTGAAGCCTCTTGTCCGGCACCTCAGCTCGCAGCCGCCTTTCACGCTTCCCCCCCTCAGTGCAGAGAGCTCACTGCGCGGGAAAGGAGCCGATCACGTGGGGCTCATGGAGCAGGAAACCCGCCGTCCTCCTTCCAGAACATTCCTGCACTTCATCGGGGCTCCAACCGGAAGTGGTGGGCGGGACATAGGTTTTATAGATTCGGGGGGAGAGAGAGAGAAAGACACAGCAGGCAGCTTTCAGAGGTCGGCCCGCGCGCATCCAGTCAGCAGAGGCCGACCGCGCGGCGGGAGGATGCGGCTCGTGAGGTAACTTCATCCGTGGAGGCCCGTCAGGCTGGCAGCGTCCTGTAGCGGCAGCTCAGCGCTGACAGGGGGGACGCGGCCGGCTCCTGTGAGGGGCGCTAGTATTCCCTCATGGTTAGCGCTCTCATGCAGTTGTGGCTCTTCCCCCAGGGGGCGCCCTCCTGTGTATTGTGTGCTGTAGTGTGTATGATATGGCGTTAGATGTAATCCCCCTCTGTGTTGTGCTGCTCGCAGTTCTCACGGCCTCTCCAGGACCCGGCATGTTGTGGTGTATTGTCTGCACTGCAGCCCTGTTTCCCATGGTGGCATATAAACCTCTGGGCACAATTATTGTGGCATTTATACACCATGCCGCCGGGTGACAGCGGGAAACCAGGAAGACCGTGCAGGACGGCATGTGTGAGATATGCAGTATGTGGCGGTATGGCGGTCACACTGGTAATCCTGTGTGAGGAGGTAACTGGCTGGATCACGCTGTGCGCTGACACCTGTCACTTTACATGGGGCTGCCGAGGTAGCCGCACCGCCCGTCCATCAGCCACACTGAAGCTGATTCGTGGCCAGCCACAATGGTGTCCCTGCGGGGGAGGGGCGACCCCTGAAGTGCCGGGCAGAGGGGGACATCGGAGTCCTGTTCTCTAGATCGGTGGGCTCTGAGCAGTGAGACCCCCAATCAGCAGGTCGCCCCCTTATGCACCCAGCGATTTCCCGCACGCTCGTGTGAATGAGCCTTAAAGGGCATCACAATGCTGAGACTATTAGGCAGAAATTCTGGTATTTTGGGGCTGTAAAACAAGTGTACCTTCACATGTAAATGAGCAGCGGCTTTACTGTGTGGAGTGTGTAAGACCCGGTAACAACCGCTACATGGCTCTATTTGTGCCTCCGGGGACAGCGGACAGAATGTGAGCGCAAAACAGACAGCGGCGTGCACCGTCTTGGTGCGTATTACACACATACTCTCCGTGTGAGGCGCTCCCAGCTTGTGGGGGATCCGGGGGCCACTGCAATGCCCTGCCGTCACACCTGCAGTAATTTTAGGGGAAGGGCTTTAAATCGAAGCCTAAAAAATCATCCCTAGCTGTAGTAAAAAGTAAAATCTATACTGGCCTGTCTTCTCCCCGCACGGCTGTGAAGCTTTTCAGCAGGCAGGGACTTAAAATCCCCGCTGCTGAAAGGGCTGCGTCTGATTGGCTGAGTGCTCAGCCAATCACAGGCAGCGCTCAGCCATTCATTGAACAGCTGAGCGATGCCTTTGATCGGTCACAGTGCTCAGCCAATCACAGGCAGCGCTCAGCCATTTATTGAACAGCTGAGCGATGCCTATGATTGGTCACAGTCCTCAGCCAATCACAGGCAGCGCTCTACCATTTATTAAATTCAATGCTTGCTGGAGGCAGGACATTTAAGCCCCAGATCCAGAAAGCAATTCTCTGTCAGCGTAGAGGAGGGAGTGACAGCCTGCAGACCATTGGGAAGACGACACGCCGGCGACAGGTGAGTATAGAAACTCCCGCTCCCCCCCGAGCCTTAGCTTGTGAGTTTTTGACTTGCAAGCAGGCTTGTATCCCAAATTTTTGCTCGGAAATTGGAGCAAAAATTAGGGAAAGAGCCTGCTCGCAAGTGAAAAACTCTCCAGCCAAGGCACTCGTAACCCGAGGTACCGCTGTATAGGTAAATATGGCCGCTGGCCGGGATTTATGGTGGAAACAATGTACAAAACCGCAGCGGGAAAACTGCTTATGTTGTTGCCGCGGTTTTGATGCGGTTTCAGTTTTCACCACAATTGCATCAAAGCCGTAGCAAAAACGTGGGCAGTTTGGTCAATGTTGTTTTTTACTGAACTCCAACCGCCCCGTGTGAATACAGCCTAAAGTATCTTGGGAAGTAACTTGAGATATAAAGGTAGGAGGGAAAGCGCCATCTAAAGGTAGCGGACGCACCACATGTGTGAAGGTCTTGTTCTCGGAGGACTGGGGATGCTCAGAGGAGATTGTAATATCTCAACACTGAATGTTCTGAAATAAGGATGCTATTGGGGAACCCCTGTATGGGGGAAACATTGTGAATGGGACGCAATGCTAGATTGGTGCCACTGCCTCTGTAATCTCAGCATTGGGGTCCTGACTTGCTATTGACTGTGTTGACCGAGACTCTATATAAAAATACAAGTGCAGATATGATATATGTAATATGTTCATGGGCAGAAGAAACAAGGGGGCATATCCGTATTACTTAAGCGTAGAGATGAGCGAGCATACTCACTAAGTACCTGCCCAGGACTGATGGGCGCTGAGCAGTCGGAGAGTTGCAGGGTTTTTACCTTGACTCAGGGATTGCTTGGATTCTAACATGTTGGTAATAGGAATCTCTGAGGCGTCTCAAAGGTGTTTGAGCTCTCTAGAGACGTTCATTCTCCATAAATAAGGTCATTATTTTTTGCCCCTACTGAAGACTTATAGGATATCCATTGGATAGCGGCGATCACGGAGCCCGGCAACATCTCCTGCCTCCCGGCTACCTTCAGTAGCCGGAAAACAGGAGATTTCAAATGCCCCATGGCGATCTGGTTATCTGCACATGCATCACCATTTTAACTAAGGCGCACATGCGCAGAAGACGCCGGAGGGTCCGCTCCCGCCCAGATCGTCGCCGGACATCACGCAGGATGGAGGTGAGTAGTTTTAGCCTCCCTCGTGGGTACATTCTGTGAGGGGAGCTGAAACTTTAACTTTTTATTTACCTTATTGCGATCGGCGCCATCCATCGGATAGCACCGATCGCATTGCTGGGTGGGGGCTCCCCGTGGGCCCTCATGATTGCTCCATGTTGTCAGCTACCCCCTGGAACCGACAACATGGAGCTGTCACGTCCACAGCCCATGGGGCTTTAATCCTCAGAAGATGCATGTTTTTACGTCCTCTGGGATTAAAGCCCACTTAGCTAGGATGTAAAAACACTATGGGGCCGTCACTAAGGGGTAAAAGCATGCAGATTTGTTTTGCTGACCTTTTAGCACAGAAAACAAGTCGCAGCATGCTCCATTGCAGTGCGGTTCCCACGGTAAAGCAGGAGTTTAAAAAAAATCTCCACTGCACATGTGCGATGGCCGGCGCTCCTGCACACATCTGCAGTGAAGAAAATTGAAGATCCGGACAGACACACAGAAGACCCGAACGGGTAAGCAGGGTCGGATTCCGCTCCGAGGACATGAGGCCTAATGTGTTCCGGAAAAAGTAAGGGTGCTAAAATGAGGCTGCGGGAGATAAGCTACAGAGTTTTCCAGTCACGAATTTGCAAGAAGTTTGCAGTCACAAAGGGGGACAAACGTAGTACATTTACTTGTTATCAGGAATATGTTACACTTATAAAAGAAACAAAAAATACACCAAAACCAAACCAACTGAAAGGACTGACCACCTGCCAGAACATAATCCAGGCGGAGCTCAGAGAGATGGCATGGCATGGAGCGCCAGAGATGCGGGCAGATTGTCAGAGACGATAAATGTTTCATCCTGTAAGAATGACAAACAGACGTTAGTGTGATGTTATCTGCGTATCCAGTCATACACCGACTACTGCACTGCTATATGAACGTGCTAGAGATAAAGATCACTAATTAGAATCCATTTATGGGTACGTTCACACCTAGTGGAAAGTCTGCATCATTTCCGTATCATTCTTGGTGCAGATCTGCAGCGGACTTTACCCCTTCTATGGAAAGGGTGAAATCCGCACCGTTTCCGTAACGTTGGTGTAAATCTGCAGCTGCGTCTGAACGCACCCTATGGAATATTTTTGTTAAAGGGGAAAAAAAGAATTCTCTTTTAACCCCTTAATGATGCAGCGCCTTTTTTTTCTACTTTTGTTTCTTCCTCCCCCCTTTTAAAAAATTGTATCTCCCTTATTTGTCCATGTATGAGGGCTTGTTTTTTGCGGGACGAGTTGTATTTTTCAATGGTGCTATTTAATGTACCTTATAAGGTACTGAAAAATGTTTAAAAAATTCTAAGTGGAGTAAAATTTAAAAAAAACAAAAAAAAACCCACGTCATTCCGCCATCTTTCAGTGCATCCTGTTTCTAGCTACAACAAAAATGACACAATAACTTTATTCTATGAGTCACTACTATTATTATTATACCAAACTTTTATAGTGTTTTTTTGCTGTACTACTAAGAAAAAAATACAAGACATTTAATTTTTTAGAATTATTCTCTGCTGCAAAAAAACGTTTTTATTTTTCCATCGACATAGTTGAGTATGGGCTCATTTCTGGCGAGACATCCTGTAGTTTATGTTCGTACCATTTCGGAATACATAAGACTTTTTGATCGCTTTTTTATTGCATTTTTTCTGGGAGATGGTGACTGAAAAAGTGCATTTCTGATGTTCTTTTTTTTTTTCCGGACGAAGTTCACCGTGTGCTGTAAATAATGCGCTGTAAATAGATCAGACTTTTACAGACGCAGCGATACCAATTATGTATTTTTGTTTTATGATTTAGATTTTATTATAGATATGGCAAAAGGAGGGTGATTTAAATTTTTATTATAATTTTTTTTTTTTTTTACACAATTAGTAAAACTTTATTGATCTGATTTTAACTTTTTTTTTTTTTTAGGACCACAACTTGATCGCTCCTGCCATGGCATTACATCATACTGCAATCTGACAGGCAGCCTATCAATCCATCCCTGGCTGCCACCAGCACAGCTTCCTGCAATCTCACACGGGGCGTTAAAGGGTTAAAAACCGCGATTGGCTGTGCTGCTGATTGCAGCTATTGCCCGCGGGTGTCAGCTGTAGTAAACAGCAGGCGCCCCACGATCTCTCTTCATAATACCCCAATGCTGCATGATGTAAATGTACGTCATATAGAGGGAAGGGGTTAGGGACTGTCACCTTTTTTTCCCCCATTTTTGTTTTTTCCTCCCTAATTTTAAAAAATCATAACTCTTTTATTTTAAATTCCGCCATCTTTGATTGCGTCTTCTTTCTACGGTGTAAACATTGCAACAAAAATGACCTGATAACTTTATTTTAAGGGTCAGTACGATTACTAGGATACCAAATTTACCAAGTTTTTGTTGTTGTATTGCTTTTATTAATAAATTTTTAAAATTACTATCTGCTGCCATTTTCTGACAGCTATAACTTTTTAGTTTTTCCGTTGACATTGTTATGCTACATCTCATATTCTGCGAGATGTCCTGTAGTTTTCGTTGGTACCATTCTGGAGTACATATGACTTTTTATTACATTTTTTCTTGGAGACGAAGTGACCATAAAAGTGCAATTCTGGCATTCTTTATTTTTTTTCTGACGACGTTCACCATGCGGAGTATATAATGTTTTACATTGATAGATCGGACTTTTGCAGGCACAGCGATACCAAACATGTATTCTTGTTTTATTATTTCGATTCTTTTATTATAAAATAGCAAAAGGATTTTTTTAACTTTTATTACCGGTTTTTTTTTTCATAATTAGTAAAACTTTTTTAAAATGACATTTTTTTTTAATTTTTTTTTTAAGTCCCCCGAGGGAACAAGAACTAGTGATGTTTTGATCGCTCCTGCAGTACGATGTACTGTCATAGCATAACATCATACTGCATTCTAAGGCCTTAGTCACACGGGCGTTTTTTCGCACGGTTTGCGGATCGCATGACGGATGCGCATCCGCAAATCGCGTAACCGATGCCCAAAAATCGCCCGAAAAGCTGCTCCTAGCCGCGTTTCATTAGAAACAGGCTGGAGCTGTCCAGCGCATTGCATTCAATGGAGCCGGCAATACAGCCGGCTCTATGAAAGCAATGTGCTGTGGGCGAGTGCGGGATGAATTGTCGGGAAGGGCTTAAATATATAAGCCCTTCCCTGCAATTCATCCAGAAATGTGTTAAAATAAAAAAAATATATATACTTACCTTGTCCCGGCAGATGGAGTTCAGCGCGGCCGGCCTGCAGTGGGTGTGAGTCAGACCTGCCCCTGATTGGCTCAGCCCTGAGCCAATCAGGGGCAGCTTTGAGTCACACCCCCTTCACACCCACTGCAGGCCGGCCGTGCTGAACTCCGACTCCTGGGACAAGGTGAGTATATATATATTTTTTATTTTAACACATTTCTGGATGAATTGCAGGGAAGGGCTTATATATTTAAGCCCTTCCCGACAATTCATCCAGCGCTGTCCGGCAGCCCATTGCTTTCAATGGAGCCGGCTGTATTGCCAGCTCCATTGAATTCAATGGGCAAACATCGTTCTTCTCTGCCACAGCTGTTACAGCTGTGGCAGAGAAGAATGATTTGTCTTCTATATGTTCTCAATGGGGTCGTCGCTGCTGCCGCCAGCCCCGTTGAGCGCATATAGAGAAGAGAACAGGAATCGCAGATCGCACATAGGTGCGAACTGCGATTTCTGTTCTATAATTTATCGGACGAGCGCATAAAAAGCGCTCATGTGTCCGATACCATTGCAAAGCAATGGTTTAAAAAAAAAAAAAATCGCCAGACGCATGCGCAAATTGTGCGAAAAGTCGCCCGTCTGACTGAGGCCTAACAGGCATCCTATCAAGCCATGCCTCAGGCATGGTTTGATAGGCATTTTGCTAATACAGTCCTGGGGCCTTCAAGAAGGCCCCAAGCTGCCATGACACCCGCACGGCCCGCTGGAACATTGGCCGATGGATGTTGCAGGCGGATGTCAGAAACAGCTGGCACCTGCGCTGTATGAAAGGGAATCACCCCATGATCTCCCTCAATGGATACCCCAAACGTGGAGGACGTAATCTTACATCCTGTGTTGTTAAGGGGTTTATGTCATTTTTTGATAGTTATCAAATATATAACGGAAGACACCAAAGAATCTATACATTTATAAAAGAATATATATGTTATTAACATTTATCATACATGTACAAAAAAGCAATCCATAAGATTTACTTTAGGCTACCTGCACATGGGCGGGCGGATATCATCCGGAGTTTCTCAGCCCAATATTGCGCTCGCTAACGTGCATTCTCACCGCGATGCCAAATGTTTTTATGGCAAAACCGCCTCCCATCACTTCAGTAAAGCAGCGATCCTCTGCCACGTCGGAGGATGAGCGGTTCCCATTGTTTTCAGTGGGATTCCTCACATTGCACACTGTGTCATGTGTTTTACTGTTCCATTGAAAGGAATGGGCGATGCTTTCCGAGGAACAGGAAAAGATACGACTCGCTGCGATCGCTCACGTATAGGACTCCATTCAAAAAAATGGGCCTCATAGTGTGATAGACATTATGATTGCTGGTATAAAATGTCTATCGATTTGTATAAACGAAATGTATTTTGCTGTTGTAATGACTCTTAGCTCTGTGGAGTTTAAAGGACACACACACAATCTAATCATGGTATTTGCTAGACAATGGATGTATGATGTTAATGTTAGCTAAGTACATAGGAATTGCACAAGAAGCCTCTAAGAGTTAAGGGTCATAGTGTTACATGTATATTTGTGTACAACACTGAGTGTTGAACTAGCACTTCTTCACCCCTCCCATCCTGAAACTTCTACAAACAAAGGAATTGCTTCAGCCTGAGCACATGTTGATAAGACTTGCTTATACACAGACATGACTGGAGCTAGGACAAAGGTCCATGCTACATCAGCACTTGGAAGAGGGTGGGCAGAGAGGTGGGAGATTCTATATGATCCGACAAATGAGAATCTTATATGTTACTGATGTAATCTGTTGCACGCCCATTGAAGGGCGGTTGTCATGTGTTATAATAAAAGGCTTGAGCCTCTATACATTGTAGAGACTCTCCCAGTTTTAGACCAGCATTTGTGTCTGATCTGGTTCGATGATGTGTGCACACGATACAATTCGGAAGCGGCAAAATACCCCGAAGCCTGCTGGAGAAAATCATAATCCAGAACAATAGTAGCGCCAGATCTGTGCGTCCTGCAGTGAGTTGTTAACAATGCGGTGCAGGAAACAATGTGCTATATTTTTGCGACCCTTGGAACGCTTCACCCACTGTTTTCAATGGAACAGGAAACTGCATTGCACGGCGTGCGAGGTGTACGTAAGTGTGATGCGAGGTTACCCATTGAAAACAATGGTAACACTTGGCGGAGGATCACTGCTCCACAGAAAGGATGGGAGACACTTTTGTCAGTAAAATGCCTCACGTTGCTGTGAAAATTCACATTGACGAGCGCAATATGGGGCTGAATTTCTCCACCTGAGATCGCACTCACCCGCGTGTAGGCAGCTAGATACGTTCTTTATTTGTAAGCGTATTCACGCCGGCCGATATACGGTGTCCCTCTCTGCAGGGGGAGAAGGTTGGAAGAGGCGGGAGCACTGCACTGAGCTCCTGCCCCCTCTCCACTATCTGCAATGAGAAGGGGCAGGATGGAGGCGGGGGCTAAGTTCCTGGAATTAGCTCCGCCCCGTCCCATCTCCCCTCATTGCAAATAGTGTGGAGGGGCGGAGAGTTGGCGGAGAGGGGGCGGGAGGTCAGAGCACTGCTCCCGGCTCTTCCAGCCTCCTCCCCCTGCAGAGAGAGACGCCGTATATCGGCCGGCGTGAATACCCGGCCGATATACGGTCGTCTGAATAAGCCCTGAGCCACAGCCATAACTGGAAGGAAAGGCGCATTCCTGATTCCGCACAAGAACGTATCCAGGACAGTCGGGCGCCACCATTGTTCTTCCTTTGCACCTCTAGGACCGTCATGCGCTCTGCTTTGGGAAGCTCTAACTGTACAGCCTTTGGCCGTATGATGTAGTATGACCACGATACACCATTAGGCCTCCTTCCCACGAACGGATTTACGCCGCGTAAATCCGCGGCAAAAATCCGCTGCTTTGCCCCCTGCTATTAGGTTCTATTGAACCTAATAGCTCAATGCTCACGATGCGTAATTCCACCGCGGAATTACGCACCATGAAATCTCCCGTCCTCACCCGCAGCATGTTCTATTTGCTGCGGGTGTACGCGCTGACGGCTTCCATTGCAGTCAATGGAAGCCGTCCATTCACGCTATCTCCCACTGCAACCAGCGGAAGATAGCGTGAAAAAACGCTTCCCCGCCTACCGACGCGCGTCATATGACGCGGCCGGCGAGTCACGTGACACGGCCGGCCGCGTCATGTGACGCGGTGGGCGTGTCACATGACGCGACGGCGGTGGGCGGGGAAGCGTCTTCACGCTATCTTCCGCTGGTAAGTGTGGGGGCGCCGTGACGGGCTTCACTGCGGAATATTACGCGGCGGAGCCCGTCAGCGCTCGTTGGAAGGAGGCCTTACTGCCCAGCCAGTAGGAATCTCACTGCCAGTACTTCTGCCAAGCAGAAGAATGAAGGTGCATCGACACTACAGCGTTCCTGCGCCCGTCAGCAGCACTCTGATAGCCATATGGGCGGCCAATTATACTAAACGACCAGACAGGCAGCCACCAATATACGTGCCCTGCTCTGATTTTAGGCTACAGGGGTCTATAGAGAAACAAGAGTAGAAGCATATCCGTGTATGAAGGGGTTAATACCAGACATCCCGCCTCCAGCATGCAGGAAGGGGTTAATGCTAGACGCATCCCTCGTTCAGCAGGCGTGTATGAAGGGATCTCCACATCCAGGCACCCACACTGCGCTGCATGGTGCCCCCAATATACCGGCTATGAATGAACCGCCAGCTTCTCTGAGGAGTGCGGAGCCCATTACCTTTCCCTCTCCGTAAGGTCCTCTTACGTCACCACAACACGTGATGAAGCACCTGACCCATTACATCACGTGGTACGGTTGTCTCACGTGAACAAGGTAACGTGCCTCCTCTGGCGGCTGAGGGTAGTGCGGCTCATATGGGGACGTGAGCGGCACAGGAGGGGAGTGCCTGCGGCAGGGAACAGGGTGATGTGTACTGTGGTCAGCGTTACTTGAGGGGAAGAAAGGCCTTGGACCAAGCTGATGGTAGTAAGGGCAGGCCCACTCAACTGGCAACTACAGGCGGATCCCACAGTAAATATGCACCCGGCTGCTTTTAGCCCCTCCCTCACACAGGAACGCGGGAAAGCAGCGCAATTTAAATTCCGGCGCTTTGCCGCACGTTACGTTTTCACTGGCTTTCAGCAGTCCTCGTCATTGAGGAGCAGTACACGCTCAAAAATAGACCAGACACGGAAATCGCAGCAGTCTGAGGCCGTGTGAGAGGCTGCGCCTAAAGCCAAAAATATCGCCTGTGTGAGGGAGGCAGGACGCCATCCTTTGTTATCATGTTTGTTTTTTCCTCCCCCTTTTATAAAATCATAACTCCTTTGTTTATCCATCGACGTCGCTGTATGAGGGCTTGTTTTTTGCGGGACGAGTTGTATTTTTCAATGGTGTTATTTAATGTACCATATAAGGTACTGAAAAACTTTTACAAAATTCCTAATGCAGTGAAATGGGGAAAAAATTGACATTCTGCCATCTTTCAGTGGTCTTGTTTCTACAACATACAAAAATGACATGATAACTTTATTCTATACGATACCAAACTTGTGTAGGGTTTTTTTTTTTTTTTTTTTGCTGTACTACTTTTTTTTTTTTTTTAATTAACCCCTTCCCGCCCCAGGGCGTAAGTTTACGTCCTGGCAGCAGGGTACTTCCTGCGACAGGGCGTAAACTTACGTCCTGGGGATAGCGCGAGATCACATATGAGGAGCTGGCTGTCAGTCATAGCCGGCGTCCCGCTGCAACAGTGGGGAGGGCATCTCCTTCCCTGCCACTTTTTAAATGCTTTTTCTCATATTAGCATAAAAAACCCCACATATTTGGTATCGTCGTGTCCATAAAGACTTGTAGAATAAATCAAACATGGTTTTTATCCTGCACGGCAAAAAGCGTTAAACGCAAAAAACTGAGGCAACATGCTAATTTTTAGTATTTTGCCTCCCAAAAAACGCAATAAAAGTGATCAAAAAAATCCGTATGTACCCCAAAATGGTACCAGTAAAAACTACTGCTCGTCTCGCAAAAAATAAGCCCTCACCGAGCTCCGTCCATGGAAAAATAAAAGTTATAGGACTTTGAATGTCGCGATTTAGAAAAAGAAAATAATTTCCAAAAAAGGGTTTTTATTGCGAAAAAGTGAAAAAAACAAAAAAAAAAAGTTTTGGTATCATCGTAATCGTTACGGCCCGTGGAAAAAATGTTTTGTGTCATTTATGCTGATGATTAACGCTGTAAGAAACCCAACCAAAAAAATCTATAGCAGAATTGATGCGCTTTGAATTTGTATTTTTTATACTTACTTTTCAGTCGCTGCATTCCAGGAGACATTATGTTTTTTATTTTTCCATCAATGGATCCTCTGAGTGCTTGTTTTTCTTTTTTGTTTTTTTGCCGGAAAGGAGACTCTAGTACCCTGTTGTACTGCCTCTAGCTATGATACAAGGTATGATACAGGCGGGCATGGAGACTCTAGTACCCTGTTGTACCACCTCTAGCTTGAATACAAGATGTGATACGGGCTGGCATGGTGGCTTAGTACTCTGTTGTACCGCCTCTAGCTTGGATACAAGATGCAATATGGATGGGCATGGAGGCTCTAGTACCCTGTTGTACTACCTCTAGCTGGGATACAGCATGTGATACAGTGGGCATGGAGGCTCTAGTACCCTGTTGTACTGCCTTTCTTTAGGTGTTTAGCGCCGGTCCGCGGCATCGGCGGGAAGTTTTGTTCTAAACACAAGGCCCGCTGCCTCGTGTCATGTGCGGCGTGCCGACGCCGCTCACCACTAAAGCGATTACCAGCTCAGGTGCCGCAGCTCCCCGCTGGTAATCGCGCTATTCCCACTGATCCAGCGCACACTGACGTCAGTGTGCAGCCAGGATCCTCCTCCCCGAGTCCCCTGCTCATTAGTTCCGCAGGAGAGGACTCGGGGAGGAAGCATGCCAGGCTACACACTGACTACAGTGTGCTCAGGGCAATTAGAGAGGGAGCGACGCTGACAGCAGGGAGGAGGTAAGTATATGGGTTGGGGGGGGGGTGCTTATTACTAGGGGGGCTGTTAATTTCTGAGAGGTGGTGGCTGCCTATTACTGGGGTGGGGGGTGCTTATTACTGTGGAGGAGGCTGCCTATTACTGGGGGGGGGCTGCTTATTACTGAGGAGTGGGGGCTTCCTATTACTGGGGGGGGGGGGATAAATTTATATGCTGCCCTATGTGTGTGCTTGGGGGGGGGGGGGGGATAAATTTTTGCTGCCCTATGTGTGTGCTGGGGGGGCAGGGGGAAATACATTATATACTGCTCTATGTGTGTGCTGCCAGGCTGGGGGGGGGGGATATATTATACTGCCCCCTTCATAACCCCGCCCCATATAACCAAAGCCCCACCCATGTCCCGCCCAACTCTGCCGGGCCTTGTAAAAATGGTCTTGCTTGAAGCCGGTCCCTAGTGCCAAAAAGGTTGGGGACCACTGCTCTAGATCATGCAAACTCGTGGGCTGTGGAAGTTGGCGTCCCAAATGGTCATATATATGTTCTATTGGTGATTAATCTGATGACCCACACCCTCACTTGGATGTCCGTGCCCTCGACCCTTACCCCTACTCCTCATCATGGCGGATTAAGAATAGAGCAGGGCCCAAATTAATTAGCCGACTGTACAGCACTGACAACTATGGCTTAATTCACCGCACACAGAGACTTGTAGATAGCGGAATGCTATGCTGTGACTTGAAAAAATTAACCCGCTGTCTTGCGCTGATACCTAGGGGTAATTTACTGCTCGCAGAGATTTGTAGATAATAGAGGCTGTATGGAGTGGGAGAAGACTCTAAAGCCAGTGGATAGTGCTGGTAACTGTGGCTATCTCAACCCCACCAAGAAAAGGGTATGGTGAGACGCTCTGCACAGCGGCAGAGCTGAAATATTTTGCAGTGGCCCAGGAAATATTACAGTACTGTTTAGCGGTGAGACCTCTGTCTAATGCACTGCAGACACAGAACGGTATAACTGAAGTTGTTTGCAGTAGGCTAGGAAATGTTAGCCTGGGTTCACACAGGGCGGATTTGCTGCGGTTTTGCCGCGGATTGCCGTTACATATCCGCACTGCGGCAAAACCGCTGCGTTTGTAGTGCAATGCAGCACAAATGAGTTTTGCAAAAAAGCTGTTCTCACAGGGCGGATTTTTTCCGCACAGCCGCAGTGCGTAAATGCAACTGCGGAGCGTTTTTCAAAGATGCAGCATGTCCACTCTTCTGTCTTTTCCGCAGCTCTTTTTTCCATAGACCTCTATGGACGCAGCAAAATCCCTACCAAAATACTCGGCAAAAACTTTTAAAAAACTGCGGAAAAGAATGCTTGCGGATTTTTCCACAGGAAAATCCGCAAGCCAAAATTAACCTTTTGAAGTCGTTTTGCCGCAGAAGCATTTCTTCTGCGGCCAAACCGCAACGGAAAAACTGCGGCAAATCCGCCCTGTGTGAACCCAGCCTTAGAGTGCAGTTTCATGGTGAGAGCTGGTTGTACGGCACTGCAGGCTGAGAACGCTATTACGGAAAGACTGGGAACAGGCCTAGATGCGTAATACAAAAGTTGGTGCACTACTGCTCCCAGCCAGCCACAATTGTAAAGTACACGGATCAGATGTAGCCCTAAGAAGGACCGTTGGGGTTCTTGTACGGAGGATGAGGACTGTATAACTTTCCCTATAGAAGCAGCTCTGTCCCTAAACTCTGCGTTATGCACTGCAGGCTGAGAACGCTATAACTGCAAGGCTGGGAACAGGCCTAGATGCGTAATACAAAACTTGATGCACTACTGCTACCAGCCAGCCACAACTATAATGCACACGGTCAGATGTAGCCCTAAGAAGGACCGTTGGGGTTCTTGCACAGAGGATCAGGAGTACTGTAAAACTTTCCCTGTATAGGCAGCTCCGTCCCTAAACTCTGCGTAATACACTGCAGACTGAGAACGCTAAAGTTGAAATGGCCTGCACAGCCCGAGATGGTTAAAAAAAAAATTGGTGCACTACTGCTCCCAGCCAGCAACAACAGTAATGCAGACGATGTGGAGTAGCCCTAAGAAGGACCGTTGGGGTTCTTGACGACAGGATCCTACTCTAACACTGTCCCTATATCAGCAGCAGCACTTTCCCTAACCCCTGCCAGCATGCGTCTGAGGCGAGCCGCGGGCGGGACCAGTTTAAGTACTCGGCGGTCACCTGATAGGCCCAGCCACTCACTACTGGGGGAAGGGGGGCACGTCACAGCAGGAAGTGGTAATGCCTTCTCTCTTTAATGGCTAGAAAATGGCGCTAAACATGCGAGGAAGGCAATGCAATTGACTCCAGTACCGCGTGGTGATCGTCTCGAGTAACGAGCATCTCGAGTACCCTAGTTCACTCATCTCTAAACTAGATACATCTGATATTGTTGTAATTATTCTGACAAAATAAAGTCAACATGTCATTTTAGCTGCAGGTTGTTTACTGTAACCCCCCCCCCCCCCCCCTTTACAAAAAATGGCAAACCTGAGGGTTTGTTTTTCATTTCAGCTCACTTAGAAATGTTTAAAGGGGTTGTCCCGCGAAAGCAAGTGGGGTTATACACTTCTGTATGGCCATATTATTGCACTTTGTAATGTACATTGTGCATTAATTATGAGCCATACAGAAGTTATAAGAAGTTATTCACTTTCCTGTTCCGTTGCTAGCGTCCTCGTCTCCATGGTGCCGTCTAATTTTCAGCATCTAATCGCCAAATTAGACGCGCTTGCGCAGTCTGGGTCTTCTTCTTTTCTCAATGGGGCCGCTCGTGCCGGATGCCGGCTCCGTGTTTTCCGCCCCGTCACGTGCCAATTCCAGCCAATCAGGAGGCTGGAATCGGCACATCAGGAGGCTGGAATCGGCAATGGACCGCACAGAAGAGCTGCGGTCCACCGAGGGAGAAGATCCCGGCGGCCATCTTCAACCGGTAAGTAAGAAGTCACCGGAGCGCGGGGATTCAGGTAAGCGCTGTGCGGATTTTTTTTTAGGTCCCCGCATCGGGTTTGTCTCGCGCCGAACGGGGGGGGGCTGTTGAAAAAAAAAAAAACCCGTTTCGGCGTGGGACAACCCCTTTAATGCACTTTGTAATGTACATCGTGCATTAATTATGAGCCATACAGAAGTTATTCACTTACCTGCTCCGTTGCTAGCGTCCCCGTCGCCATGGTGCCGCCTAATTTCAGCGTCTAATCGCCTGATTAGACGCGCTTGCGCAGTCCTGTCTTCTCCCTGGTGAATGGGGCCGCTCGTGCCAGAGACCTGGTCCTCGTAGCTCCGCCCCGTCACGTGTGCCGATTCCAGTCAATCAGGAGGCTGGAATCGGCAATGGACCGCACAGAGCCCACGGTGCACCATGGGAGAAGACGGCGGTGCATCGTGGGTGAAGATCCCGGCGGCCATCTTGGTAAGGTAAATAAGAAGTCGCCGCAGCGCGGGGATTCGGGTAAGTACTAAACGTTTTTGTTTTTTTTAACCTATGCATTGGGTTTGTCTCGCGCCGAACGGGGGGCCTATTGAATTAAAAAAAAAAACGTTTCGGCGCGGGACAACCCCTTTAAAAGCTTTTCAGTACATTATGTGGTACATTAAATAATACAATTGAAACATACAACTTGTCCGTAAAAATCAAGCCCTCAGGTGGATATGTTGCCGGACAAATAAATAAGGTATGTTTTTTTTTTTTTTGTTTTTTTTTAATGGGGAGAAAAAAAAGAAAAATGTTAAACCAAAAATTGGCCGTTAAAAAACCCCTTTAAGGACGGTCTCTTTACATATGGATGATAATCACTATCGTCCACATGTGCCACAACGCAAGAACGCAGATGAGGAGGGCATTGATGTCTATAGATGGCACAGCTATGTAGTGTATTAACTATGTTGGCTCAGTGCCTCCCTCTAGTGTCTGCTTATTAAACTGCATTTGAAGGGATAATCCTACCCAACACATAATGTCATTGATGGCATATTATGTGATATCTGATGCTATGTGATATCCATGGATGTCTGCACCCCCCGGGTAACGGCTCAACTGTCCCTTTAGCTTTTTTCTCATAATAATGCTGGTGAATGCAGCTGCACTTCCTTTACAGCAAGGTGTGGGGATTGTAGGGGTCCCAACAGCGGACCCCTCACTAATCAGACAATGATGAGATATTCTATCAATATACCATCCGTGTGAACCTGCCTCCAATTCTGTCATATGGCACTGCTAACGTGGGCACCCCGTGGCTGGCACTGTGCAGTGCTCTGATATTGTGAACGGGGCTGTTGTTGGGGTTGAACTGTTTACTGGGACACTATGGCTGCTACTCTTTATAGGGTCACTGTCAGGCATGTGTGACCGAGCTGTTCATAGGGGCACGCAAGCTGCCTGTGTACACTGTTTATGGGGGCACTCTATCTAGCACTATTAATGGGGGCGCTCTGTCTAGCACTATTTGTGGGGACACTCTATCTGATACTATTTATGAGGGCACTCTGTGTAGCACTCGGGTGGCATTCAGTATCTTGCCCTATTTATTGGGTCGCTCTCTATGGGTCACTATGAGGGCATTCTATCTGATACCATTTGGCACTATTTATGGCTTTTGCTCGTGATCAATATGTGGATTTAGATCTGTCAGTGGGCAAAATCCGCGTACTGAATGTCTGACACATTTTTTCATGGATCCGCATGAAGAAGTAACATACGACTTTTTTTTCTTGAATACACGTCAAAAAACGTGCTCGCAAATTTTTCCCACTGATGGCTGCAGCCACGTGTGGATCCACGGCAAAAACTGCAGCAGAATGGAATTCCAGGTGGAATCCACCTTGTGAACATATCCTTACTGTCCCCTCATCTCACCATGAGTCACATTCATTACTGTCCCCTCATCTCCCCATATGTTACATTCCTTACTGTCCCCTCATCTCCCCATATGTTACATTCCTTACTGTCCCCTCATCTCACCATGAGTCACATTCATTACTGTCCCCTCATCTCCCCATATGTTACATTCATTACTGTCCCCTCATCTCCCCATATGTTACATTCCTTACTGTCCCCTCATCTCCCCATATGTTACATTCCTTACTGTCCCCTCATCTCCCCATATGTTACATTCATTACTGTCCCCTCATCTCCCCATATGTTACATTCATTACTGTCCCCTCATCTCCCCATATGTTACATTCATTACTGTCCCCTCATCTCCCCATATGTCACATTCATTACTGTCCCCTCATCTCCCCATATGTTACATTCATTACCGTCCCCTCATCTACCCATATGTTACATTCATTACTGTCCCCTCATCTCCCCATATGTTACATTCATTACTGTCCCCTCATCTCCCCATATGTTACATTCAATACTGTCCCCTCATCTCCCCATATGTTACATTCATTACTGTCCCCTCATCTCCCCATATGTTACATTCATTACCGTCCCCTCATCTACCCATATGTCACATTCATTACCGTCCCCTCATCTCCCCATGTGTCACATTCATTACTGTCCCCTCATCTCCCCATGTGTTACATTCAATACCGTCTGCTCATCTCCCCATGTGTTACATTCATTACTGTCCCCTCATCTCCCCATATGTTACATTCATTACCGTCCCCTCATCTCCCCATGTGTCACATTCATTACCGTCCCCTCATCTCCCCATGTGTCACATTCATTACCGTCCCCTCATCTCCCCATGTGTCACATTCATTACCGTCCCCTCATCTCCCCATGTGTCACATTCATTACCGTCCCCTCATCTCCCCATGTGTCACATTCATTACCGTCCCCTCATCTCCCCATGTGTCACATTCATTACCGTCCCCTCATCTCCCCATGTGTCACATTCATTACCGTCCCCTCATCTCCCCATGTGTCACATTCATTACCGTCCCCTCATCTCCCCATGTGTCACATTCATTACCGTCCCCTCATCTCCCCATGTGTCACATTCATTACCGTCCCCTCATCTCCCCATGTGTCACATTCATTACCGTCCCCTCATCTCCCCATGTGTCACATTCATTACCGTCCCCTCATCTCCCCATGTGTCACATTCATTACCGTCCCCTCATCTCCCCATGTGTCACATTCATTACCGTCCCCTCATCTCCCCATGTGTCACATTCATTACCGTCCCCTCATCTCCCCATGTGTCACATTCATTACCGTCCCCTCATCTCCCCATGTGTCACATTCATTACCGTCCCCTCATCTCCCCATGTGTCACATCCATTACCGTCCCCTCATCTCCCCATGTGTCACATCCATTACCGTCCCCTCATCTCCCCATGTGTCACATCCATTACCGTCCCCTCATCTCCCCATGTGTCACATCCATTACCGTCCCCTCATCTCCCCATGTGTCACATCCATTACCGTCCCCTCATCTCCCCATGTGTCACATCCATTACCGTCCCCTCATCTCCCCATGTGTCACATCCATTACCGTCCCCTCATCTCCCCATGTGTCACATTCATTACCGTCCCCTCATCTCCCCATGTGTCACATTCATTACTGTCCCCTCATCTCCCCATGTGTCACATTCATTACCGTCCCCTCATCTCCCCATGTGTCACATTCATTACCGTCCCCTCATCTCCCCATGTGTCACATCCATTACCGTCCCCTCATCTCCCCATGTGTCACATTCATTACCGTCCCCTCGTCTCCCCATGTGTCACATTCATTACCGTCCCCTCGTCTCCCCATGTGTCACATTCATTACCGTCCCCTCGTCTCCCCATGTGTCACATTCATTACTGTCCCCTCATCTCCCAGTATGTCCCATCCATTACTACGGTTGCCACCCTCCTGGTAAATGACCGGCCTGGACAGTAATTACATCTAGAGGCCGGTGCGGGTAATAATTTTTTACTGGCAATTTTAATTATGAGAAAAAATGATGTTATGGCGGGGTGGCAACTTGGACAAATGTTGGGAAAAAATAAGTAGCTGATTTTGTGCACAAATATAGCCAGCACTAAGACTTGTAACTTTTGGGATTTTTGAACCACACTCCACACTTTGAGAGAGGTAGGTGGGGGCACCTACTATATTTAGTAGAATTTACACCAGGGAACTTCCTCATAGCTGGTAAAGATTTCTTCTTCTGGCACATGAGCCATCCAAGACACATCTATTAAGTGGCATAAACCTCTTAACCCCTTAATGCCACAGGACACAAAGTTACATTCATGGTTACTGTTACTGGTCTTAATAAATCAGCCCCATAGTGTTTAAACATAGAAGAAAGCCGTGTTGTGTCTCAGTCCAGCATGGAGAGGGTCCTGGAGCCGCTTGGGGAAGAGTTGGGAGGATGCTCAACCCTCATTCCATCCCATGAATTACACCTGCTGCTCTGACTGACCAGGTGAGAAGAGCTGACTCTTTCTAAGTCACCCCGCTTGCCTTCTGCATATTGCGCTGTAAATGACACAGCGATAATCGCTCAGGTCGTTGTGTATAAATGGGCCTTTACAAATGTCTACTTTACTTCCATGTTCTAAAGTTTACACTTCATTTTTTTTATTCTAGTTTGGTCTGATGACGACTGGCTCAAAAGATTTTCTGGTAAAACACTGGAGGAGAGCGAACAGGCTGAGGGGACAGAAGCTCCTAAACCTGCAGCACAAGAGGTACTGGTCCTATAATAATCATAGCTCCAAGTACAGATATTAGGAGGATACAAAACCTTGAATCTTATTACCTTAACTCTTATCCTAGGGAAAAAGTATCTTCACATGTGGCATATAAGCGGCATATTTTCTACCATGGATTTGCGTGCGGAAAATCCGCAGCATATTACAATACAGACGAAGTGGATGAGATTATAAGAAGTCTCATCCTATCCACATCCTGACGATTGTTAATTGACCCGCAGTGCGAATTTTAAATCCGCAGTATGTCAACTTATGCTGTGGGCTTTCACTATGGATCTCAGCACGTCAAATGTTTAGGGTTGTAATCTGCCGTGAATTTGCACCAAAATCTGGACAATACCGATCCTATTTGGCCTATTGGAGGAAGAGGAATGGCCGTACCACACCCGCATTTTCCTACAGAAGACCTTATTCTTGGCGCGTAAAACAATAGCTACTTATTGGATGGCTGCGGGAATCCCTACGATCTCATGTTGGGTTCGGTCGGTGAATACAGTAATCTCCTACGAAAAAATTATTTACCAAAACAGAGGCTGCCCAAACAAATTTAAAAAAAATATGGGATATCTGGCTAGATACCAATTCCACTTTATCTGTAGAATGAACTCCCAGACTCATGTTCCCTCTCTCCACCCCCCCCCCCCCCACACACACGCTCTCCTGTGTCCCCATTTACTAAGCAAATAGCAAACGCAGAGCTTTATCTCATAAAGAATTCATCCAATAGGCATGGACGGTTTGAGTTTAATTGTTTAAGTTTATCGCAACCTAAAAGAAAAAATGTACAAGGAATATGTTATGTTATTACGTTTAAGCAAGTTACAACACAGTATGTACTATTTGTAATATCGAGTTTGTTTACCATATGATTTTATTATGTACTGTGCAAATTTTCCTTAATAAAGAAAATAAAGTAAAAAAAAAAAATCTGGACAATACATTCCATGTGGAGGTATCCTAAGTGTTTGATGGTTACTGGACAATGTTCACCCATAGCACTAACTGTGCTAACATAACATAAGTAGCTGTACTTACCCGTCATCTGCCGCAGGGACCCATCACTGCAGCACCACCATCCACCCGCTGTTTGAAGTGGAAGATGTCGTCACAGGTTATCACCTGACTTCTGTAATGTCACTGCCCGCTCTCCTGGCATCAACACTCACATCCCGGCACCATGATGCCAGGAGTTTGTAATAGTGTTACTTACTGCGATTTACAATTGGCTGCAGCGGTCAGAGGATATCTGTTGATGTCTTCCTTAACTTAACATCGGGAGCACGGTTGGGCTCATCACCATGGCAATGGAAGGGTAAGTACAGCTGATTTAGTTATTTCTAGAACAGTTGGACCTGTAGGAGAAATTGTTATCCGATAACCAGGCAACCCCTACAGCCGAACATGCATGCCTGTAAATGTATTTAGTGTCTGTCATCTCGTGCCTCTTTTTTTCTTTTATCTTCTTTATTACTTGCAGGGAGAGCCACCTGCTAAAAAGGTACGAGCTAACCCCCAGGTATACATGGATATCAAGATTGGCAACAAGCTTGCTGGACGTATTCGCTTCCTGTTACGAGCAGATGTTGTTCCGATGACGGTAGGTGAGTGTCGGAATCTGATATTGCATAAATAATTCATGGTCACGTTGCGTTGGCTGTACATAATAGTTCTAGATCAGAAGAAAAGCAGATAACATTGGTATTAGAAATAACATTTCCTTTGTGAGAAGACATACATTCATTCTTACAATTTGTCAATTACACTCAACTCGTTTAGCAGTGTTTAACCCCTTAGTGACCACCCCATAGTCCTGGCCCGCTGGGCTTTATCCCAGAGGAGGTAAAAACATGCTTCCTTCAGGGATTAAAGCCCTGCAGGCTCTGGACATGACAGCTCCATTCTGTCAAGTACCCCCCACCCCAGCGATCGCATTAAAGGCAATGTAAAGTTTAAAAAAGTTAGTTTTAGCTCCCCTTAATGGATCAGATCTCAGGATACTCACCATCCTTCGCGATGTCCCCCGGCGTTCTGGTCCTGCAGGACCTGGCGTCTGTGCATGCGCGCCAGACATAATTACGTCACACGAATGCGCACAGGGCCGGGAGGCCTGGGAAATTTAAAAACTCCCTGCTCTCGGCTAGTATGAGTAGCCGAGAACACGGAGTTGTCACTGGGAGCCGCTGTATGTGGTCCCCAGTCACATGATCGCTGTTATCCAATGGATAACAGTGATCATGTAAAAAAATTTTAAAAAAGAAAAAAAGTTTGTTTCATCTTTCCTCATGGATCATATCTGTGAGGGCAGATGAAATTACGTCCATAAGGCCCCCGGCTTTATCTGCGGAGTTTATCTGGCTTCTGTGCACACGAATGGGTATGTTACTAAACACAAGACAAATACTGGTATCCATTTTGGGGTGCAAATCCTCATTTTCATGTGCACTGTAGAAAAAAAAATGTATTTTAAAATGACATATTTTCAAAATTATGAAATTTCATTTTTTCCCCTCAAAATTGTATTAACTTCTGAAAAGAAACTGTGGGATCAAAATACTCATGACACCCATGACAGTGAATATATTAAGATGTGTATTTTTTTAAAATAGGGTCATTTGTGGGGGTGTCTATAATTCTGACACTTATGAGCCTTTGCAATCTTGGCTTGGTGTAGGAAAACAAAGTATTCCTCAAAATGTTAATTAATGTTAAATTTGTACATCTGCTAAATCGCGTGTGTAAAAAAAAAAAAAAAAAAAAAAAAAAAAAAAGAGAGAGAAAAAAAAGGTTTTCAAATGTGAGTCCAGAATAGAGTAAACGGATGGAAATATATATCTTATCAAACATGTGTACGGTATGTTTGCATATGTTTGAGACATTGCAATTGAAAATAAGAAAAAATTACAACTTTTTTTTCCAATTTTGGCGCTTTAAATAAATTATACACAAATTCTGTCGGTCTAATTTCTAAATAAAGTACAACACGTGGCGAAAAAACAATGTCAGAATCACCTGGATATGCAAAAGCTTTACAGAGTAATAATAATTTATGTTAAAGTGACACATGTCAGATTTCCAAAATTTGGTCTGGTCATTAAGGCGCAAACTGGCTTGGTCACTAAGGGGTTAATAGATTACACAAAGTCCTTGAATAGAAGGGTTGTACCAGTAATATATATGGCCTTAAAGCAACCTTCCGGTCCTGAAACAAAATTTTTCTTGGTACCAGACGCCGGCGTTCATTTTACCTGCTGCTCTTCTTTTCCAGCTTCTTGCTACAAATTCACCAATTGATGGGCCCTTTTTAGTTCTCGGAGATGGTCACATAGGTTCCCTAACTATCTGATGCACATGGTGTAGTGTCGGTGCATAGGTACTCTGAGGCGCTCCACATTGCTTTGATTGGGCAGCAATGCTTACATGAGAAATCTGCAACCGTGGTGGTGTGCACGGAGTAGTGACAGGAGCTGTACCAGCATCTTGAAAGACTGAAGGGGGGCTAGGAACTATTAGATCCAGGGGAGAAAGCTGTGAAAGGAGAGCCGCAGGTTATATTACTTCCCTCTCCGGTGCCTTTTGAAAAGTCAAACAGTTTTGTAGTTTATAGTTTTTATAGCTGTTCCCTGGTTACCAGATAACATCCATTTAATAGGGCTAATGCCACGGGAAGTTAGGTGACTGCTGTGGTGTCGCTGCTCATTCTATCGGCGTTGGTACTCTCATTCTGAACACCGTGATGCCAGCAATTCGGGAACGCGGATGAAGAGCAGGGTAGTGTGATTGAAGTGCAGCGCTCCCATTGATTTCAATGGTAGTGAAGCCTCCCCTGCACGCTGATGACAATGTCCTGCTGCACTGACATCCACAGAATAGATCATCAGTTGAAAGAAGGCCAGAATACCCCTTTAATCAAGAATTAAGATACAGAGGTTGGGCTGCCTAGCATTCTATCCAGGTGCTGGGAATAGGATCAATGCTATCCTGTGTACTTGGGAAAACCTTTCTTAGGCCTCATGCAGATTTTTTATGCGGATTTCCGCAGCGGATGCACTGCGAGTCATTAAATTGATTTTTTTATTGCTTGCAGGAGATCGCGGATTGCGTTTTTTTTCCCACGCAGATGCCCTTCGGATCATCCGTGTGGAACAAATCCGCAGCCCCACCTCCCAGCCTTTCCGCCACCTCCCGAATAGATTATAACCTTTAAATCTGCAAATGTATTTGTGGATGCACTGCGGATCGTAAGCTCCCATAGAGATGAATGGAGCCACATCCGCGGTAAAATGGAGCATGCTGCGATTTATTATCCCCAAATCAAATTGAAAATCCGCTGATGTTAAATGAAGTGCAGATGCCCAATGCTTCCCTATGGGCGGCTTGATTTGCAGATCTCACACACAGATGCCACGCGTAGATTCAGCAAATCAAATCCACCCGTGGACATTGGGCCTTAGGTTTAAAAATAAAAATTGAATCTACTTGCTGTTGATGGGATCAGAGCTGTTCTGGCAATGTATACACGGCTCTGTCAGAGCTGGGTTATTACAGACTATTGCAGGATATTTCTCTCAATGACCTGCATGTTTCATTTGCATTTCCTGTCTTTATCCAAAAAATCTTTTTTTTTTTCTTCTAGTTTTATGTTCGTTAATCTTGTCCAATGTCTGATGAAATAGTATTTTAATTTATTTCAGTTTCTCACTTTTTGAGATGTTTGCTTTCAGTGATTTAAAGCATTTATGTTTACATCTAGATCTACACCTGATCATGTCCAAGCGTTGTCCAGCTTTGGTACAACCCATGAAGTTTGACATGTTCAAGGCAAGTTTTTCAGCCATTGCAATGTAACAAATTTCCACACTCACTGATGGCAAGCAGAGATCTGCAAAATAGAATTAAAATGGAGCAATTAAAGCAGAAGGGATGTTAGAAAGCTGCAAAGCTATTTTACTATTGTACATTCATGAGTATTGGAGAGATACTTGCAGAGGCATGATTCTGGGTGGGGAGACCTCTGAGCGCCTGCCCGCCAGGTGATTTAGTCAAATGAACCATAATCCAGCCATCGCTTCAGATCGTCCGACCCTCTGAACGCTACCCATGGTTGCCATGTCTTGTAGTATGCTTCCCAAGTTTTGGGGTCATCGGCTCCCAGTTCATCAAATCTCATGAGGGTGTGGAGTTCCTCCACCCACATGCCCCTAGTGGGAACGGTTGAAGAGCGCTAGAGCCTTAGGATAAGTCTTCTCACCGCTAGTATGAAATGTTTTAGAAGGCATAATTTGGTGGCTCTCATGCTGTCCGGGAACAGCGAGAGCAGGGCTAATTTCGGTGTCATAATCACTCTTGAGTGGTTGATGTGATTATATAGGGTTGTCACTAGAGATGAGCGAGCACCAAAATGCTCGGGTGCTCGTTGCTCGAGTGGAACTTTCCGCGATGCTCGAGGGTTCGTTTCGAGTAATGAACCCCATTGAAGTCAATGGGCGACTCGAGCATTTTTGTATATCGCTGATGCTCTCTAAGGTTTTCATTGGTGAAAATCTGCAAAACCCAAGAAAGTGCTGGAAACGACACAGAAACGGAGCAGAGGCGTCACGGAGGACGGTGGTACGATCGGCTGCGTACTCCCTCACCATCTTCTTACAGTGCTCCCTCCGACTCAGCCTGGACTTGGGAGGTGTGAGACAGTCTTGCTGGGGAGCCATAAAGCTGGCAAAGGCCTTGGAGAGTGTTCCCCTGCCTGCGCTGAACATGCTGCCTGATCTCCGCGCCTCCCCTTCTACGTGGCCCTCGGAACTGCACCTTCTGCCACTAGCGCTGTCAGATGGGAAGTTTACCATCAGTTTGTCCACCAGGGCCCTGTGGTATTGCATCACTCTCAAACCCCTTTCCTCTTCGGGAATGAGAGTGGAAAGGTTCTCCTTACACTGTGGGTCAAGCAGTGTGTACACCCAGTAATCCGTAGTGGCCAGAATGCGTCTAACACGAGGGTCACGAGAAAGGCATGCTAACATAAAGTCAGCCATGTGTGCCAGGGTACCTGGATGCAACATATGGCTGTCCTCACTAGGACGATCACTTTGAGTATCCTCCTCCGGCCATGCACGCTGAATGGAAGAGAGGCAAGCTGCATGGGCACCCTCTGCAGTGGGCCCAGCTGTCTCTTCCTCCTCAGGCTCCTCCCCCTCCTCCTCCTCTTCCACGCGCTGAGATATAGACATGAGGGTGCTCTGACTATCCAGCGACATACTGTCTTCCCCCGCCTCCGTTTCTGCCCGCAAAGCATCAGCCTTTATGCTTTGCAGGGAACTTCTCAACAGGCATAGCAGGAGAATGGTGACGCTAATGATTTGATTACAGCATCGCCGCTCACCATCAGGGTGGACTCCTCAAAGTTTCCAAGGACCTGGCAGATATCTGCCATCCAGGCCCACTCCTCTAAAGAATTGAGGAGGCTGATTCCCACTACGCCGCCCATGTTGGAGTTGGTATTCCACTATAGCTCTACGCTGCTCATAGAGCCTGGCCAACATGTGGAGCGTAGAGTTCCACCGTGTGAGCACGTCGCACAGCAGTCGGTGCACTGGCAGATTAAACTGATGTTGCAGGGTCCGCAGGGTGGCAGCATCCGTGTTGGACTTGCGGAAATGTGCGCTGACCCGGCGCACCTTTCCGAGCAGGTCTGAAAAGTGTGGGTAGCTTTTCAGAAAGCGCTGAACCACCAAATTAAAGACGTGGGCCAGGGATGGCACGTGCGTGAGGCTGCCAAGCTGCAGAGCCGCCACCAGGTTACGGCCGTTGTCACACACGACCATGCCCAGTTGGAGGCTCAGCAGTGAAAGCCAGCGGTCGGTCTGCTCTGTCAGACCCTGCAGCAGTTCGTGGGCCGTGGGCCTCTTCTCTCCTAAGCTGAGTAGTTTCAGCACGGCCTGCTGACGCTTGCCCACCGCTGTGCTGCCACGCCGCGCGACACCGACTGCTGGCGACGTGCTGCTGCTGACACATCTTGATTGCGAGACAGAGGTTGCATAGGAGGAGGAGGAGGGTGGTTTAGTGGAGGAAGCCTACACCGCCGCAGATACCAGCACCGAGCTGGGGCCCGCAATTCTGGGGGTGGGTAGGAAGTGAGCGGTCCCAGCCTCCACTAAATTCACCCAATGTGCCGTCAGGGAGATATAGTGGCCCTGCCCGCCTGTGCTTGTCCACGTGTCCGTTGTTAAGTGGACCTTGGCAGTAACCGCGTTGGTGACGTTGTCGTGCAGGGCTGGGACGGCACATCGGGAAAAGTAGTGGCGACTGGGAACCGAGTAGCGCAGGGCTGCCGCCGCCATCATGTTTTTGAAAGCCTCCGTTTCCACAAGCCTATACAGCAGCATCTCCAGGCTGATCAATTTGGCTATGTGCACGTTTAACGCTGGAGCGTGCGGGTGCGTGGCGGCGTACTTGCGCTTGCGCTCAAACAGTTGCGCTAGCGACGGCTGGACGGAGCGCTGAGAGACATTGCTGGATGGGGCCGAGGACAGCAGAGGTGAGGGTGTGGGTGCAGGCCGGGAGACGGTAGTGCCTGTGTCCTGAGAGGGGGGTTGGATCTCAGTGGCAGGTCGGGGCACAGGGGGAGAGGCAGTGGTGCAAACCGGAGGCGGTGAGCGGCCTTCGTCCCACCTTGTGGGGTGCTTGGCCATCATATGCCTGCGCATGCTAGTGGTGGTGGCTCCCCGGCTGATCTTATCGCGACAAACCTTGCATACCACAGTTCGTCGGTCGTCTGCACTCTCAGTGAAAAACTGCCACACTTTTGAAACAGTTGGTGGATTATTCGGTCTGGCCCTGCCTCTACCCTTGGCCACTGCACTGCCTCTTCCAACCTGCCCTGCTGCTGCACTTGCCTCCCCCTCTGAAGACCTGTCCTCAGTAGGCTTAGCAAACCAGGTGGGGTCAGTCACCTCATCGTCCAGCTGCTCTTCCTCCGAATCCTCTGTGCGCTCCTCCCTCGGACTTACTGCCCTTACTACTACCTCACTGATAGACAACTGTGTCTCATCATCATCGTCCTCCTCACCCACTGAAAGCTCTTGAGACAGTTGCCGGAAGTCCCCAGTCTCCTCACCCGGACCCCGGGAACTTTCCAAAGTTGGGCATTGGTCATGAGAAACTCCTCAGGTGTTAGAGGATCCATTTTTTCGCACTCAAGGCCGGGACCCGAGAACAGTTCCTGGGAGCCTGCCTGCTCTTCTGAATGTGTCATTTTCTGGGAGGGAGGAGGCTGGGAGAAGGGAGGAGCAGCAGCGAGAGCATTCAGGCGTAGAAGACTGGGTGGTGACGGTGGATAGTTTGCTGGATGCACTTTCTGCCATCCACGACAGGACCTGCTCACGCTGCTCAGTTTCTAATAAAGGTCTACCGCGTGGACCCATTAATTGTGAGATGAATCTGGGGACCCCAGAAACTTGCCTCTCTCCTAATCCCGCAGCAGTCGGCTGCGATACGCCTGAACCAAGAGCTCGGCCTGTGCCCACACCCTGACTTGGGCCTCCGCGTCTTCGCGCGCGTCCACGTCCTCTAGGCCTACCCCTACCCCTCAGCATGGTGTATTACGAGTAGAGCAGAAACAGAACGCTGTAATTAATTGTGCCGCTTATTGGCCTGTGGTTGGAGGCTGACTTCGCTTACGGAACGCACAACAGAGCCAGGAAACAATTATGCGCAAGCCTGTAGTGAGACCTAGGTGCGTATGACTGAGCTACTGGAATTCACAGGGCAGAACCAGTCAAGTGGCAAAAGGCTAGTGGTAGGCCTTAAGTATTTTGCTTCAATTTTTTAAAATGGTGAGGTGAAAAACCAGACAGACACCGTATGCAGCGTATATATGTATACTCTTTCCCTCTGGCGGGATGACGGCGATCATGTAACGGACACAGCAGAGCCAGGAAACAATTATGCGCAAGCCTGCTTTAACGCTTAGCTGGGTAATAATGAGCGACTACTACCCCCAGCAGACACGCAGTAAACTGAAGACGGTCACAGGCAGCCCAAATATAGTATTTTTTTCCAATTTTTGGGAAAAAGCCCACTGCCTATATAGCCTGTATATGGATTTCCCTGTTGGAGGATGACTGTGGTTATTGAAAGCACAGTGCAGCCAGAAAACATTATGCGCAAGGCTGCAGTAACACCTAGCTGGGTAATAGTGAGTGACTACTACCCCCAGCAGACACGCAGTAAACTGAACACGGTCACAGGCAGCCCAAAGATTTTTTTTTTCCAATTTTTTTGAAAAAGCCCACTGCCTATATAGCCAGTATATCTCTTTCCCTGTACCACTGTCCCTGCCTCACCAGTACTGCCCCTATACTCAGTAAAATGACTGCAGACTGAGGACGCTATGGTCTGCACGCCCGATATACAAAAAAAAAAAATGTGCAAAACTGCTAAAAGCAGCCTCAACAGTACTGCACACGGTCAGATGTGGCCCTAAGAAGGACCGTTGGGGTTTTTGAAGACGAAGATAACAGCCTAACACTCTCCCTATAGCAGCTACAGCAGGACGGCACTTTCCCTAATGTCTCTCAGCGTGCATCTGTGGCGAGCCGCGGCCGGCCCCAGTTTATATACTCGGGTGTCACCTGATCTCCCCAGCCACTCACTGCAGGGGGGTGAGATAGGGCTGGAACTTCACAGGAGGAAGTTCTAATGCCTTCCCTGTGTTTCTATTGGCCAGAAAAGGGCGCAAACTTTTCTGGGAAGAAAATGGAAGTGACTCGAACACCGCGTGGTCCTCGTCTCGAGTAACGAGCATCTCGAGTACCCTAATACTCGAATGAGCATCAAGCTCGGATGAGTACGCTCGCTCATCTCTAGTTGTCACCCCTTCCCATAGGTCCGCTACTGGCCGGCAGTCCCACCAAATGTGGGTCATTGTACCTCGGCTCCCACTGCATTTCCAGCACGCAGGGAAGAACTGGTGAAAGATCCTCTGTAGGTGGTCCGGGGTCCTATACCACCTTGAGACTATCTTATAGTTGAGGTCTTGTATTTTGCCAGCTGTGGATAGTGCCCAGATTTTACACTAGTCCTCCCCCGTAATGTTTTCTCCCAACTCCCGTTCCCAGGCCTCCCTATAATTCAGAGTCTCATCCTCCGTCTCCCGATCCAGCAACATTTTATATAACGTGGAGATCATATGCCTCTGATTTAGACTTGACAAACAGAGTTGCTCATACTCAGTCAGGGGTGCCGTCAGATTTTCTTTCGGGATCAGCGTGCTCACAAACCCTCTCAGCTGAAGATATTGCAACCAGAATCCTGGCTGCGGTGGAGACTGGTTTAAGATCTCCATCATGGGTTTCAGTCCCGTTTGCGTCACTACGTCCCTCAATCTAGGGATTGGGTCCGCAGGAATAGCCAGAAGGCCCTTCTGATTTGTAGTAGCTTCAAAGAGGGGATTTGCTAAGAGCAGAGTTAGGGGGCCTGGGGCTGTAACCAGCCTATATTGAGGGGCGAAACTCGCCCATGCCTTAAATAGTTGGAGGCTGAAGGGGGAGATTTGGGTATAGACTTGATCCATTTTGGCAGAATCCAGGGAGCTCTGTATAGGCCATCTGTTTCGCCTGTGTGGTCTATATCCACCCATAGCTTTGAGTTTCTGCTTTTTGAGGATGTCAAGTACGCAGTTTGCTATGTTAGCTTTTTGGTAGAGGGAGAAGTCCGGTAGGCCCAGGCCCCCCTTCTCTTTTCTCCTCTTTAGCAATGAGTATCTCAGGCGCGGTTTGCGTCCTTTTCAAACAAAGTTGGAGATTAGAGATCGGATTTTTTTCAGGTATGTTCTTGGGAGCCCAATGGGAATTGTTTGACAAAGATACAGGAAACGGGGCAGTACATCCATTTTAATTACCTTGGGGTAGAGCGTTCCAGAGGATGGGTGCTGCTCTGGTGAAGTCCTGTAGGCGAGCATGTGAGGTTCGTACTACAGGGGTGTTTAGTCTGAGTGTGTTAGCCGATCGGAGTGAGCAGGCTGGGTGGTGTGCTGACAGAAGAGAGGCGATGTATGCTGGTGCAGCGCCATGCAGAGCTTTGTGAGTGAGGTAGAGGAGTTTAAATTTAGTTCTGCAGTGGATGGGCAGCCAATGCAGCGACTGGCATAATGCAGAGGCGTCTGAGTAACGACTGGATAGAGAAATGGGCCTAGCTGCTGCATTTAGTATGGATTGGAGTGGAGCAAGTCATAAATGACACAATACATTTTTTCAGCGGTCGGTACGATTACAACTGTAACAAAAACATAATTTTTTAGATTTTTCCACTTTTGCACAATAGACACTCTTTTCTTTTGGAAATTATAATTATTTTTCAATCGTTCCATTGTCGCAGCTATGTGAGGTATTGTTGTTTTGCGTCACGAGCTGTAGCTTTTATTTTTCCCATTTTAGGGTACATATAGCTTTTTGGATCGCTTTTATTGCGTCTTTTTGAAGGTAAAATGAATAAATAAGCCTTTAAAGGGGTTGTCCCGCGGCAGCAAGTGGGTCTATACACTTCTGTATGGCCATAATAATGCACTTTGTAATGTACATTGTGCATTAATTATGAGCCATACAGAAGTTATAAAAAGTTTTTCACTTACCTGCTCCGTTGCTAGCGTCCTCGTTTCCATGGAGCCGTCTAATGGCCAAATTAGACGCGCTTGCGCAGTCCGGGTCTTCTTCTCTTCTCAATGGGGCTCCGTGTAGCTCCGCCCTGTCACGTGCCGATTCCAGCCAATCAGGAGGCTGGAATCGGCAATGGACCGCACAGAAGAGCTGCGGTCCACGGAGGAAGAAGATCCCGGCGGCCATCTTCAACCGGTAAGTATAGAATTCACCGGAGCGCGGGGATTCAGGTAAGCGCTGTGCTGTTGTTTTTTTAAGTCCCTGCAACGGGGTTGTCTCGCGCCAAACGGGGGGGGTTGGAAAAAAAAACCCCGTTTCGGCGCGGGACAACCCCTTTAATCTTTTTTTCTTATTTTCAACAGTTTTTGCTGCACAGGATTACTGTGCTCAAATTATAGCACAGATCGTTACGGACACAATGATACCACACGTGCGTTTTTGTTTCTTACGTTTTTTCATATAAATAGGGGGTTGTGGGGTTTTTTTTCTATTTTTTAATGTTTTTCGTTTTACACTATTTATTTAGTTTTTTTACACTATTTAGGTCCTCAGGAACTTGATCCATTGCAGCTATGATCGCTGTGGTAAGGCATTGCAGGACTTCTGTCCTGCAATGCCTTATTGCTGGTTAAAGCGATCATAGGCAATGGCAAAGCAGGACGCCTGTAGCTAACGTCATGTTGCCATGGCAACTCGTCGGCTCTCCTCGATTAAATCGGGGGGGGGGGGGGGATCCAATGACATCACAGGGAGTGAGCTCCCTCTGTGAACCCTTTATAAACCTCGATCTACAAAGATTGCAGCGTGTATGGGGTTAACAGCATGGGTCGCTGTCCCAATGCACCCCTACTATCAGTAATAGCTGGCGCCCGCTGCCGGATACCGCAGGATCTCTTCAGATCCCGCGAGTTCCATATGACGTAAGGTTACGTCATGTTGCCTTAAGTACCAGCCTGCAAAGATGTAACCTTAAGTCATGTGGCGAGAAGGGGTTAAAAGAGGTTATGCCAACATGCACAATCCCATTCAAAATGATGATTTCCTCAGGCTCAACTCTTGTCACCCCCATTAAAAGCTGGTAATGCGAGGGAAAGCTGCTGCTAGTGAGATATTTCCACTGCAGGGAAAATGTGGTATTACAGGATGGACTTTCACATGACTGGTTTGTTCCGGCCAGTGAACCTTGTCTTTTGACATTCATGAGCCTTAATATGAAGAGGGGATGCCATCTCGGCACAATGCTTTCATTCAATAAATTGAGCTAATTGATTTGTACGTAAGAATGTCCACATTTGTGTTTTTATGTTTTTGTTTTTTTAATTTGCAGAAGACTTTCGCTTCCTCTGTACACATGACAAGGGCTTTGGCTGCAAAGGAAGCAGCTTCCATAGAGTTATCCCTCAATTCATGTGTCAGGGAGGTGACTTCACCAATCACAATGGCACAGGCGGAAAATCCATCTATGGACGGAAATTTGATGATGAGAACCTCATTCTAAAATACACAGGTGCAGGTGGGTAAGCTTATTTTGATAGATTTCACTAGCAGAGGTGTTTCCTAAATCATCACTTCAAGACCTTCATACTTATACCGCAGTTATCAAGACTATAATACGAAGTATCTAATAAAACTTAACCTTTATTAACAAACCATACAAATTTGTAATACTAAACACAAAGTCCCATAAACACTTAGGAGCCTAGTTACTTAAACTGTTGCCTTATACTCTGATCAAAGTAAACTATGAGCTGACTCGATGAGATAAATGTATTAAGAGGAACGTGCCTCTTAATATATTTGTGGCAATTGGCAGTACCTCCATGTGCCAGACTAACCCCCAAGCTAGTGTAGGTTTCAGCTACTCTGGTAGGCTATGGATGGCCATGCCTCCTAAAGCTAGACCACAACCACTTCTAAAAAAGTGCATCAAACCTAAAGCCCCTGAAAAGTCACAATTTTATATGTACCAACATTGCAACCTTTGTATTGCAGAAATTTGGCATACATAACTTAATAGACATGTCCCAATTTGTACAACATATGTCTCACTGTATATAGTCAATGATAAAGAAGAATTTTACCAAAATTGACTAGTAATGTCATTCAGGGTCACTTGCGGATCCTTCAGTCTGCAGCAATTGAAACACCCCTATACTAGGTCAGTATTTTAGGCGGTTTAGTTTTTCAATTCTAAGGTTCTGTCTTTGTACAGGGTTACTCTCTATGGCAAATTCTGGTCAAAATACAAATGGATCACAGTTCTTCATCACATGTGACAAGACAGACTGGCTTGATGGGAAACATGTTGTGTTTGGAGAGGTGATGGAGGGAATGGATGTTGTATGACAGATGGAAGTAAGTATTTGCAAACTTACCCCATGAATTCTCTTAAATGTATCTATAATTCAATGTTCTTAAATGGCAAAGATGGATGGAGCCCAATAAGAAACCTCTTCCCTTATTCAGAAGAAACTTTCTCTTTCTTGAAGGAGAGAAAAGGAAAAACAATCACTGCTGTGATAAGAAGTGCTTGATAATTCAAGCAGTCTAGTTTTCCACATAAACTCGGTCCTCTAACCATCAACAGAATCCAATTTATTCTATATTATATATTGTGTGTACAGGGTGCTTCACTTGAAGTGCAACCCAGTAACATTGTAATATTTGTGTTCGAAACAATGTCACGAGTGAACTCATCAGTCCTCACAGAGCATGTTGAAAGTGGCCACCGCTACCCTCCAAGCACTGCTGAACCCGGCACTCTGTAGTCAAGTGTGCTGCAACATGCCCACATCAATGGTGGCAATTTCATATCTAATGTTCTTCAGTGCGAGGTTTATTGACAAACCGTTAACCCTTTTGGTGGCCCACAGGGAAAAGTCTGCTGGGGTAGGGTCCAGTGATCTGTGGGACAACCCACCTTCGAGTTGATTCTGTCCCCCAAGAAAGAATGAACTTCCATCATGTTGTGGTTGGACATGTGACAAGTTGCCTCTCATTAATCCATTCAGATGGGTTGTCTATCCAGGGATTATTCCAATTGCTAGATTAGAGTCAGGGAGAAAATATTTTCCTCCAAATGGGGAAAATTGGCTTCTAACTCATTGTTTGTTTTTTTTCCCCTTCCTTCCTCTGGATCAACGTGTGTGTTTGTGTGAGAGAAGTAATAGGTGGAACCGAATGGAATGGAGTGTTTTTTTTTGTAGATAGCTGTTGACGCGTTTAGACCCAACGGTTATCACTCAAAATATGGCTTTTGAGCAATAATCTTTGTGTCTAAATGGGCATTTACTGTAAGATAGTTTGGATAAATGAGACCCACCTACTTGGAAATGTGAACTGCACACCAGCAGTTGAACGATACACCCATGGCATGAGACAGAGCAAGGGTCATTAATAAACTCTAGACTCCTGAACATGGTTACAGTTCTACACAAATAAGTTGGAATAAGGGTTACGCTTCCAGTGAAACACCCTGTATAATATATGTGAGTGCATATAAGATAGTGTGTGTGTAAAATATATACATGCAGATGTAGCAAACAATCTGTACTGTGCATGTCTGACGGTGAGCTGACAGAGCCAGCCGGTTTAAGGCCTCATGTCCATGAGCACGCATAGAATCCGAGTGCAGAATCCCACAGCCATAAGGCTAAAAATGACATTTTCTCACCTATCCGGACGCGGCACAACTCTTTCATCATAGCCGGTTCTTCTTTCTTCTGCCCGGCGGATCTGTCCAAGAGTCTTTAAATCTCCTGCTGTCCTACAGGAAGCTGCAGAAAATAAAGTCTGCAGCGATTTTTATCCCGCTCGTGCGATCCGCACACTAGGATAAAATGACATCCGTAGGTATTTAATTACTTGCAGATGCCCACCTCATTAAAAGCAATAGGAGAACTCCACGGTCCTCTGCCATGGCTGTGACAACCAGACCGGAGGATTCCTGAAGTGATGCGAGGCTGTTTTCACAGGACCCGGGCCTTGGGCAGTTGGGAGGAATCACTGTCAGCTGAATGAGTGCTCGGCCCTGCAGCTACCTTAGGGTACGCATATGCTGCTACTAAGGTATATCTAATATTCTATTAGATTGGAAGCTCATAGCAGCAGAGTTTCTATTGTACATTAGATTGTAAGCTCTTAGGAACAGGTTGTATATGTCTATTTCTGTACAGCGTTAGCTCTTCTAAATTTATAATTAATGTATATATGCAGCAGGACAGATTAGATCCAGGGTGATAGCCGATTGCCACATCTGGTGTTGGCAGGAATTATATTGGAAGGGATTGCCTTTCTCTAGATCAAGGGTGTCAAACTCCTTTTCACCAAGGGCCACATCAGGCATATGGTGACCTTCAAAGGGCTGAATGGAAGACAGTATAGTAAGGGCCTGTTCACACAAGTGTATTTGCATACATAATATGCAGTGAATAGAAGCCATTGATTTCAATGAGTTCATTCACATGATGTATATTTTCACACAGTATGACATATTTTGTTGCGTACTACGCACCCCAATAGGCCATTGGAGTGAATGGGCCGCGCAAATACGTGGTGAATGCGCAGGAAACCTATGTATTCACTGCATATTTGCTGACCCTTTCAGTGAGCCCATCTGCGTTATTTTTTGTGTAACCAAATATTCAGACATAAGCGATTTTTGATTGCGCAAATACACAGCGTATTTGTGCGACAGAAATATGATTACGCCCATGTGAACGGGCCTTAATAGTGACCACTATAGTGGTCGCAGTAGTAATAGTGACTCTCATAGTGGCTCCAGTAAAAATAGTGACCCCCACAGTGGCCCCAGTAGTAATGGCGCCCCCCACAGTGGCCTCAGTAGTAATAGCACCCCCCACAGTGGCCTCAGTAGTAATAGCGCCCCCCACAGTTGCCCCAGTAGTAAAAGGGACTCCCACAGTGGCCCCATTAGTTATAGCAACCCCCAAAGTAATAATTTTAACCCCCCATAGTAATATTAACCCCCCTTAGTAATAATATTATCACAGTCAGTAATATTAACCTCCACAGTAATATTAACCCCCATAGCACTATTAACCCCCCTCAGTAACAATAAACCCCCTCAGTAATAATATTATCCCCCTCAGTAATATTAACCCCAGTCAGAAATATAACCCCCCTCAGCATTAATAACCCCCCCTCAGTAATATAACCCCCCCCCCCTATAGTAGTAATAGTTCCCCCCCTAACCCATATACTCGCCTCCCCCTTGCTGTCAGCGCTGCTTCCTTTCTGCTCGCCCTGAGCCCGGGCGCACACTGACATCAGTGTGTGCACCCAGAACCCTTCCTCCCTGAGTCCTCTCCTGTGGAACTGAAGAGCAGGGGACTCAGGGGAGGAGTATTCCGGCTGCACACTGACGTCAGTGTGTGCGCCGGGATCAACACTGCCAGCGTGATTACCAGCGAGGAGCTGCGGCACCCCAGCTGGTAATCAGTACAGTGGCGAGCAGCCGTCGGCAAACTGCGGGCCACATAAAATGAGGCAGCGGGCCTTTTGTTTGACACAAGCTCTAGATCTTTGGGTCCGGTGCCTTTCATCTTAGGGCATTGGGGGACTGGTCAAAAGGACTGCAGCAAGTTTTGTGGTCTCCACTGGTCCTAACCTAAGAGTCGCTGGGATAAAATACATTTTAGTAATATAAAAATAACATGTAATATATGGAGCAGGTGAGGTCTGTATGTGGGAGTGTCATATGATGAGCTGAACCCCTCCTCTTTCATCACATGGAACTTGGCGACAATTATCGGGCTACTGCGAACGCTGGAGACACTTTGACGTGTGATGTGATGGACATTAGATAAGCCAATGACAATACGGGCATGTGGGGGAAAAATAACGTCCGTTATCAAGATCACAAAACCAAGACCACAATGGTACATGGATATTGGGGTGCAGGTGCTGGATGATGAGGATAAAGCAATACCAGATGACTGCCCTAAGTGTAAGATGCACCTATAGGCCTTAGTCAGACGGGCGGTTTTTCGCGCGATTTGCGGATCGCATGACGGATGCGCATCCGCAAATCGCGTGACCGGTGCGCGCAAGTCGCCCGAAAATCGCCCGAAAATCTGCTCCTAGCCGCGTTTCATTAGAAACAGGCCGGAGCTGTCCAGCGCATTGCATTCAATGGAGACGGCAATAGAGCCGCCTCCATTTAAAGCAATGCGCTGCGGGCGAGCCCGGGATGAATTGTCGGTAAGGGCTTAACTATATAAGCCCTTCCCTGCAATTCATCCTAAAATGTGTTAAAATAAAAAAAAATTGTATACTCACCTTCTCCCGGCAGCCGGAGCTCCGTGCGGCCGTCCTGCAGTGGGTGTGAAGGGGGTGTGAGTCAGACCTGCCCCCTGATTGGCTCAGCGCTGAGCCAATCAGAGGCATGCCTCACTCACACCCATTCATGAATTCATGAATGGATGTGAGTCAGACCTGCCCCTGATTGGCTCAGCGCTGAGAGGCAGCAGTCACTCACCCATTCATGAATGGGTGTGTGAGTGAAACCGGCCTCTGATTGGTCAGGGCTGTGACCAATCAGAGGCAGATCATTCAGCAGGCGGGGATTTTAAAGCCCCGCCGGCTGAATAGTGCCGAGAAGCAGTTCAGGAGAACTGACAGCGGCCGCGGCTGGACTCCGGCTGCAGCGGAAAGGTGAGTATACAATTTTTTTTTTTATTTTAACACATTTTAGGATGAATTGCAGGGAAGGGCTTATATATTTAACCCCTTCCCGACAATTCACCCCGCGCACGCCGGCAGCCCATTGCTTTCAATGGAGCGGCTGTATTGCCGCTCCATTGAATTCAATGGGCAAACATCGTTCTTCTCTGCCACAGCTGTTACAGCTGTAGCAGAGAAGAATGATTTGTCTTCTATATGTTCTCAATGGGGTCGGCGCTGCTGCCGCCGGCCCCATTGAGCGCATATACAGAAGAGAACAGGAATCGCAGATAGGTGCGATCTGCGATTTTTTTCATTTTTTTTTGTTCTATAATTTATCGGACGAGCGCATAAAAAGCGCTCATGTGTCCGATACCATTGTAAAGCAATGGTTTTAAAAAATCGCCGGACACATGCGCATGCGCAAATCGCGGCTAAAAACGCCCGTCTGACTAAGGCCATAGGGTGTTGAATATTGGGGTACATCTCCGCTGTGGGATGGTGCTTTAATAACCATTGATGATATAGTTTGATATTGGGATACAGGCTTGGAAGTAAATAAATATTGAGGTTTTGAGAGGAATGCACAGTAATCCCTGGAGTGGGATGTTAGATGGCGGTGAAGTGGATGAAAAAGTCCAATAAATAGGAGGGTGCTGAATGTTGGGGTGCAGTGTGAAGTGTTGGGGCAATGCTGATAAATGCTGCAGTAATCTGTCCATATACTCTGCATAATGTCACCAGCAGCGGATTGTGGAGCAGCTACTTCTAACACCGGATATGTGAATTGTTCGTCTCAGTGCTCCAGTCTCACTATGATGATGCACATTTCCTTCTGCTGACCACCGTCTTCAAATTTGACCCACGATTGTGGCATCCGGTGAGCTTCTGACACATTATTACACAAAGATCAACCAGCAATACGTAGCCCTATCATGAATCCAGAATGTCTGCAGTATTTCCAAATCCAAAACAGAGTCAAAATCCGCAACATTGGTGCGAATTTTGATTTGAAATAAAACATATACTCATTATCAAAAGAAATTCCTCCCCTAGAAGATGTTCTTGGAATCAAATGAACCTTTCTCTGTGTGATTGCAACGATGATATCAAGAAGTGATTACGATATCAGACCAAAAGGAGAATTTACTGCAGAAAACCGAACACTTGAAGGGAGGCTCTAGTACCCTGCTGTACCGCTTCTAGCTTGGATGTAAGATGTGATACGGGCGGGCATGGAAGCTCTAGTACCCTGCTGTACCGCCTCTAGCGTGGATGTAAGATGTAATATAGGCGGGCATGGAGGCTCTAGTACCCTATTCTACCACCTCTAGCTTGGATGTAAGATGTGATACGGGCAGGCATGGAGGCTCTAGTACCCTGGTGGGTCACCTCTAGTTTGGATGTAAGATGTGATATAGGCGGGCATGGAGGCTCTAGTACCCCGTGGTACCGTCTCTAGCTTGGATACAAGAATACGGACGGGCATGGAAGCATACGGGTTCTGTATGGCAGCATATCGGTCCAGATTTGCTGTAACTGAGCCTCTAGATCATACAAACTCGTAGGCTGTCGAAGTTGGCGTCCCAGATGGTCCCATACATGTTCTATTGGTGATAAATTTTGTGCCCGGCGGGCCACGGAATTGTGGCAATATTGTGGAGGCGTTCCTGTGACACTTGTGTGCGATCGAGTATTATCCTGTTGGAAAATGCCTCTTGGAAGCCGCCATGAGAAGAACACACGTGGCTGCAGGATGTCCTGAACATATTGCTGAGCTCTCATTGTCCCTCGTGTCATTACTAGAGATGACTGTATATCATATTCGATGGCCCCCAGACCATCACACCATTGGCGACAGTGTGCAGCTCTACAGCAAAGGTAGAATTGAGGCGCTCACCCCTAGGTCTACAGACAGGAACACGGCGGCGTCGGTGCCCAAACTAAACTTGGATTTTTCGCTGAAGACAGCCCAGTTCCACTCCGTAGCAGTCCAGTTTAGCTGTGCACGACGCCACTGCAAACGGTGGGTGAGTGTCAAAGGCATAATGGGTGCCGTGACACCAAATCTCTTTCAGCCAAGTGGCCGGCAAATGTTTCGACAGAAGACACAGTGGCCTGTAACAATGGTGCCACCTGTCTGTGGATGGCAGACAATAATACGGTTGGAGCTGCTCATGCTTGTCGGGCAATCAAATGATCCTCCATACTGGTGGTCTATTAAGTGCCCTCATACATGCTCTGGTCCCAATGTCTCCTAACAGTCTGGTCAGCCCAGGTAATGGGCGATTTATACATAGAACCATCCAGGTTCTCGCATTCCAATAATACCTTCCCATTGAAACTCCGTTAACTGGGCAAAATCTCTTTGATTATAACGTAGAGGCGTCTAGTGGTCAACAAGCTCTACACAAGCGGAAAAAGAGGTCCAATACACACAAGTAGTCTCTGAGAGCCTTTCTATAGGCCAAGGGTGGAACTAATTTAAAGGAGATGTCTCGAGGAAGCAGTTAAATTTTTTTTTTGCCCAGTCCCCCCCATTAAGTACACATTACTAAGCCCCCCTGTAAATGACATTTCTAGCTGGTTCGTACTTACCGTTCCAGCGTTTCAGCAACTTATAAAAGTTTCCTCAAGATGGCCGCCGGCTCTTTCCCCGTCGCTCGCTGCAGCCCGACGTGCGCGCTCCCGAGACGCCGCCAGCTGTGTCTCCATGGCAACCGGACGCATCGCAGTCGCCGACCAGACGCCCCGCAGCCGCCGACCAGACGCCCACCGCCAGGCAGCAGGTAATCGGCGCTAGCCCCCGGCTCCCCAGCGCTAGACCCTCAGCCCAGGTGAAGGCCCCGGAGCCCAGCGCTAGGTTCCGGAGCCCAGCGCTAGTTCCCCCGGCCTAGCGGCAGCCCCCCCCCCCGGCCTAGCGGCAGCCCCCCCCCCCGGCCTAGCGGCAGCCCCCCCCCCGGCCTAGCGGCAGCCCCCCCCCGGCCTAGCGACAGCCCCCCCCGGCCTAGCGCTAGTTCCCCCATCACAGCGGCAGCCCCCCCCCCCGCGCAGCGACAGCCCCCCCCACGCAGCGACAGCCCGCCCGGCGCAGCGGCAGCCCCCCCCGGCGCAACCCGGCGCAGCGGCAGCCCCCCCCCCCCCCCCCCCCCCCCCGACAAATCACTTACCTGGGAGGCTTCTCGGGGCTGCTGGGCTGGGCTTCTCCGCTGGGCAGCTCCACTTTCTGCACCTTCCTCTAACAGAGGAAGGTACAGAATGGCCGCTGCAGCGCGCTCCCGAGCAGTGACAGCTCGTCTGCGCATGCGCAGAAGAGCTGTAGCGGGGAGCACACTGAAGCGGCTCGTGCTGAATGGAGAAGACCGGACTGCGCAAGCGCGTCTAAAAAAGCAAGCTGCCAGCGAATTTAGACGGAACCATGGAGACGAGGACGCTAGCAACGGAGCAGGTAAGTGGAATAACTTCTGTATGGCTCATATTTAATGCACAATGTACATTACAAAGTGCATTAATATGGCCATACGGAAGTGTATAACCCCACTTGGTTTCGCGAGACCACCCCTTTAAGGCCTCCTTCACATGGGCTACAAAATGCATGTATGTGAAGCCCATGGTGTCCATTGGGTTCTTTCACATGAGATGCTTTGTAGCCTGAAAGAACCCATTGGAAACCATGGACTTCACATACATGCGTTTTGTAGTGGCAATTTTGTAGCCCGTGTGAAAGAGGCCACAGCTGGCAGGACTGTTCATCTAATCATGCCACCACTATAATTATTTGCATATCTGCCGGAGATATAACTGCATGGCGGGTTTTGTAGTAAAACGACAACTAATTCTAGCTGCTTGATTTTTTTTTGACAAAGAGTGTATTATTTTTGCCGCACGGCTAACCCCATTAGAAAAAGGATACATCGTACAAAAAGTGCACTTTTATTTCCAAGAAAAAAATGTTATAGAAAGCGATTAAAAATCCGTACATACCCCAAAATGGTGTCAATAGAAACTAGAGTCCCCCTTCACCCCCCCAAAAAAGAAAGCCTTTAAACAACCAACTTGATAGAAAAATGAAAAAGGGATGGTGTCAGAAGATGGTGACAGAAAAAATATATTTTATATATTCATTTTAAAAATAAACTAGATACATGTGATATTGTTGTAATCATTCTAACAAAATAAAGCCAACATTCCATTTTAGCTGCAGGTTGTTTACTGTAACCCCTTCCCTTCCAAAAAATGGCGGGGTTTTTTTTGCATTTCAGCCCACTTAGAAATTTTTAAAAGCTTTTCAGTACTTTATGGGGTACATTAAATGATGCCATTGAAACCTACAACTTGTCCGCAAAAAACAAGCCCTCAGATGGTTATGTTGCCGGACAAATAAATAAGTTATGGTTTTTTTTTAATGGGGAGAAAAACACAAAAGTGTAAAACCAAAAATTGGCCATTAAGAAAACCCTTTGAGGAAGGTCTCTTTACATATGGATGATAATCACTATCGTCCACATGTGCCAAAACGTAAGAACCTAGATGAGGAGGATATTGATGTCTATAGATGGCACAGCTATGTAGTGTATTAACTATGTTGGCTCATTGCCTCCCTCTAGTGTCTGCTTATTAAACTGCATTTGAAGGGATAATCCTACCCAACACATAATGTCATTGATGGCATATTATGTGATATCTGATGCTATGTGATATCCATGGATGTCTGCACCCCCCGGGTAACGGCCCAACTGCCTCTTTAGCTTTTTCCTTGCCATAATGCTGGTGAATACAGCTGCACTTCCTTTACAGCAAGGTGTGGGAATGGTAGGGGTCCCAACAGCGGACCCCTCACTAATCAGACAATGATGAGATATCCATCCGTGTGAACCTGCCTCCAGTTCTCTTACATGGCACTGTTAATGTGGGCACTCTGTGGCTGGCACTGTGCAGTGCCCTGATATTGTGAACGGGCCTGTTGTTGGGCTAGAACTGTTTACTGGCTAATAGTTTTTATAATAAGGCATTCCATCTGATACTATATATGGAGGCATTCTCTGTCTGGCACTATTTATGATGGTAGTCTGTCTGGCACAATGGGGGCACTCTCTATCTTATACTATTTATGTCACATTCATTACTGCCCTCTCATCTCCATGTGTGACACATTTATTAGGCTTTTGCTCTTGATCAATATGCGGATTTAGCTCTGTCAATGGGTAAAATCCGCGTACTGAATGTCTGACACGTTTTTGCATGGGTCCGCATGAAGAAGTAACATACGACTTCTATTCTTGAATGCACGTCACAAAAATTTGCTCGCAAATTTAGCCCACTGATGGCTACATCCACGTGTGGATTCACGGCAAAAACTGCAGCAGAATGGAATTCCAGGTGGAATCCACCTTGTGAACATATCCTTGTTGTCCCCCCATCTCCCCATGAGTCACATTCATTACTGTCCCCTCATCTCCCCATGTGTCACATTCATTACTGTCCCCTCATCTCCCCATGTGTCACATTCATTACTGTCCCCTCATCTCCCCATGTGTCACATTCATTACTGTCCCCTCATCTCCCAGTATGCCCCATTCATTACTAGGGTTGCCACCCTGCTGGTAAATGACCGGCCTGGACAGTAATTACATCTAGAGGCCGGTGTGGGGAATAATTTTTTACTGGCAATTTTAATTATGAGAAAAAATGATGTTATGGCGGGGTGGCAACTTGGACAAATGTTGGGAAAAAATAAGTAGCTAATTTTGTGCACAAATATAGCCAGCACTAAGACTTGTAACTTTTGGGATTTTTGAACCACACTCCACACTTTGAGAGAGGTAGGTGGGGGCACCTACTATATTTAGTAGAATTTACACCAGGGAACTTCCTCATAGCTGGTAAAGATTTCTTCTTCTGGCACATGAGCCATCCAAGACACATCTATTAAGTGGCATAAACCTCTTAACCCCTTAATGCCACAGGACACAAAGTTACATTCATGGTTACTGTTACTGGTCTTAATAAATCAGCCCCATAGTGTTTAAACATAGAAGAAAACGGTGTTCTGTCCCAGTCCAGCATGGAGAGGGTCCTGAAGCCGCTTGGGGAAGAGTTGGGAGGATCCCCCACCCTCATTCCATCCCAAGAATTACACCTGCTGCTCTGACTGACCAGGTGAGAAGAGCTGGCTCTTTCTATAGGAGTACTAGTGAGTGATTGCTGTAAGACTGGAGCAGACAAAAGGGGTAAGACCAGGGCATAGACTGCTGATGTGGCTGTGCTGCTAGTATGGCCCTGCTAGCACGGAGGAGTACTACTGAGTGATGCCTGTAAGACTGAAGCAGACAAGAGGGGTAAGAACGGGGCATAGACTGCTGATGGGGCTGTGCTGCTAGTATGACCCTGCTAGCATGGAGGAGTACTACTGAGTTATGGCTGTAAGACTGGAGCAGACAAGAGGGGTAAGACCACTGCAGAGATGTCTGATGGGGTTGTGCTGCTAGTATGGCCCTGCTAGCACAGAGGAGTACTAGTGAGTGATGGCTTTAAGACTGGAGCAGACAAGAGTGGTAAGACCAGTGCATAGACTGCTGATGGGTCTGTCCTGCTTGTATGACCCTGCTATGCAATACATTGTGTATGTGTAGCATTTTCATATGCATCCCTGCATGTCTGTGTGATACTCATAGACTCATAGAGTTGGAAGGGACCTCCCAGGTCATTGGGTCCAACTCCCTGCTCAGTGCAGGATTCACTAAATCATCCCAGACAGATATTTGTCCAGCCTTTGTTTGAACACTTCCATTGAAGGGAAACTCGCCACCTCCCGTGGTAACCTCTTCCACTCATTGATTCCCCTCACTGTCAGAAAGTTTTTTTCTAATATCTAATTTGTGTGTCCTCCCTTTCAGTTTTATCCCATTGCTTCTGGTCTTTCCTTGTGCAAATGAGAATAGGGCTGATACCTCTGCACTGTGGCAACCCTTCAGATAGTTGTAGAAGGCTATTAGGTCTCCTCTCAGCCTTCTTTTTTGCAAGTTAAACATTCCCAGATCCTTTAACTGTTCTTTATAGGACATGATTTGCAGACCGCTCACCATCCTGGTAACTCTTCTTTGGACTTGCTCCAGTTTGTCTATGTCTTTTTTAAAGTGGGGTGCCCAGAACTGGACACAGTATTCCAGATGAGGTCTGACCAAGGAAGAGTAGAGGGGGATAATTACCTCACATGATCTAGATTCTATGCTTCTCTTAATACATCCCAGAATTGTGTTTGCCTTTTTGACTGCTGCATCATATTGTTGACTCATGTTCAGTCTATGATCTATTCGTATACACAAGTCTCTTTCACATGTGCTGCTTAGCCCAATTCCTCCCATTCTGTATGTGCTTTTTTCATTTTTATTGCCTAGATGTAGGACTTTGCATTTCTCCTTGTTAAATACCATTCCGTTAGTCGCCACCCACTGTTCAAGCTTTTCTAGATCTTTTTGAATACTCCCTCTCTTCCCTAGTGTTAGCTATCCCTCCTAGCTTTGTGTCATCAGAAAATTTGATCAGTTTCGCATCAATTCCCTCCTCCAGATCATTTATAAAAATGTTGAACAACACTGGGCCTAGGACAGAGCCTTGTGGTACCCCACTTGATACATTCTTCTACTTGGATGTGCAGCCATTTATGACCACTCTTTGAGTACAATCACTCAGCCAGTTGTGAATCCACCTAACAGTTGCCTTGTTAATCCCATATTTGGTCATTTTTTTCAATAAGTATAGTATGAGATACTTTGTCAAATGCTTTACTAAAGTCAAGATAAAAAATGATACGCGGGCATGTGCAGTGCCATACGCGGTCTGTGCCAGCTCTCTGGTCACAAGCAGAGGCGTAACTAGAAGCTCTTGGGCCCCGATGCAAAATCTATAACAGTGACCCCCTACTTACATGCGGTGTTTATAATACTTTGGTCTACTTATATGAGGGAGGGGCCTCTGTAGTTAAACTCGTGTTTTACACATAGCCCATGGGCCTGAGCCCTTAATAAATTTGGGGCATTTTGTGCCAAGGTTTGTAACAAATTCCAGTATTAGTAAATTCTTCCCCCATAACTTTACTTTTCTAGTGATATAGTAATTCAATCTGTGGCCAAGAGAGGGGGTAGGGTTAGCGGGATCCTCCCGCTAGCCCTGCCTTCTCTCTTTGCTAGACAAGAATCACTATGAGAATCCCTCTAGCCTCACCCTTCTCTCAGCTAAACCCTGAGAAAGCCCTTTAGCAGCGCCCCATATCTCTTCAAGATATGTCAGAGATCCCGTGTAGCTCCGCCCGCTCTCTCCCCTCGCTATGGGGGATTCCAAGACTGTTGTGCGATCTTCTCCTATTGATTTTAATGGGGCCCCGGCCCCATAAAAAACAATGGGTGATATTGCAAGTTTTTTTGTATCGCACGGAGGCTTGAGTAAATACAGCAAATGAGAAAGAAACCATTGAAAAACATTGGTTTCATAATCATGCATTTCCACTCACTAGAAAACCTATCGCCAGTGTGTAAGAGACCTTACTTTGGTCGCTCTGCTCCAAAAATGGGATAGACGGTTTGAACGGAGGCAATTACCAAAGCACTTATCTCCTACTACTTACCAGGCCAACTTTGTCACTTTTTTCAGACAACCAGAAGTGTTGCTTTTTATTTTGCATTTTAAATTCTACAGTAACGAGTGGCAATAATGTGTTACCTTTATTCTCAGTACAATTACAGTGATGCCAACTATGTAGAAGATTTTTCTTTATTCTTCTATTGCGCAATAACAGCATAGCTTGTCACTTAGTTTTTTTTGTTTTTTTTTTACAGAAAACCTGTCTAGTCCCCACAGCGCCATAAACAAAGTTATGGTGCTGTTGAGACACGTGACAGGGAGCCAGATATAGTATTTTTTAGAAACTCTCACGATGCCCCCTCTGAAGACAATGCATGGCACGAAATTCCAATTCTTTTCCGAGTCCTGTGCATGCACACTCCCATACACGTCTGTTGGAGAGCACATGTATGAGACTCTTCACTGGATCATGGGGATCGGTGAGTATATATAATACATCGTCTGACTCGGTCACATCCCCTAATGGTGCACTAACTTTGTCTATGGTGCGGTGGGGACGTGACAGGTTCCATTTATATTCCTGCTCACAATGCAAAAAAATATATATTACATAGAAATAATGTATAGCCCCTTCTCCCAGGTTTGTGCAGCTGCAGTGTCACATCCGTCAGTCTTCTCTCTAATGCAGTGTGGACAGGCTGCAGTCGGCCTGTGTATGGAATGTCACAGGCAGATGGAGCCAATCAGATCTCAGCATTCGAGCACTGAGGTCTCTGATTGGCTGCCGTAGTCTGATTTTCTGTAAACGGGTTGAATGCAGACTGTCAACACAAACCCTATGCAGAGGGGAGTATTGGATCGGCATTTTACCAGTCAAAGAGGAGAACTGAGTGCTTAATACAGGGCTGTTTTTGTTAATCTCATTGAAGTAAATGGCGGCTAAGGAAACGGCACAGACCAACACTACACTGTTATCAAAAGTCTGGGAGTTAAGGAAGCAGCACAGTGCACGGTGTTAGGGCTTATTCAGACGTGCGTATATCGGTGGGGTTTTCACACCCGGCTGATATACGCTGTTCCTCTCTGCAGGGGGAGGAAGTGGGCCAGGCCAGAAGCAGTGCACTGAGCTCTTGCCCCCTCTACGCCCCTCGCCACTATTTGCAATAGAAGGGGCAGGGTGGAATTTAGCTCCACCCCATCCCTCCCATTGCAAAGAGTGGCGAGGGAGCGGGAGCTCAGTGTACTGCTGGGCATGAAAACCTGGCTGATTTACGCACATCTGAATAAGCCCTTATGCTGTATCAGTAGCCTCTTTTTTCTTCAATAAGAGCTACAGAAAGAGCGCTGTGCTAATCTATACAATGGGTAGCCTTGCAGAATCTTGCATTGAGGCCTGCCAGAGGATATGTCCTCAATTCAGAGTCTAGAGGGCCCCTAGTTCAAATTAAGAACCAGGTCACAGACTACTACTGAAAGCGTGTGTAGGTAGATTTAACAACAACACACATTGCAGTAAAATAAAGGTCTATTTGACAGCTGAATTAGTGGTACAGTCACAAACTTGGAACAGTTTCAACTACTTTGACTATGCTTGCTTTACTATTAAACAACACTGTCTCTGTATGCAAGCTTTTGCAGGAACAAAGAGTCTTTTAAACCAGTGTTCCCCAACTCCAGTCCTCAGGGACCGCCAACAGGTCATGTTTTCAGGATTTCCTCAGTGTTGCACAGGTGATGTAATTATTGCCGGAGCCTCAGACATTGCCACAGCTGTTCTTGCCATAGGATATCCTGAAAACATGACCTGTTGGTGGTCCCTGAGCACTGGAGTTGGGGACCGCTGTCTTAAACTATGGAGCTGGTGGCGGCTTCTGTCTTGGGTGCAGCTGGTGGCGGCTTCTGTCTTGGGTGCAGCTGGTGGCGGCTTCTGTCTTGGGTGCAGCTGGTGGCGGCTTCTGTCTTGGGTGCAGCTGGTGGCGGCTTCTGTCTTGGGTGCAGCTGGTGGCGGCTTCTGTCTTGGGTGCAGCTGGTGGCGGCTTCTGTCTTGGGTGCAGCTGGTGGCGGCTTCTGTCTTGGGTGCAGCTGGTGGCGGCTTCTGTCTTGGGTGCAGCTGGTGGCGGCCTCTGTCTTGGGTGCAGCTGGTGGCGGCCTCTGTCTTGGGTGCAGCTGGTGGCGGCCTCTGTGTTGGGTGCAGCTGGTGGCGGCCTCTGTCTTGGGTGCAGCTGGTGGCGGCCTCTGTGTTGGGTGCAGCTGGGGGCGGCCTCTGTGTTGGATGGCGCTGGGGGCGGCCTCTAAAAAGAAAAAGAGAAAAGTGAGTATAGTACATAATTTTTTAAATATATGGGGTTCCGCGTAGGGCCTCTCGGCCGGTCTGTCCCACGTAGGGCCTCTCGGCCGGTCTGTCCCACGTAGGGCCTCTCGGCCGGTCTGTCCCGCGTAGGGCCTCTCGGCCGGTCTGTCCCGCGTAGGGCCTCTCGGCCGGTCTGTCCCGCGTAGGGCCTCTCGGCCGGTCTGTCCCGCGTAGGGCCTCTCGGCCGGTCTGTCCCGCGTAGGGCCTCTCGGCCGGTCTGTCCCGCGTAGGGCCTCTCGGCCGGTCTGTCCCGCGTAGGGCCTCTCGGCCGGTCTGTCCCGCGTAGGGCCTCTCGGCCGGTCTGTCCCGCGTAGGGCCTCTCGGCCGGTCTGTCCCGCGTAGGGCCTCTCGGCCGGTCTGTCCCGCGTAGGGCCTCTCGGCCGGTCTGTCCCGCGTAGGGCCTCTCGGCCGGTCTGTCCCGCGTAGGGCCTCTCGGCCGGTCTGTCCCGCGTAGGGCCTCTCGGCCGGTCTGTCCCGCGTAGGGCCTCTCGGCCGGTCTGTCCCGCGTAGGGCCTCTCGGCCGGTCTGTCCCGCGTAGGGCCTCTCGGCCGGTCTGTCCCGCGTAGGGCCTCTCGGCCGGTCTGTCCCGCGTAGGGCCTCTCGGCCGGTCTGTCCCGCGTAGGGCCTCTCGGCCGGTCTGTCCCGCGTAGGGCCTCTCGGCCGGTCTGTCCCGCGTAGGGCCTCTCGGCCGGTCTGTCCCGCGTAGGGCCTCTCGGCCGGTCTGTCCCGCGTAGGGCCTCTCGGCCGGTCTGTCCCGCGTAGGGCCTCTCGGCCGGTCTGTCCCGCGTAGGGCCTCTCGGCCGGTCTGTCCCGCGTAGGGCCTCTCGGCCGGTCTGTCCCGCGTAGGGCCTCTCGGCCGGTCTGTCCCGCGTAGGGCCTCTCGGCCGGTCTGTCCCGCGTAGGGCCTCTCGGCCGGTCTGTCCCGCGTAGGGCCTCTCGGCCGGTCTGTCCCGCGTAGGGCCTCTCGGCCGGTCTGTCCCGCGTAGGGCCTCTCGGCCGGTCTGTCCCGCGTAGGGCCTCTCGGCCGGTCTGTCCCGCGTAGGGCCTCTCGGCCGGTCTGTCCCGCGTAGGGCCTCTCGGCCGGTCTGTCCCGCGTAGGGCCTCTCGGCCGGTCTGTCCCGCGTAGGGCCTCTCGGCCGGTCTGTCCCGCGTAGGGCCTCTCGGCCGGTCTGTCCCGCGTAGGGCCTCTCGGCCGGTCTGTCCCGCGTAGGGCCTCTCGGCCGGTCTGTCCCGCGTAGGGCCTCTCGGCCGGTCTGTCCCGCGTAGGGCCTCTCGGCCGGTCTGTCCCGCGTAGGGCCTCTCGGCCGGTCTGTCCCGCGTAGGGCCTCTCGGCCGGTCTGTCCCGCGTAGGGCCTCTCGGCCGGTCTGTCCCGCGTAGGGCCTCTCGGCCGGTCTGTCCCGCGTAGGGCCTCTCGGCCGGTCTGTCCCGCGTAGGGCCTCTCGGCCGGTCTGTCCCGCGTAGGGCCTCTCGGCCGGTCTGTCCCGCGTAGGGCCTCTCGGCCGGTCTGTCCCGCGTAGGGCCTCTCGGCCGGTCTGTCCCGCGTAGGGCCTCTCGGCCGGTCTGTCCCGCGTAGGGCCTCTCGGCCGGTCTGTCCCGCGTAGGGCCTCTCGGCCGGTCTGTCCCGCGTAGGGCCTCTCGGCCGGTCTGTCCCGCGTAGGGCCTCTCGGCCGGTCTGTCCCGCGTAGGGCCTCTCGGCCGGTCTGTCCCGCGTAGGGCCTCTCGGCCGGTCTGTCCCGCGTAGGGCCTCTCGGCCGGTCTGTCCCGCGTAGGGCCTCTCGGCCGGTCTGTCCCGCGTAGGGCCTCTCGGCCGGTCTGTCCCGCGTAGGGCCTCTCGGCCGGTCTGTCCCGCGTAGGGCCTCTCGGCCGGTCTGTCCCGCGTAGGGCCTCTCGGCCGGTCTGTCCCGCGTAGGGCCTCTCGGCCGGTCTGTCCCGCGTAGGGCCTCTCGGCCGGTCTGTCCCGCGTAGGGCCTCTCGGCCGGTCTGTCCCGCGTAGGGCCTCTCGGCCGGTCTGTCCCGCGTAGGGCCTCTCGGCCGGTCTGTCCCGCGTAGGGCCTCTCGGCCGGTCTGTCCCGCGTAGGGCCTCTCGGCCGGTCTGTCCCGCGTAGGGCCTCTCGGCCGGTCTGTCCCGCGTAGGGCCTCTCGGCCGGTCTGTCCCGCGTAGGGCCTCTCGGCCGGTCTGTCCCGCGTAGGGCCTCTCGGCCGGTCTGTCCCGCGTAGGGCCTCTCGGCCGGTCTGTCCCGCGTAGGGCCTCTCGGCCGGTCTGTCCCGCGTAGGGCCTCTCGGCCGGTCTGTCCCGCGTAGGGCCTCTCGGCCGGTCTGTCCCGCGTAGGGCCTCTCGGCCGGTCTGTCCCGCGTAGGGCCTCTCGGCCGGTCTGTCCCGCGTAGGGCCTCTCGGCCGGTCTGTCCCGCGTAGGGCCTCTCGGCCGGTCTGTCCCGCGTAGGGCCTCTCGGCCGGTCTGTCCCGCGTAGGGCCTCTCGGCCGGTCTGTCCCGCGTAGGGCCTCTCGGCCGGTCTGTCCCGCGTAGGGCCTCTCGGCCGGTCTGTCCCGCGTAGGGCCTCTCGGCCGGTCTGTCCCGCGTAGGGCCTCTCGGCCGGTCTGTCCCGCGTAGGGCCTCTCGGCCGGTCTGTCCCGCGTAGGGCCTCTCGGCCGGTCTGTCCCGCGTAGGGCCTCTCGGCCGGTCTGTCCCGCGTAGGGCCTCTCGGCCGGTCTGTCCCGCGTAGGGCCTCTCGGCCGGTCTGTCCCGCGTAGGGCCTCTCGGCCGGTCTGTCCCGCGTAGGGCCTCTCGGCCGGTCTGTCCCGCGTAGGGCCTCTCGGCCGGTCTGTCCCGCGTAGGGCCTCTCGGCCGGTCTGTCCCGCGTAGGGCCTCTCGGCCGGTCTGTCCCGCGTAGGGCCTCTCGGCCGGTCTGTCCCGCGTAGGGCCTCTCGGCCGGTCTGTCCCGCGTAGGGCCTCTCGGCCGGTCTGTCCCGCGTAGGGCCTCTCGGCCGGTCTGTCCCGCGTAGGGCCTCTCGGCCGGTCTGTCCCGCGTAGGGCCTCTCGGCCGGTCTGTCCCGCGTAGGGCCTCTCGGCCGGTCTGTCCCGCGTAGGGCCTCTCGGCCGGTCTGTCCCGCGTAGGGCCTCTCGGCCGGTCTGTCCCGCGTAGGGCCTCTCGGCCGGTCTGTCCCGCGTAGGGCCTCTCGGCCGGTCTGTCCCGCGTAGGGCCTCTCGGCCGGTCTGTCCCGCGTAGGGCCTCTCGGCCGGTCTGTCCCGCGTAGGGCCTCTCGGCCGGTCTGTCCCGCGTAGGGCCTCTCGGCCGGTCTGTCCCGCGTAGGGCCTCTCGGCCGGTCTGTCCCGCGTAGGGCCTCTCGGCCGGTCTGTCCCGCGTAGGGCCTCTCGGCCGGTCTGTCCCGCGTAGGGCCTCTCGGCCGGTCTGTCCCGCGTAGGGCCTCTCGGCCGGTCTGTCCCGCGTAGGGCCTCTCGGCCGGTCTGTCCCGCGTAGGGCCTCTCGGCCGGTCTGTCCCGCGTAGGGCCTCTCGGCCGGTCTGTCCCGCGTAGGGCCTCTCGGCCGGTCTGTCCCGCGTAGGGCCTCTCGGCCGGTCTGTCCCGCGTAGGGCCTCTCGGCCGGTCTGTCCCGCGTAGGGCCTCTCGGCCGGTCTGTCCCGCGTAGGGCCTCTCGGCCGGTCTGTCCCGCGTAGGGCCTCTCGGCCGGTCTGTCCCGCGTAGGGCCTCTCGGCCGGTCTGTCCCGCGTAGGGCCTCTCGGCCGGTCTGTCCCGCGTAGGGCCTCTCGGCCGGTCTGTCCCGCGTAGGGCCTCTCGGCCGGTCTGTCCCGCGTAGGGCCTCTCGGCCGGTCTGTCCCGCGTAGGGCCTCTCGGCCGGTCTGTCCCGCGTAGGGCCTCTCGGCCGGTCTGTCCCGCGTAGGGCCTCTCGGCCGGTCTGTCCCGCGTAGGGCCTCTCGGCCGGTCTGTCCCGCGTAGGGCCTCTCGGCCGGTCTGTCCCGCGTAGGGCCTCTCGGCCGGTCTGTCCCGCGTAGGGCCTCTCGGCCGGTCTGTCCCGCGTAGGGCCTCTCGGCCGGTCTGTCCCGCGTAGGGCCTCTCGGCCGGTCTGTCCCGCGTAGGGCCTCTCGGCCGGTCTGTCCCGCGTAGGGCCTCTCGGCCGGTCTGTCCCGCGTAGGGCCTCTCGGCCGGTCTGTCCCGCGTAGGGCCTCTCGGCCGGTCTGTCCCGCGTAGGGCCTCTCGGCCGGTCTGTCCCGCGTAGGGCCTCTCGGCCGGTCTGTCCCGCGTAGGGCCTCTCGGCCGGTCTGTCCCGCGTAGGGCCTCTCGGCCGGTCTGTCCCGCGTAGGGCCTCTCGGCCGGTCTGTCCCGCGTAGGGCCTCTCGGCCGGTCTGTCCCGCGTAGGGCCTCTCGGCCGGTCTGTCCCGCGTAGGGCCTCTCGGCCGGTCTGTCCCGCGTAGGGCCTCTCGGCCGGTCTGTCCCGCGTAGGGCCTCTCGGCCGGTCTGTCCCGCGTAGGGCCTCTCGGCCGGTCTGTCCCGCGTAGGGCCTCTCTTTATGGAAAGATAAGTGGGTATTTTAGTTGTTTTTTGAAACAAATGAACGGCTTGTTCTGTATAGAGCAGGTGAGTGTACCATTTTCTTCAGATAGTGAGGTAATGGCATGCTTCTCTGATTCCTGTTGGTTAACATCAACATTGTATGAAGTAAGTTTACGTCATGGCAGCATGCTACTTAATGCACCAGGACATAAACTTATATCATGCGTTGCAACACCTGAGAACAATTAACATTAATCTTTGCTTTTAACCCCCTATAAGCCACTATCTATTTAGATCACGGTATGAATAGGGTTTACAGAGGGCGGGCGCTCTATTCGTGACATTATTGGCCCCCCGCAATGTAATTGCAGCCGGGTGATGAGTTGCTATGGCAACAGCATGCCAGATACTGGTGTCCCGTCTTGCCATTGCCTATGATCGCTATTACAATCAATAAGGCATTGCGTTACGGAAGTCCTACAATGCCTTTTAATAGCGATTATTCGCATTATGATTCAAATCCCCTACAGGAAAATGAAGGGGGAAAAAAATGAAACGTTTAACCCCTTGAGTGGCACGCCCGGAAATTTTCCGGGACGAGCTCCACTGCTCATAGTGACAGCCCGGAAATCTTCCGGGCTATGTATCACTATGGAAGCTGCAGAGCACAATGCCACAAGCTGTGACACTGTGCTCTGCCTGCACAGACCCACAAAGAAGAAAGCAAGGGCTTTGAAAAACCAGCAGAAGATATTGCCGGCATATCGGCAATGTCCTGCTTTGTTTACAGGTTGCCATAGAGACCATCGGCTTGTCAGAAGCAAGCCGATGGTCTCTGTGACAGGGAGAGCTTGGTGCTTGGCTATCAGAGGACAGCTAGGTACCAGCTCTTAAAGCAGAGATCAGAGAAAACCTCCGATCTCTGCTGTGTTAACCCTTTACATGCTGCAGTCTATGTGACTGCAGCATGTAAAGGGCTGTCACTACAGCATGTAAAGGGCTGTCACCATCAGACCCCCGGAATGTGATCAGGGGGTCCTGATGGGTCCCTGTGGAAGTCCCCTAAAGGGACAAAAAAAAAAAAGTTAAAAAATTATTCAATGACATCATTGAATGGGTGTGATTGCTAACACACGTGCGCCTTCAGCCATTCAATGATGTCATTGAATAGTGTGATTGGCTCAAGCCACGTGTGTTTTAGCCAATCACAGCCATTCAATGCTGTCATTGAATGGCTGTAACTGGCTGACGGCGTGTGTATTAGCTTTCTGGAAGCGGGGATTTCAAGCCCCGCATTCAGAAAGCAATGCTGCGCCGGGGACGAGGAGCGAGCGACATCCTGCCGGAGCGCGACAGAACGCCGGGGGAGGTGAGTAATGATTTTTTTTTTTACCCTTTTTTTTTTTGTATTACCGGCGCATAAGACGACCCCCGACTTCAGAGCAGATTTTTCGGGGTTCAAAAGTCGTCTTATACGCCGGTATATACGGTATTTTCTTTTTGCCTCCCAAAAACGCAATAGAAGTGATTAAAAAAGCAGTACCCCAAAATGGTAACCAATATTAACTACATCTTGTCACGCTAACAGCAAGCCCTCACAGAGCTCCAAACATGACAGAAAAAACGTTATGGGACTTTGCAGCGATGTAGAAATGAAATATTGCGGAAAAGTGGAAAAGCTAAAAAAATAAGAATTTGTTATCGTCATAATTGAACTGACTCTCATAAAAAATGTATTATGCCGCATGATTAATGCTGTAAAAGAAACAATGGCAGAATTGACGTGTTTTCTCTCTTTGCTCTCCAAAAAGTTACGATTTACAAAATATGGTATTTTTTCACTAAACATGGTACTAATAAAAACTACATTTCGCCTTGCAAGTAAAAGAAGCCCTCAAGTCATCAGAGAAATTAAAAAAAATATGAGTTTTGACAAGTGGGCATCCATATGCCCAAAATACGTCATGTCCTTAAGGGGTTAAAGAGAGTGGGGATTGGGTGAATGAGATCCCCCCCCTCTCTTGTCACATCCTCTTTCCTCTCCTGTCGGCTGCAGTAGTGGAACCATGTTGGCACATGCGCACTGTGCAAATTCAGAAATGAAAGCTGAAAATTAATGAACGTTGCTTTTTTTTGGGATAGAAAAATAGCACCCAGTTTTTGTCAACTGTTCATGAATTTATGGACGGTTGGCAGCCCTGAATTTGGGTGACTTGACAGGTTTGTTGTAACCGGGCACATTATTCTGCATACCATATGGAATGGACAAGTACATAAAGCGCTTCTTATACATACAGCGCCATAAACTTTAGACAGGAAAGAAATGTTCATTTTGGCAGCTTACCTTATTTGTGGCTGTTTTCTACTTCGGACTTCTTCCATTCAAATACTGTGTAGGTATGTACAATATATGAACAACCTGCAACACTTACATGACGTAATGTCTGTAGTGCTGTGATCCTTTCTACTGTGTCACAGCAATTATATTTATTTATTGTCTAGATATATGTGAGAGGTTTTTAACTTTTCAATATATTTTATTTTAAAAATGTTATTAAACACTTTTTAGTCCCATTAGGGGACTGGAACATGCGATTGCTGACAGAAAACACTGCAATACTTATATATATTACACCTTTTCACTGTTGAGACTTAAAAGGCCTTAATATACACTAGTCCCAGTAGCATTAACTAGGCCTTGGGTTAGGCCGCCTGCAGACGAGCGGGTCGGATCCGGCAGCGAGAAATCTCGCCGCGCGATCCGACCCCAGAGCCTGCAGGGACGAGCGCGTACTCACCCGCGCCTGGCGGCCCCGGCTCTTTGATGTGCCGGCTGCCGCGCAGCCGGCGCATGCGCAGACCGGAGCCGGCGGCCAGGTGAGTGCGTGCCCCGCAGAAAATTAGAACATGCCGCGGTTTGTTTGCCGCGCGAGATTTCGCGCGGCCAAACCGCGGCCGTCTGCATAGGAGTGCGTATTGTAATGCACTCCTATGCAGACTTTCAGCGGCGGAAATCCCGCGGCGGGATTTCCGCTCGTCTGCAGGCGGCCTTACCATAGTAACCCATAGCCACCCTACAGTTGTGTTGCTGGGGAGGGATGGAGGGATTCCCTCTAACGGCTTAGATGCCACGTTCATCATTGAGTGTGAAATAAGTTAAGCAGCTGGCATCTGATCCCTGAAGGTGGGTGTCTGCTATGTAACACATTGGGCACCCTCCGTGCTTGGAGCGGGCTTGGCTCCCAAACATGTACAACCTTTATTATGAAGGGGTTAATGAAATAACCAGCATTTTAGTTGTGTAATTTCCAGAGATGTAATTTCTACCAATATCTATAATAAAGCCCCAATGACCCGTATGTCATCACTACAAGCGCTTCAGTCATTGAGGAATAACGATCACTACTTACACCTACATATTAGTCTATTGTGGACTGACTGCTCCTTATAGAACCGTTTCCTTAGATAAACATGAAATAGATAAGGGTCCTCAATGAATACCATATAGGCCAAATAACTCAGTAGGAAATCGTTACTTGTGTATCGGCCCATTTGAGGAAAATACAGCAATGTCATATTTCTATATTAAAGGGTTTTCTGGTTCGGTGACGGTTTTCATGTTTCCTCTTTCTGTTCTCTGGATAGGTGATACCTGATAGATCGGTGAGGGTCCGACTGCCGGCATCCCCACCAATCACCACAATGGTAGTGCTGAAGTTGGCAGAATTAATTGAGCGTTGGCTGTACATACACACTGCTGCTCCATTTATTGCAGTAGGACTGCTAAAGGTGGCCATTTGAACGTCTTTAAAGCCATTATTCTGATGATCAATGGGAGGGGGTTCCCAGCAGTAGGACCCCCACTGATCGATCGATTTTCAAAAAATGTCACCGAATTGGAAAACCCTTTTAACTTTATTATTTCAAGTCTCAATGGCTATTCAGTGTGTGTGTATACATATATTATTGTTCTGTATATAATAGTCACACCAATATACTACAAGTAGAATTAGGCCGCCTGCACACGGCCGTGAAGGGCTTCGCCGCGGAATATTCCACGGCGAAGCCCGTCATGGCGCCCCCCAGAGACCCCATACTTATCAGCGAATCTGGTGTTCTGGGTCCCGCATGACGCTTCGGCGTGACGAGCACGCATCGTCATGTGACACGCCGGCCATGTCATATGACGCGCGGCGGCGATGGGCGGAGAGGCGATTTCACGCTATCTTCCGCTGTGCTACAGCGGAAGATAGTGTGAGCGGAAGGCTTCCATTGACTGCAATGGAAGCCGGCCGCGTGTACACCTGCGGCAAATAGAGCATGCCGCGGGTGAGGACGGGAGATTTCACGGTGCGGAATTCCGCACCATGAGCATTGAGCTATTAGGTTCAATAGAACCTAATAGCTGCGGGCAACGCGGCGGATTTTTGCCGCATATTATGTGGCGGAAATCTGTCCGTGGGAAGGAGGCCTAATCGTCCAAATCCTCCTGGAGCATTAGGGTATATCACATGGGACAAGAATGATTTTCGGTGTGGACTTTGCGCAAGGTGAATCAGCAGCATTTACAATATAAGCCATGGGGATGAGAGTTTAGCAAATCTCCCCCGCAGAGTGCAGACGATCTCCCCGAGGGATACGCTGTGGACTTTATATCCGCAGCAGGTTAACTATGTGCTGCAGATTTCACCTTTTTGAATCCAAAGTGTGAAATCTGCGGCAAGTCCACCCAAAATGCAAGACAAAATCTATAACATTAAACTGTGAATTAAATGACTGCTAATCTTTGTGTGACTTGGTTGCTTACGGCTCCAGGTGACCCCCTCGCTGGCGCTCCTTGAGGCTGACGCTGCGGCCGGCACTGGCTTCCCCGCGGACAGCTGCAGATCACTGGTCCTATCAGGTAATAATCCAGTCCTTAATGTCTGTTCCTTCTGTCCTCCAATCCAACGTATTGGGCCCCTAGTTGGGTCTCCGCTGCGCTCTTTGTCTGCCTGGTCTTTGCTACAGGATAGATCTCCTTGGACTATGACTTTCTGTTGCCTCTTCTTTCTTCTTCATCTGCCACTGTCACCATTTCTCCTCTTCTGGCTTCTCCAGCTGTTCCTGGCAAAATCCAATCCAGTAGGGTTAGCTTCTTGTCAGCAGCAGCAACAGTTCTCATCTGGCTTCAAGATGGCGTCTGACTGACCAACTGCCACTTTTTCTTCTGGAAGCTCCGCCCACTTCAAGCTCCGCCCACTTCACTGCACTACACAGAGGATAACTGTTATGTCTTGTCTCACAAGAGCTAAATTAAAGGGCCCATGTCGCTCCATTACAATATATATATATATATATGAATGTAAATGATGATAGTGCAAGGACTGATTATCACTGGTTAAGCTTGTACAATGCATGTATGTTATAAAACAGTATGTTTTATTTCTGGGTTTTCAGTGTTTTTTTCCTTGCATCTCATAAGTTAAAAACTCCCCACAGTGAGATCTCAGCTTTAGGGCTCATTCATACGGGCGCATGCTATTTTGGTCTGTGTGTAATTTGTGCTTTTTTTCACTTGTGCAAAAAAAAGGCCCAACTGATGTCCGCTCTTCTTCACACGGTCTTCTGGCATAAATGCAGTGAATATGCATTTGACAGCCGTAGGATAGTTTTTTTTTATGCATCTATAGATTTGAATGTGCAATTTTGGTGTGTAAATATGGAATAAAATAAGACATGCTGAAAAACACCGCACACATGAATACACCAATGCAAATCAATGGTGTTGTAGGTTGTCCGTATTATGTCCATTAAATATGAGGTTTCAAGCTGGGTTTACACATTCTGGTTAAAAAAACGTAACCGCTGCGCAGTTGTTTGGGGTTTTCAATTGATAGTTAATGACTGTGTGATTTAGTAAATAAATTACTGTAATATCGGGAAGAGGTGGGGCGTTAACCACCGACATGGAGAAACATCTCTGAGAGGAGTTCCCAAATTCAATATCCTGTCCTTCTGTTGGCATCCGCTGCCTCTTATCATCCAGTACTTACTGTTGCTGCCCTGGATCAGCCTCGCCCTCGATCTGTGGTGGAGCTTCAAGGACCAGCTGCCCATATCTCGCACTGCGGTCCAATACGGCTTAGCCACATGTCAGCTAAATGACTGTGTATATGTGTATATACATATATATATTATCTATCTATATATAGATGCATATATAGCGATATAGTTAGTTATCTGTGGCAAAAAAAAAAAATGCATACCGTACGTTTAACTTCTTAGGCCAAGTCGATGATTATTATCATCCAAGCAGTTATTTTCCTGTTACTATAGCAATTATACTCTTGTATATAGGAGACAGTATTCTAGTAGTTATATTATTGTATATAGGAGACAGTATTCTAGTAGTTATATTATTGTATATAGGAGACAATATTCTTGTAGTTATATTCTTTTACATAGGAGACAGCATTATAGTAGTTATATTCCTGTACATAGATGGCAGTGTTCTAGTAATTATATCTTTGTACATAGTAGACCATATTCTAGTAGCTGCATTCTTCTACATAGGGGACAATATTCTAGTAGTTATATTCTTGTACATAGAGAACAGTATCCTAGTAGTTATATACTTGTACATAGGAGACAGTATTATAGTAGTTATATTCTTGTACATAGGAGACAGTATCCTAGTAGTTATAGTCTTGTGCATAAGAGACAGTATACTAGTAAATATATTCCTGCTAATAGGTGAAAGTATAGTAGTAGTTATATTCTTGTACATAGCGGGCAGTATTATATTAGTTATATTCTTGTATGTAACAGACAGTATTCTAGTAGTTATATTCTTGTACTTAGGAGACAGTATTCTAGTAGTTATATTCTTGTACATAGGGGACAGTATTCTAGTAGTTATATTCTTGTACACAGGGGGGGAACAGTATTCTAGTAGTAATATTCTTGTACATAGGAGACATTAGTAAAGTAGTTATATTTTTGTACATAAGGGGCAGTTCTATAGTAGTTATATTCTTCTACGTAGTTATATTTTAGTAGTTCTATTCTTGTACATAGGGGGCAGTATTATATTAGTTATATTCTTGTATGTAACAGACAGTATTCTAGTAGTTATATTACTTTATATAGGGGGCAGTATTCTAGTAATAAAATCTTTGTACATAGTAGTCCGTATTCTAGTACTTATATTCTTGTACATGAGACAGTATTATAGTAGTTGCATTCTTGTACATACGGGGCAGTACTGTAACAGTTATATTCTTGTACATAGGGGACAGTATTATAGTAGTTATATTCCTGTACTTAGTGGGCAGTACTATAGTAGTTAGATTCTTGGGTACTGGTGTATCTTGTCTCCACCACGAAAATGGGTGTAGACCAGGGATTGTGCTGTGGAAGGTATAGGGAACACCTACAGCTGCTGATTGGCTTGGCTCCTGTCTCTGCTGTGCTATGCCTCCTTTTCAGCTTCAAGCGGCTTCACCACTGGGCTCCTTGCAATGCCCCCAGCTGTGACATCATGGGATGGCTTCGCCTGTGTTCAGTGGGAGCAGCATCAGCACCGTAGAGGGGAAGGGGTATGGAGTGGCGTAATAAATACCTTATTTGACAGCAGCACTCCACAATGCCCCTGAAATAAAGGGGGTGCGAGATAACTGACCACTGTATGCAGGCAGTCAGCTGTGAGGTAACCACTGCTTGGTATCTGTCAGCTGTGAGATAACTGGCCACTGTATGCAGGCAGTCAGCTGTGAGGTAACCACTGTATGCAGACTGTCGGCTGTGGGGTAACTGGAGGATGAGGCTGTGATGACCGGAGGAACAGAGATGGTTATTAATGGTTACCGGGACGCTGGTGTTTCCTCAGTGTAACTAGTTAGGTGGTTGTTAGACATCCTTGGGGCGCCTCACTACCTCGGTGTAACTGGTCAGGTGGTTGTTAGACATCCTTGGGGCCCCTCACTACCTCGGTGTAACTAGTGAGGTGGTTGTTAGACATCCTTGGGGCGCCTCACTACCTCGGTGTAACTAGTTAGGTGGTGGTTAGACATCCTTGGGGCCCCTCACTACCTCGGTGTAACTAGTGAGGTGGTTGTTAGACATCCTTGGGGCGCCTCACTACCTCGGTGTAACTAGTTAGGTGGTTTATAGACATCCTTGGGGAGCCTCACTACCTCGGTGTAACTAGTTAGGTGGTTGTTAGACATCCTTGGGGCGCCTCACTACCTCGGTGTGACTAGTTAGGTGGCTGTTAGACATCCTTGGGGCGCCTCACTACCTGGATGTGTGTTTACATTTATGGGATCGAGGTAATGGAGAGCTGTGGGTACTGCCATGAGGGCTCATATTGTGCCGCTCTCATCCATTTATGGTTGTTTTAGTCAGAAATCAGTACAAATTCCTTGCATCCAGGAAATACAGTTTCCTGCAATAGGGCAAGACTCCAGTGAGCCTCTCATATTGGAAGTAGGCCCGGCTCAATAAAGAAGGATCCCGGTACGGCTTATATGTGCATGAGTTAAAGGGACCCGGCTGTGAAGGGGTTAATAAGTTAATTTCAGCTGTTTATGATCCTGAGGTAGTTAAATTGCTAATCACATAGATGAGGGCAGAGTTGCCGGTCATTTTGATACCCCCCTTTTTTCAATTTGAGGTTGTCCCCTTTAAGGGTGATACCACAGAAGGAGTCTATCTCCTCTCAGTGATTTATCATCTATCTTACCCCAAGCAGTCTTCTCTGAATGCTGAGGCGCTCCTGAGCTGCTGGCATTAAGATATGCATCATGTGACTACATTGGCTTTGATATGGCACTTCGGTCATGTGATGCAGTATTCGGATAACTTCTTATTGGTTGGGGTTTTAATCCTTTGGTTTCCGGTTTGGCGTTACCGATGGGATCTAAGGCATCCTACTATTATTTAGGACTATCCTTATTTTTAGAGTAGGTGGGAGGAAGGAATCTCCGGATGTTGGTGTAATACACTACTTAGATGATTGTTGTTTATGGGTAATGAGGGGTGCACAAGTTTTAGAGGGCATGTGGTCAGGATGGAGGATTTTGGGGGTGCTGCTGGCGAACGGAAAAAATCCCATGGCCATGTACTCGGTTGGAATTTTTAGGTATTCAATTGATAGCATTGTGATGGTTGTTCTAATTGCCAATGTCAGGGGTGTATAGTTTATGGGTTTAATTAGTCAGACATTACGTATGAAGGACGATTACATGGAGGGAGTTGCAGCCATTAGCAGGTCGGTCCTGTTTGGCTTCACAGGTGATTATTATTGGTCCAGGTATTCCTGCAAGTTATGTGTGGTGATGTGCGACTGGAAGGCCCATACATCGCATGCGCAGATATCAAGGGAGCTAAAGCAGGATCTAGTGGTATGGTTGGTATCTGTGACTTTAATGGTCAGTCAGCTTGGTGATGGGAGTTTGTGGAAGCGGAGGAGTTATCATTAGTGGATAATGGTTATGGAGTGATTGTTGGTAAGAGCCGGTCGGCAGGAGTTAGTTCGTATACTAATCAGATTATGTCTAACATATAACCTCTTATTGAGGGTTAGAGATGGTCAGTGTGAGATTAATGCGGCTGCTATTTCATAGTCTTGTTTGCTGATGCAGCAATTCAGGGAAGAAGAGTCCAACATTTAGGATGCAGCTCATATAGCTCAGTTTGGAAGGTATTGTTGGGTATGGCTTTCTTTCAAAGATGGTATAATGTGGTACCTATTAATTCTGTTTTTCAGGTAGAGCGATTGATCAGGGGCTGTAGGGCAGTAGCGTATGCCGCTGATCAGGGGCTGCAAGGCAGTAGTGTACGCCACTGATCAGGGGCTGTAAGGCAGTAGTGTACGCCGCTGATCAGGGGCTGTAAGGCAGTAGTGTACGCGCTGATCAGGGGCTGTAAGGCAGAAGTGTACGCCCCTGATCAGCGGCTGTAAGGCAGTAGTGTACGCCGCTGATCAGGGGCTGTAAGGCAGGGCAGTAGTGTACGCCGCTGATCAGGGGCTGTAAGGCAGTAGTGTACGCCGCTGATCAGGGGCTGTAAGGCAGTAGTGTACGCCGCTGATCAGGGGTTGTAAGGCAGTAGTGTACGCCGCTGATCAGGGGCTGTAAGGCAGTAGTGTACGCCGCTGATCAGGGGTTGTAAGGCAGTAGTGTACGCCGCTGATCAGGGGCTGTAAGGCAGTAGTGTACGCCGCTGATCAGGGGCTGTAAGGCAGGGCAGTAGTGTACGCCGCTGATCAGGGGCTGTAAGGCAGTAGTGTACGCCGCTGATCAGGGGCTGTAAGGCAGGGCAGTAGTGTACGCCGCTGATCAGGGGCTGTAAGGCAGTAGTGTATGCCGCTCATCAGGGGCTGTAAGGCAGTAGTGTACGCCGCTGATCAGGGGTTGTAAGGCAGTAGTGTACGCCGCTGATCAGGGGTTGTAAGGCAGTAGTGTACGCCGCTGATCAGGGGCTGTAAGGCAGTAGTGTACGCCGCTGATCAGGGGCTGTAAGGCAGTAGTGTACGCCGCTGATCAGGGGTTGTAAGGCAGTAGTGTACGCCGCTGATCAGGGGTTGTAAGGCAGTAGTGTACGCCGCTGATCAGGGGCTGTAAGGCAGTAGTGTACGCCGCTGATCAGGGGCTGTAAGGCAGTAGTGTATGCCGCTGATCAACGCTCTGCTATCACATTTAGCTTACTAGGGAAGTTGGTAAAAGTTGCAGTTAATAAAAATAAAAAAAAAACTCAATGTAAATAGTGTCCACGCAGCTATACATGGCAAAAGTAAGATCTTATGGAGCAATTAGTAGAAGACCCTGTATTGTTTTCGGGAAGACGGGGATGATGGAGAATCATTATCTTTTAATCTTTAGCTTTTAATGTATAATGGTGCTTAAAAACTGTTTACAGGTGCGGTTTTATTGAAGAAAAAGGTAGACAGATGGGGTTCATCTCGGTGTAAGTTGTACATGTGCCTGAATAATATGGTGTACTAATTCTTCTTTCATTCTAGGAATTAAGAAAAGTATTGTGTGGATTGTTGGACACTCCTTTGTGTACTGGGCTTGGAGAAGGGCGGCGGATCACTGCTATTCCGAAAATTTGGGATTGTACAGATCACAGTTTGCGGTAATAGATGTATGAGGTGGAGTGGATTAATGGCTGAACTGATCTATAAAGAGTCACATGGGCTTAGAAAGTCACGTGGGCCCTGTCCAGATGTTTTAATTTTACACTTAGGGGGTTAATGACATAGAAGAGAACACATTGATGTGGCGTGGGACATTGAAAGGGAGATGTGGAGCATTGAAACTAGGTTCCGGATACAGTGATAGTTTTTTTTTTTCCAGATTTTGTACCTCGATTATTATGGTCATTGCCGAGGTCTGTATATAGCGAGAGAATTTGGAGAAGGGTAACCCGATGGTAGAGAGCTCATGCCAGGAGTGGATTTTTTTTCTTTTATATATACTGATTTGGAAGGTTTTGGTCTAGGCTTCCATAGGAATGATCTAGTATACTTGTCAGAGATTGAGTTGGATATTTTTAACATGGATTTGTGTAGATGACTGAGGAGGCTGCGGGTGTTGAGGGGGCCATGTCATTAGTGGATGCCATGGCCTGGTGGGGGATTGTCGCCCGCATTAGGCGGGTGGGCAGGTAAACTTGGGGAGAGTTTGGTGGTGGTAAACTCGTGTCTGTAAGACAGAGTTTACATGAACTGTTATGGTTATTGATTCGTTAAAGGGGTTGTCCCGAGGCAGCAAGTGGGTCTATACACTTCTGTATGGCCATATTAATGCACTTTGTAATGTACATTGTGCATTAATTATGAGCCATACAGAAGTTATAAAAAGTTTTTTACTTACCTGCTCCGTTGCTGGCGTCCTCGTCTCCATGGTGCCGACTAATTTTTGGCCTCCGATGGCCAAATTAGCCGCGCTTGCGCAGTCCGGGTCTTCAGCAGTCTTCTATGGAGCCGCTCCTGCCAGAGAGCGGCTCCGTGTAGCTCCGCCCCGTCACGTGCCGATTCCAGCCAATCAGGAGGCTGGAATCGGCAGTGGACCGCACAGAAGAGCTGCGGTCCACGAAGACAGAGGATCCCGGCGGCCATCTTCAGCGGTAAGTATTGAAGTCACCGGAGCGCGGGGATTAAGGTAAGCGCTCCGGTAAACTTTCTTTACTTCCCTGCATCGGGGTTGTCTCGCGCCGAACGGGGGGGGGGGGGGGGGGTTGAAAAAAAAAAAAACCCGTTTCGGCGCGGGACAACCCCTTTAATAAACTTGGGTCTGTAAAACAGAGTTTACAGCAAGTAACTCTCCCTCCCCCTCCCCCCCCCCCCCCCCCCTGCTCCCCGCTGCGACTCACCTGTCAGCTGCGGCGGCTCCCGAATCTTCAGGGACGAGCAGGGAGATACTCGGCTAAAGCACATTACTCGAGCGAGTAGTGCTTTAGCGAGTATACTCGCTCATCCCTAGTTAGCATACATCACACAAAATATTAGATGCCACAGTGGGAAAGTGCAAGGACTGTGTGTATGGCGTAATAACCAGATCACAGTAACCAGTAAACAATATGAAGTAATATGAAGAAAGTTAAGGCTGGGTTCACACAGGGCGGATTTGTTGCAGTTTTGATGAGCTTTTACCGTAGCAGTTTTGCCGCAGAAGAACTGCTTCTGCGTCAAAACCGCTTCAAAGGTTAATTTTGGCTCACGGATTTTCTCGCGGAAAAATCCGCAAGCGTTTTTTTCTGCAGCGTTTTTGCTTTTTGCCGCGGATTTTGCTGCGTCCATAGAGGTCAATGGACAAAAAAGCGCTGCGGAAAAGACAGAAGAATGGACGTGCTGCATCTTTGAAAACCACACCGCAGTTGCATTTCCGCACTGCGGCTGTGCGGAAAAAATCCATCCTGTGAGAACAGCTTTTTGCCAAAACTCATTTGTGCTGCATTGCACTACAAACGCAGCGGTTTTGCCGCAGTGTGGATATGCAACGGCAATCCGCGGTAAAACCACAGCAAATCTGCCCTATGTGAACCCAGCCTAATACTTAAAGGGGATCCCCTTACTGCTGGACTTCCTAGCTTAAAAGTGGATCTTTCATGACTTCTATGCTTACCCTATCTCAGGTCAGTATAGGAAAGAGTGGGAGATCCTGAACTCGGGGAAATCTAGAGTTCTATGGTTTTGTTCAATTTTTTTTCTAAGCCATTGCTTAAATGCTGGCAGGACTTGTATAGAGAGCCTGTGAGTGCTGCTTTCCCTGCCCACACACAGTGATTGATTGCTCTTCTTGTATAAGGCCCCATTTACAGGCAACGATTATCACTAAATATTTGATCAAACAATGTCTTTTGAGGGATAACTGTTGTGTGTAAATGCTACCATTGTTTGCTTTTCTGCCGAACAATGATTTTTAGTTGAGCTTAAAATCCATCGTTCGCCGGATAGCTGATAGCAGGGACTGCACGCTGTGATTCTCCCTGGGACCACTGTTAACATTGTGTTCAGCTGCAGTGCTGCAGGAAAACATAGGGGCTGTATGCAGAGAACAGACCACCTGTTGTTCTCTATATACAGCTCAGGGAGGCTCATTTACTTGCAAACGAAGGTAATAAGTGCCCATTAGCAGCTTATGTAAAATGATCGCTTAAAACTGTCAATCATCCTATCTTTTGAATGAATTTTGAGCGATCATATTTGCGTGTAAATGGGTCTTAAGTCTGTATATAGCCATTTCTGTCAGTCACCCTGCATGGGCAGTTGAAGTAGAACTCTCAACCTCTCATTGAGTCTTGACAGTATCTCAAAATTGTTTTACATAAAAATACTGAATCCGATCATAAACTGTAAATCTCTATAAGCTCAGCCTTTCCCCCTCTGTCTTATTCTGCCCTAATATTTAAAGCCCTTCCCTGAAAAACATTTCAGGGGTGATGGCAGCAGGATCCTCCACCACAGCTGTCATGTGTGACAGCTGCGGTAGGGAATCCTTTATTCTCCGCAGGGATTCAGAATTCCCCTGCTGCATCTGTCACAGCAGCAGATGTGTTCTGCATCTGCGTGGGACAAGGCAGCGGCAGAGAGGTAAATTTTTTTTTACACTAATATTTTTGTTTTTCAGGGAAGGGCTTATATGTAAAGCCCTTCCCTGAAAAACATTTCAGGGGTGCCGGTAGACTATTGTTTTCAATGGAGCCGCCGGCAGCAACCGCGGCTCCATTGAAATCAAGTCAGGCAGCTACTGAGCATCGATCACCCTGAAAAATGCTCGGGTCTCTCATTGACTTCAATGGTGTTCGTTACTCGAAACGAGCTCTTGAGCGTTACAAAAAGCTCGGTTTGAGTAACGAGCACCCGAGCATTTTGGTGCTCGCTCATCTCTAATCGTATCCATGAGGGGAGATGAAATTGCATAACTAAAGTCCCCTGGTTTGTCCCACAATAGGATCTTTATCTGCGGACCTTACCCCGGCTTCGGAACATGCGCCCATCAGCAAAATAGCAGACACATGTGCAAAAGTCGAGGATTGCCCAGAAAATGAAAAAGCTTCCTGTTCCTGGCTACCGAAGGTAGCTGAGAGCTTGGAGATGTCACGGGGGCTGCAGTAAATGGTCCCTGGTCAATGGATAATGGCGATCACATAAAAATATTTTAAAAAGTTGAAGTTTCATCTTCCCTCACCAATGCGATCGGTGAGAGAAAATGAAACTTTTTACCGGAGGCCCGCATATTTGAACCCCAACGTAATCCTTCTCCATGGACCTTCCTGGCTTCTGCGCATGCGACCGCCAGCAAAATGCCAGACACATTCGCTAGAGCCAGGGAGCCCGGGAAATTTAAAATCTCCTTGCTCCCGGCAATCAAAGGTCATCGAGAGCCTGGAGCAGTGACCAGGGGCCTCGTTGAGCGGTCCCCGGTCACCTGATAAAAAAGGAAGCGATCTACCTCAGGCCAGTCTTATACGACTGGATAGAAATTTCCGACTCCACATGCGTCTGATTTGCGGTAATACGCGGATGAATCAAATCAATGGATTACGCAATTCTCCACAGACTAGAGGGTCGGAATTACGTAATCCACTCGCAGAAAACAGAACGCTGCATGTTCTATTTTATCACGGATATCCGTGACATAGAGTCCATTGTGCTCCATGGTCACGTATAAACCCACAACTCATACGCAGTTATATTATGTACGGGCTGCGGGTACCCGTGTCATTCCTAAGCGACAGCGCAGGAAATACAAACAAAAAATGGTGTATTACACATGGCTGCCTGTGTAAGTATGCAGTTATGCGCAGTACATTACACGGCCATATGTAGCGCCACAGCCAGGCACACAGCTGGGATCCGCTGCGGGCCTTCACAAGCGGATTCTACATACAGCCGTGTGAGCCTGGCGTTATTCAGACCGCTACCAGTAATACGTAATTTACAAGAAGCCCTGGCAACTCTCACCTTCCTGCAGTTCCAGGAGCAGCTTGTTCAGCGCCTTCTGTGTGAGACCGCCGCACCTCACCAAGATTACAAAGCCTCACAGACCACCACTTTCTACACCCCATCCCTGCCGCTGAGGTCAAGAAATACCCCCCAAAAAAGCATGGGAGGAGGAGGGATACCTCATGTTTAAATGCCCCATGTGCCCATCCCCAGCAGCCTCTGTAATTACCCTTGTCTTCGGACACGCCACACAGTTTACATTATTACTTTTGTCTAAGATTTTACAATGGCGCCATCTGCTGGCTAGAGCCAGTACTGCGATGTGTGACATGCTGGAGAGGCCCCCCGACAACAGAGCAGCCAGTAATATACAGTAAGAATACCCTGCCGGACATCTTCTGACATCGAAGCTGTACAGGCTTCAATCAGAATGTCTTCAGATGTCAGACAGTGGGTTGGAAAGCGTTAAGCATCTTTAATTCTACAGCTTCAAAATGTTCAATAAAAAATTAAATTTGAAAAAAAATCTGATCTTGATATTTTTTCACTGTTTGGGTTAGTGTGCTAAGCAGCCCTGGTGTTTCTCTACTCTACCTTGGATTTCAGGTAGGAGGATATATGGCACCAATTTTAGCCTTTGTGTTGTAGATGTCCAGTCTGTCATCTAGTGGTCCCGACACGATAAGGAAATCTATGCATAGACTCTGCATCTCCTGCTATCAACCTCTCCCGATTATTTGTGAGACTCATACTCCACCACAGGAGGATTTTTTTCAACCTCTGAGGCAAATCATTTATTTGGCCTAGTTTAAATCTAACTTTAAAGTTAAAAGATTCAAGCCTAAGCAATTCAATCTGCGGCCCAGAACTTGAGCCATAAAGTCCAGAGGGAGGTTCCCGACACTGCTGCGGTGCGGGCCAATAATCTTGCTGTATCCGCTTCGCAGATAAATTTTCCTGCCTAGCCTATCTCCTGCACAATGTCTAATTCTTCTGGCGAAGAGACAAAAGACTGCTGCAATGTAGTTGCTTGGCAGATTCGCTGGTGGCCCTATCGAACCAGGTAAAGACAAAAACAGGTTGTAGTGCCGAACCCTCTGCCCCAAAGGAAACTTTGGCTAGGGATTCAAAATTTTTGGCTCCTGCCTCCCTAAAGAACGAGGCATCAGCCATAGGCACTACTGGTAAAGACGAAATGATACAAGATATCTAAATGCTTTTGTTTGGTGAAGTGTTTGCTGGGAAGGTTTCATTCCCTAGCTAAAAGGTCCTCAAATTCTGTATGGGAAGGGAAGACCTTTGGGCGTCTGAAGGTAAAGGTTTTCTCAGATGAAGTAGGTGTCAGACCCTTCAGGTGAAGGTTCACTTTCACTGCAAGTATTAGGCTACCAACCAGAGAGGAGAGTTTAGAGACCTGTTCCTCATTCAAGTCCAAATCCAAGTGAGACTCAGATAGTTCGGCTTTAACGCGATGGCGATGTAGGGGTGCTTGAAGATTGCTTTGAACTAGTAGGCCTAACCTACTTCCAGGACCTACCACCGGAAAGGTACGCATGGGGAAATAGTCATTGTTTGTTACACACTGTGGCAGTAGACAGTGCGGTCCAGCCTGTGTATAATAGCATTGGACGTCAGAATTGATGGCAGCGTTTGAAGGGTTAACAAACCCCGATGAGCAGCACTGCTTCTCAAGGCTATTGTGGGCGGGTATCGGCTGTAAAAAATAGCTGACACCTGCATGGTATAGAGCGGGATCGACCCGTGATCACCCTCCATTACACACCTTGAACCTCCAGGATGTAACTATATGCCCTGCAGTGGTATGGGGTTAATGGTTATAGCGCACATTCTGATGCATGGAATGCATTAGTTACATCATCCTGCAATACTAAAGAGGAGCGGTTGTGTATAGAGTGTACTTCATTTGTGAATTTACAATGAAGGCCTATATACTGGACACAAATATGAATCCTTCCACACAAGAGAGAAGAACCCAACAACAAAGCAGGACTGATAGAAGAAATGAATGACAAGTCATGTAATGAGATATCAAATACATTGTCTCAGGTCTTTAGAATGTTATGTACAGAATATACAGACGGGGGGGGGGGGGGCACAGTTATTCAGGATGTGTGTATGGGGGCGCTGAAGAGTCAGTTCCACTCATTGCGATACTGTTCTTGTCACTGAGGGCTCTGGTCACGGTGCTGGCAAGGGAATGCAGAACTTTTCTGGACAACCTCATTCTACCGTCGGTCGGATCACGGCCAAATTATTTCACTGGTTAGATAAGGAACAGACCGTTATCATTTCACACTGTTACCTGCAAGGAAACAAAAACCGGGCAGGACATGATTTGTATTCGCTCTACTTATAGTAAATCTCCATGGTCAAACTATTGTATGTAATCACATGAAGAACCCTAAAAGAGAAGGTATATGTTTGCCTAAACTTGTGTGATCCCAGCGGGGTCTACATTCACTTTATGTAGATTTACTTCTCGAAGTTTGAGAATGGTCCAAGGCTGGACAGAAGCTTCACCTGAGGCTGAGATTCCTCACTGACAGATTAATAAACAGGGGTCATATTTGAGGGCGGCATTCATCTTCTTAGTCTACAGTCACATTTGCATTGGGGATTCCATTTTCCTTCTCTGTTTATGCAAGCTGAAAAAGGGAATCCTCTGGACAAATGGTTCAATGACCGAATGAACCCCATTGACTATAATATGGGTTCTGCTTGGCTCTTGCAGACATTTCATGTTGGATCTGCGCTGGAACTGAGCGGGATGATTAAACACAATGATAAGTGAACGAGCTCACAATGACTGTTAGTCCTGCTGAATCTCATTCTGTTATTGGCTTTTGTTTAAACCCAACAATTATCTTCACTTTCGCTCATTTGAACCATTTTTTGATGGATATCGTAATAAGGCAGCATTACTCAGAGCATCGTACTATTCCTGGCAGCCCTACTGAGTACTGCAGCATTGTCGCATTCACGTCAATGGGACGGCTAGAGATAGTCGAGCTCTTGTGTCACGGTTTTCTATTGTAAACAGAAGTGTGAACCAACACTTGGCATTATTGGAGCGTGTCTGCACTTGGGTTGTGTAGGATGATCTTGGATCACGTGTACCGTCATTACATATATTACAAGGAGCAGACTGGCTGTATGTTTATTACTAAATCTATAGCCTATATATGATTCTATCTATCGCTCTCTATCTATCTATCTATCTATCTCGCGCTCTCGTCTACCTATCGTGAGCTGCTGGGATTTCCTGGCAAAGTTTCCATTTGAGTTAATACTACTGATATGAGCAGAGATCCCAATGATAAACTCTTTCCCACACAGTTTACATATTACTAACTAGAGGTATAAATGTGAGGTTCTTGGCGCACATTTTATTCCAATTGTGCGAGCCCATCTGCCCCGTCACGGCGACCTCATTCAGATGGGTCCCTACACTAAGACTAGATTTGTAGAAGAGGAGATACTCAGATGTGGCATGTGTCACTTCTCCATGTGGCTCATGTCATCCTCTGTCAGAGCACAGAATCACATTGTCCTCTATATGCATCAATATGATGCAGAACCTTCTAATAACTGATCTAGTTTGCAGTTGTTACACTGCACACATTGTATCTATACACTTCTAGGTGGCTTTTATTCTACATTATGTGCTTCATTCCAGCAGGAGCCTTGCTGTATGCTACCTTATATAATAACACATGGACAGATAATACTGATGTGAGTGACTATACAGGTAAAGTATCACACTGCTATGGTAAAGCATTCCCCGGGAATATATAACTAGCTGCTAGATAACCCGTCACTAGAGCTCTAACCTGTTATCCTCATCTATGATCAGGAGCATCTTTACACTGTGCGCCCCCTGCAGGGCAGAACCAGAGATCAGCGCTCAGGATTCTGTAGGGTCACAGTGATGATATAAGAAGGTCAGAGCGCATGTAGTGATCAGTTATGTATCTGCTATATAAATGCTACTTACATATAACCAGAGAATCCCTATAAAGCCGACCAATTACACTGGAGATCTCCTGTTCTACATATACAGTGTCAGTATAGGGACCCATCTCCATAAGGGGCCCTGGAGGGCCTGATGGGAAGAGAAATGTCATTTACATCCTGCTCTGCTTATTTAGTGACAATACTGAGTGTAATTGGAAGGCTTTGTCCATTGCAGCTTGTCCTGTATTCTGCTTCTTCTGTACGGTCAGTCACATCAGGGTCAGAACTTATCACATAATACAGTCACATAAACATTAACAGGATACAATAAGAAGCTTATACTGAAGATACTACTATTATCTCAAGCAATTAACAATACATTATACTTTATTATATATACTGTGTACATATATACAATGACATTAACATAACATTAATTACATTGAAGAGCATCACATATACACATATTCATATAATATCCATACAGGCATAAATATACACATTACCAATGCAAACAATATATACATTAAATATATAACATGAATACATTTGTGGGCACCAATCATATATACAGATATTGATGTGCTAATGCAATACACAGAAACATTAACAGGATATAGAAACATATCACATATGTATTACAGAATTATTAGTACATGGATGTGTATGCATATATAGATACTCACAGTCTTCAGATGTGAAGGCAGCCTAACTCATGGGAGAGATGCTTTTGTTACCATTATACTCTATACATATATTATATGACAGAAATAATAGTACACAGATGTATATGCATATATAGGTACATATACACTTTTATATACTCAGTCTTCTGGCTCCCTAAGGATATAACATAAATACATGCGTGGGCATCAATCATATATACAGATATTGATGTGCTAATGCACGGAAACATTACCAGGATATAGAAACATATCACATATATATTACAGAATTAATAGTACACGGATGTATATGCATGTATAGATACAGTTACACTTATATATACTCACAGTCTTCAGATGTGAAGGCAGCCTAACCCATGGGAGAGATACTTTTGTTATATATTATATACATGGACATCAGTATATCCAAACTTTATATAAAAATAAACAGGCATAACACCAAAAAGTAAAGTACAAATATTATACGTATAAACACTGTGTGCACATTATGTGTAGATTGTGTATAAATATATCTAAAACATGTGGACATTTATAATATGTACAGACATTGCAATATTAATAATACATACACAAACACTATATACAAGAATATGTTATGTACATTGCATATGATATTACCAACATGAATATAAATTACATATGTGGACATTGCAGAATATATATACACCATTATATACATGCAGACAGTATATACAAGCAGAACAAATGAGTATTCAAAACAGGTTGTAATGCTAATGATTAACATATGTTTACGCCTTAAGGTGTAGGTTACAGACGTGCTACTATTCAGACGTGTGATTTCAAAGACACAAAAAGAATGAAACTACTAGCAGACATGTATGTGATAATGCCTCATGTCCACGGACACGCACGGTTTCAAAGTGTGGAATCCCGCAGTGGTTTCCACCCGTGCCCAAAGCCATGAGGCCTAAAAAACATTTTCTTACTTGTCCGAAGCCAGTGTGGGTCTTTTCTGTCCACGGCCAGATCTTCTTTCTTCTGCACTGCGGGTGCGCTGTGCTTTTTTTTTAACATTTAAATCTCCTGTTTTCCCGCGGATCTGCTGCACATCCACAGTGTCAGCTTCAATGGAAGCCGTCAGTGCTGGATCCACAGAAAAATGGAGCATGCTGTGATTTTTTTTTTTCCTGCATGTACGATTTGCATGCCAGGAAAAATTGACATCCACATGGTTTTAGTTATTTTGTAGTGCTAATGCATCCCTATGGGTGGCTTGATTTGCGGATCTCTCGCATGGGTGCCTCATGAGAACGAGGTGTGGGGGTACATAGAAAAACATTGCACATACAAGCATATAATATTAAACACGTTAACTATTTAGCTGCTGCTTATGCTAGCAGGGTGCTATATCTTGCCCAGGCTAGGAGACTTAATACATGTGTCCCCTTATTCATTTTAACTATTTAGCTGCTGCTTATACTAGCAGGGTGCTATATCTTGCCCAGTCTAGGAGACTTAATACATATGTCCCCTTATTCATTTTAACTGTTTAGCTGCTGCTTATACTAGCAGGGTTGTATATCTTGCCCAGGCTAGGATACTTAATACATGTGTCCCCTTATTCAGATGAAGTATTTAGCTGCTGCTTATACTAGCAGGGTGCTATATCTTGCCCAGTCTAGGAGACTTAATACATATGTCCCCTAATTCATTTTAACTATTTAGCTGCTGCTTATACTAGCAGGCTGCTATATAATAAATATATGCTTTGTATTATGCTTTCAGGGACTTATATTATGTGGGGATCTTTTTAATGTAATGTGTTTTTATGATTTGTGTATTTCTGTGTTTTTCACATTATTATACTTACCTGGCTTCCCATTGATCCCTATTATGAACTCATCTTGTCCTTTGGCTTCGGTCATGTTCTCTTGGCATCACTTGCTTTCAGCTCTATATCAACAAAATAATTTGATATTTGTGACTGATAGGCTGTGATTGCTGTGATATATCTATACGAGAGGCCACATTGACACGTAACCATAGAAAGCAAGAGAAGACCTCTATATCCTCAGAGATAAAGACCCAAAATAGGACTTACAAGTGAGGAGCCTGCGGGCAGCAAATGCCCTCCATAGGGAATAAGTGCTCGTTCACCTGGGCGTATTCGCACAACATAAAACCCACACAAATTTTGCATGCATAATCCTCAGTAAATAGAACCCATTGATCTCAATTTCATGCAATCTGCGATCGCGTGAAAAATCTGCAACATGACCTTTCCTGGTGTCATTTGTGCACCGCAAGAGCCTATTGAAATCAATCCACTCAACATTTGTGTGCGCAAACATGTGGCAAATACATGCCAAAGCCGGCAAAATAAGCGGGCATCAGTGCATTCCAGTCACACAAAATGCTGCGTATTTCTGTGGCTGAAATGCCCTTACGCCCGTGTGAATGAGCCCTAAACACAGGACAACTATAGATCTTCTACTCGAGCTTCCAGTATAGATCTCCATCACATGTCTACTAGTACTGAATGGAGAGAAGAACATCACCCACCAATAACTGACTGCACACAACTGACAACTTTCAATTTGATGACCAGCAATCCTATTGGTGGTCGTCTCCTGACGTTACTATGGCAACATAAACAATTTCTAAGGAAATACCTCTATGTCATGAGACAGCATGTACATTTACTATCTATATAGGATTGCTATTATGACGCCTATTTTCCATAAAGAATAAAACTATCAGGTAATTGGTAGTTTTGAGTTCAAGTAAAATATATTAATAAATCTATATTTTATATATGATACTGCATTTCATGTAACGCTACAGCACAGTGCACCTCCTCCCCCTCCATGCGGACTCTATAACCCAGTTCCCATCTACTTACTGTATTGTTGGATGAAGAAGCGATGTATCATTTCCTCTGGTCTCAGATGTGCCTCCACCTCTTCAGAGTCAGTGCTGTTGTTCAGGTGGCAGAGAGAGTGATGTCATACCACTTATGGCAGATGTCTTGGTTACGATGAGGTCACAACACTGGAGTTCTGTAAGTGCTTAAAGAGGTATTCCAGTAATATAAAGTTACTCATAGGATAGGGCATAACTAAAGTTACAATCAAAATTATCCCCCCCCCCTGCAAATTAGGCTTGTCAGATTTAAGAACTTACGGCTGTTTGTAAAACTCAATCAAATAAAAGCAATTTAAATAAATCTACACAACTGATATAAAAGTGGTTTCTCCAAGTTGAAGATAGAATGCCACTTTTAAAACCTCCTGCAGTCTGAGAAGTATTCAGCCCCTTCATGACGAGCGTCTTTAGGGCTTATTCAGACGACCGTATATCGGATAGGTATTCATGAGAGGGGGCAGGGCGGGGCGGGGACAGAGCTAAGTTTCGAGACCTAGCTCTGCCCTGCCTCGCCCCTCCCTTTGCAAATAGTGCCGAGGGGTGGAGAGGGCGTGGGAGCTCAGTGCACTACTCCCATCTCTTCCAGCCTCCTCCCCCTGCAGAGAGGGACACCGTATATTGGCCGGGCGTGAATACCTGGCCAATATACGGTCGTCTGAGTAAGCCCTTAGGCTGTATTTACACCAGCGGTAATAATCCGGGGGTTCTGTGTTGTTGCGCCGCGCACAGAACCTGCGTGTTTAAAGAACCAATTATTTTCAGTGGATTCGCTCTCATCCAGCAATGTTTCGCTCGTACCAATACAGTGAAAGTGAAAAATCACAGTTTGTCTTATTTTTGGGTGATTTTGTCTGCAAGGATCACCCAGTATTCTGTAGAGGAGACAAAAATACTGCATTACACTCATCTGCAAATGCAGTTCTCATGAGTTTGATGTGTTTTTCCATTTTAACTATTGAAGGCATGAGCAATTGTTTTCATGAGTGACAAACACGTTCAGCGATGCAAATCGCACGTTTTTAAAGGGGAAGCGCATTGCAGAAGCCTGTAAATCTGCGGTTTACGAGTGCGATATAGGTCTGAGTTATCACACTTGCCTGTGTACATATAACCTCATGCCCCATTTACATGAAACAACTGTCGGCTAAACGATCTGCGCGAACATGTGACGTCACCGCTGGTTGTTCGCGCTCGTGCAGAACGTTTAGACAGGCAGATCATCACATTCTGTGAGAAGCACGGAGCGGGGGGGTTAGTCGCAGCGAGAAGTAAGCAAACAGCAATGATTATTATGCTGGTTGAAACGAAAAGTAAACTAATAGCGCACGATGGCTGCGCATTTACACGCAAGGATTACGGCGCAATTTCTTTTGTTTGAACTAATTTAGAATGGAGCATTAGTACTTAGTAGGGCAGCGTCTGGCTTCCAGCTGTGTCTCTAGGGGCGTTCAGCGCCTCGTTATCTTTCTGTATCCCTTTCCTTGTCTATAAAAAGTAATAATCTCTTCTCTTAGGCCCAATGCCCATGGACGGACTTTTGCTGCGGAATTCGCAGTCAGACGCCCGCCGCGAAATCCGCAGCAATGTCCGTCCATTGACATGCAATGTTAAAAGATTCTTCCCTGCCCACTGGCGGAAATTAACTGTGATTTTCCGTTTGCGGGGGTGAGTCGCAGCAGGTTCTATTTAGTGCAGAAAAACGCACAGACAGTTTCCATTGCAGTCAATGGAAGCTGACCGGCCGTCAGCACTTTCGCAGTAGTATCGCAGGAATCCGTGTTAGAGCCCAGCGCTGGTGCGTTACGCCCTGCCCCAGCCGAAACACTCGTAGCGGATCCGGATAGGCGAGTATAGAGTCTCTGGGGGTCACCAGGTCTGATTCCGCTGTGAGATTTCGCAGTCGGATTCCGACCCGGCCGCGGGCAGGAGGACTTACAGGGGTTTTCCAGGGAAATACTATTGAAGATCTTTCCTCGGGATATCAATAGTTGATCGGCTGGGGTCTGTTAATGGGTGTCTCTCGTCTACCCATCTCACACCTACCGCCTCCCACCTACCTGTCTCACATCTCGCATCTATAGTCTATGCTTATTTAACCCCTTCAGTTCTGTGTAAATGTCTCTTCTCAGAGTCAGTGCTGACATTTTCACTACAGGATACGGTTTACTAGTAGATACATGACTATAAATGTGCTTTCAGGCCAGCTGTCACCTTTCTGTTCAGCGGCTCACTGTAAATAGATGTTTCTCATATTCTATTATATACACACAATTTTACAATCTCCTGTAATTGATGCTTATGTCTTCCGTTCCGAAGCAAGTGTGTGCATAGAGCTGTATAAAAATGAGAAATCAGTACGGTATGTAATCTTTAATCCTTAAAAGGAAGCTGTCACTAGGTTCATGCCACCCAAACCCACGGGCAGCATGAACCCAGGACAGAGATGCCCATTTGGCATGTGTCTTGTTTTATTCTGAACCGCTGCTGCGCTACAGAAAGAAATCTACTTAGAAGTTTGACGCAACACTCAAGTGAGGGGGCCGAGCCGCAGCGGGCGCTCCTTGCCGGTAGTATCCAGCCTTGGCAGATCTTCTCCTTGCTTGTGTATATTGAGTATTATTTTTGTATACCATGTGTGTTATCGGTGGGGAAACTCATTTAATATATTCTGTAAGGGAAAGGAGTATAGATTGTATATTCTCTAAATGTTGTTGGGCTAATTATGCATCTGTCAGACCCGTCTTACATATTTAATCTTCCCTCTCAAATGCTCTTGTTTTATTTCTAGTTGCATAAAAAGAAATCCTGCAGATCATGAATAGAACCATCTCAAAGCCAAGAGAAACCCAGAGAGAAAACAGTCCTGTAACCGGTAATACATGTATAATATTAAAGTGCAGTGCTAAATGGAAGCCAATTAAAGTCTAGTGAAGTAGAATACTTCACAAAGATCTGTTACCGGGTCGGAGGGAGAAGGGGGTATATAACCTGCAGTTGTTCTCTGCCGTCCCTCTGATCCATTGGTTCTGGGTACTGTTTTTGGTTGTCTAAGGTGGCTGATATAACCTGCTATACCTGCTCTCTGATTGGCCAGCACTGATCACATGAGCAACACTGGTCAATCAGAGAGCAGTGCACAGTATACATTAGATAGTTAGAAAACTGCAACAGCCATCTTGGGCGCCTGAAAAATGTGACCTGGAATTCGTGAATCGGATAGATGGCAGAGAAGAACAACTGCAAGTAATATACCCTCCTTCAGTCCAGGGTAGAAGTTTGGTCCTGAAACCAGAGGGTTGCTATAAAGCACTAATCTCAGGATTGTCTTGGCACCTATCCACAAAATAGGTGCCGAAAGTCTGATTGGTGGTGAGGGTCTCGCCACCGAAACCAGCACTGATGCCAAGAACAGGGTCGCCGTATCCGCCTCTCCTGGTGCATGAATGAAGGTGCGGATGACTGTTTGCTTCTGCTCAATTCCTTTCAATCGGGCTGCCGGAGAAAGCTCAGGACAAGCACTTAAGCAGGACCACAGAATGTAATGGACTGGCATTGTACATGCTCAGCCGCCACACTAGTCAAGCTGCTCCTCACTGCGGGGTTTGAAGTGAGCAGCAGAGAGGGACACGGGATTGGCGTTTTTGGGATCGGTGGGTGTCCCAGTGGTGAGATTCGCGCTGCTGATCAGACTTTATCAACTGTTCTGTGGATAGGTGGTCGGTCCGTTCTGGAAATACCCATTTACAACTAAAAAAACAAGTCCTCCTAGCCAATGTTATATTCCAGTACCGGCCTGTGGAAGTGGTTTTATCCTTCCACTTAGTAGACATTGCTGAGTAGTTTGTAAACCCGATCACTAAACTGAATCATAAACTAATGCTTAATTTTCTAGAATTTTTTTTCAGCTCTATGCTGAATTAGGGGAAAAAAGCTATTCATACTTTGATCTGTTGCTCTTAAGAAGCTAGTGGTACACTTGATGGATGAACTGTACTTTTCCCGCAATATCATGGTAGAAATTGTTACCATTTCTGCTTCGTTTTCTAGACACTGTCCAAGCGCCATTGTCCAAGAGAACCAGATTTGTTGGACCTGGAGGATATCATTTTAAAAAAACCTTCAAGCTGAAACAGGTGAGTGACACAGCTTCACCCCTTTGTGTATTATGGCTTGGTGGGTCTGAGGTACTTAGAGGAGGGACCGTTGTCTGAGATTGTCCATCCATTAGGCCGCCATATGATTACCATGTATTACGTGTGTTCTGTATGCCCGTATGAAAGGTGGTAACTCGCAGGCAATTAATCGCATTGCCTTACGCAGTTCCTCTCAAATTAGCGTATCGGAATTGTGTAATACATGAGCGCAAAACAGAACGCAGCATGTTGTATTTTTGCCACATATATGCACATGATAGAGCCAATACGTGTATATATATATATATGGGCTTGTATATACACATACCCATATGCAATTACATTGGGGTGAGCGCCCCCTAAGGTAGATTGGTCAGTTTTAAATGTGTTAGTGGTAACCCTTACTAGGCTGTAAAGAAAGGGTGAGTCAGGGTGATGATGGGGAATGTATGTCTGCTTAACAATTGTGTTTTATTAATGGTGTCATGTCTGAGCTGAGGTAGCTGAGCTCTGAGGTGACTGGGCGCTGCTCTGAGGTGACTGAGCTCTGAGGTGACTGAGCGCTGCGCTGAGGTAACTGAGCTCTGAGGTGACTGAGCGCTGCGCTGAGGTAACTGAGCGCTGCAGGAGACTGTTCTGAGGTAACTGTCCACTGTCAGCTCTGAGGTAACTACTGCTTGGTATCTGTCAGCTGCGAGATAACTGACCGCTGTATGCAGACTGTCGGCTGTGGGGTAACCGGAGGATGAGGCTGTGATGACCGGAGGAACAGAGATGGTTAATAATGGTTACTGGGAGGTTGGTGTTTCCTCAGTGTAACTAGTTAGGTGGTTGTTAGACATCCTTGGGGTGCCTCACCACCTGGATGTAACTAGTTAGGTGGTTGTTAGACATCCTTGGGGTGCCTCACTACCTTGGTGTAACTAGTTAGGTGGTTGTTAGACATCCTTGGGGTGCCTCACTACCTGGATGTAACTAGTTAGGTGGTTGTTAGACATCCTTGGGGTGCCTCACCACCTGGATGTAACTAGTTAGGTGGTTGTTAGACATCCTTGGGGCGCCTCACTACCTCGGTGTAACTAGTTAGGTGGTTGTTAGACATCCTTGGGGCACCTCATTACCTCGGTGTAACTAGATAGGTGGTTGTTAGACATCCTTAGGGCGCCTCACTACCTCGCTCTAACTAGTTAGCTGGTTGTTAGACATCCTTGGGGCGCCTCACTACCTCGGTGTAACTAGTTAGGTGGTGGTTAGACATCCTTGGGGCCCCTCACTACCTCGGTGTAACTAGTTAGGTGGTGGTTAGACATCCTTGGGGCACCTCACTACCTTGGTGTAACTGGTCAGGTGGTTGTTAGACATCCTTGGGGCGCCTCACTACCTCGGTGTAACTAGTTAGGTGGTTGTTAGACATCCTTGGGGCACCTCACTAACTCGGTGTAACTAGTTAGGTGGTGGTTAGACATCCTTGGGGCACCTCATTACCTCGCTGTAACTAGTTGATGAGGTCACTGTCATGTGATCAGGGGCGGAGCATGTAACTCACCGACAGACGGGTGGTCGTTAGTATTTTGATTGTTTTTTCAATCAACATATGTAATGCCTAATAAATTAACCCATACAAGGGAAAGCATTGGTTTTACTAGTCGCGCTATGGTCTTGAAGGGGTCCAGCTCGAAAAAGGCCTTATTGATCAGAACTTACCGTGCATTCACAAGGTTAAAGGGAAAAATCTATTTCTACATCTTACAAAATCAAATGTGGATTCTGGAGTAAAAGCCTGAACGTGTTACACATAATTTACGTTGTTTACTACCTGCCTTCTCCTGATTAATGGTATTTGTCTTCCATTCACTCTAGGCAACCCTGTGTCAGCAGTAGTTACCTGTAATCTTTTTGTCGTACCAGCACTAAGAAAGATGCAGGGAATCCTGGATCCAAGACCTACAATCATCAAAGCCAGGGTATTTATACCGCCCATGTTATATGGAGAGCGGAATTCGTATCTGCCGTTCCATCGCTATTTATTGCAGTCACCCCTATTAGGAAATGTTATACACCTCTAAAACAGTGTGTGTTTCATGTCCAAGTGTCTAGTGAGGCGGCTCTATACACGTACAAAGGGTCTTTATTTTGAGAATTTACCATATAAAGCAGTTATATGACTTTACATCAACATGAATGTCTCTGTATATGAAGACACAAAATAGCTGCTCAATTTCCATTACTTTGCCGCTGTTTGAAAACTTATATTGTTTTTGTTTTATAAGTAAATGTTAAAGTGACCCTCCAGTTTTCTGGACAAAATTCTGCAATGGAGCCGGAGGAGGAACGTGGGTGTGTATATTATCTGCAGTTGTTCTTCTCTGCCGTCTTTCCAATTTGCAGTTCCAGGTCCTCTTTTCGGGCATTCAAGATGGCCGATTCAGTCTTCAATCTAGCTAATCTCTACAGTGTATTGGTAGTCTTAGACTAACGATGCATTATACCTGTTCGCTGACTTGCCAATGGACAATCAGAGAGCAGTGCATTAGGTAGTTAGAAAATAGCTGTAGCCATCTTGGACAGGTGGAGCCACGGCCTGAAACTGGCAGATTGGGAGGCGTGGCATAGAAGAACAAGTGCAGGTAATTTACCCTCCACTTCGTTAGGTACAAGGACAGAATTTTGAAGGTTTACTTTAAGAGGGATTTTCAACGATGGGATGTTTCAACGGTGGGGGTATGACTGCTGGGACCCCCAGTGTTCAGTGTTCCTGAGACTGGGGGACCTGCGTCCCGCTTATTTCACAGTTCAGCATACATCGTCTCGCTTCTGCAGGGAAGCAGGGAATAGAGCTGCTGGTCACACAGAACAGGCTGATTCCTCTCAACGGTGCAGGCAGATAGCCGAGTGCTGTGCTGTGTTTGCCTATATGTCTGACCTATTGAAATGAATGGAGTAGTGCCACTCCATTTATTTCAACGGGGCAGACAGAAATAGCCGAGTGCTGTGCTCGACTATTATTGTCTGCTTCATTCATTTCAAAGGGGCAAACAGCCAAGCACAGCAATCGGACGATCCCACTGATCTATCAGTTTTCACTGGATGGGTGAAAACTGGAAAAAATGTCCCATCGCCCGGAATACCGCTTTAAGGAAAAACTCCAGGTAAATGTGTATGTGATTAAGGCCGATTTCACATCGGAGTCGGAGGTTCAGTCGCAGATTCGGCTCAAAGTACTGGAAGAAAAAGTGCTGCATGCAGAGCTTTTTCTTTCATCTAAAGTTAGGCAGCCGAGTGGAAAACAGACGGACCTCATTATAATCAATGGGGTCTGTCTGGTGCTTGTGGTGCTGTCCAGAGAATGAGCCATTTGGTTGCGGAGATTCCCCTTTCCTGCTCCCCGAACAGAGCACAAAAGTGGAACCATGGCTGCAGATATAAAACCACCCTAACTTTACACTATACGGTCTTTGTGTTCCCCAATTTCACTACTACAATATGTTGCTAACAATTGGAGGATGTTATGTTAAAGGGGTTGTACTGTTTTAAAAAAAAAAACATTTTCGTGTACCCTATTAGGGAATTATGAGTTAACCCTTTCCAATCAACTGTCTGACAGCTTCCGACATTCTGATTAAAGCCTGAAGACGTCCGACAGGGTATTTTTACTGTATATTGTCGGCTGCTCCGTCATCAGAGCCTCTTAGGTACACCACATACTGCAGTGCTGGTTTTAGCCAGCAGGTGGCGCTCTTGTATAATGACAGAAAGAAAAAGCCTCATAGGAATCCAAAATTAGATTAGAAGAGGGCATTGAGGGTCCCTGTCTCCTGAGGAGTGGAGAGCAGTTAGAAAGAATGTCTCCTGATCTGGAGGACTTGACCTGCCCTGCATTACACAGACCTCTTACTCATTTTAATGGGCTGTGTGTAATGCTCAATTTCACCATGGCTTATTTTTGTGCTTGAAGAAACTAGTAATTTAATTGGTATGCAAGCAGAACACCAGCTCCACTTGTACGGAGTTACATCCTGTATTATTCTCCAGAGCTGCATTCCCAATTCTTCAGGTTTCATTGCCAAAATACCCTATGATTTATTACTGGATGTATGTCTGGATATATATTGGCATATTTGGGAAATGTGATTTTCACATCAGGCACTGAATAGTTTCACTGCATCATAGGAGTGCAATGGGGACCAGCAGAATTATGGGCACAGCTCTTGATTATAATGCAGACTGTAAGTCATGATCAGTACAAGATAAGTAATGCTATATATTTACAAAGTCCTCTTTAGACCATTCCTTTTTGTTAGAAGGGACCCTCATTAAAAATAAGCTAATCCCAGTTTGTCCAACTGCTGGACCCCAAGCAAACCACTGGAATCTATGAGGGAAAAGACAGCAAGGGGAACTTCTACACTTGTCCATTGCTATCAGTGGCATGTCTGTGTAATACATAGATGTGTCTGTTTTTTCAGATGCTCCTAGCTGCCGCTCTTCACTCTCGTAGATGGTATTTAAAGTTGGACAGATGATTGAAATACAACAAGAAAAATAGGTGAATATGACTGAATATAGGAGAACATTTTCTTTTCTGTCTTGCAGTTATCTTGTGATGTAAAGTTGGATCCTCGCCCAGAGTACCATCGCTGCATACTTACGTGGCATCACCAAGAGCCACTGCCTTGGGCACAAAGTACAGGTCTCTATTGACTACATATAACTGGACACTTCTATCAGTTAGGTTGTACTGGATATTTTAATAACATTGCCATCAACTTGATAATATAACTAGCAGATATCACACAGTCAGAAAGTGCCATGGCGGGGTGCCCACCCCTACAGCTTCTAACAAAAAATAACTGCATAACCGGTAATGGAAGCCACCATTTTCTTTTCTTAGGGTAGCTTTTCACAGGATGACTTTCGGGTATGTAAGCGTTCGAAAGCCATTCCAACAACTAAGACTTCTGTACTTTCACACAGGAGCGATAGTCGTTCAGTTAATGGAGGCGAAGCGCGCTGGAGATCTCTTCCGGCTGTCAACCTCCGTTTACTGTGAACAAACAGTTGTTCAATGAGAACTCACTAGTTGCTTTGTTACACTTAGCCAAAACAAAATGATCAATGAGCAATTTCTCGCTCAATCGAATCCTGCGTTATTGCACAGAAAAACTATCAGTCAAAATTGCTAGTTCGAACGATTTTTCAGCCAATAGTTGGCACAGGTGAAGCCACCCTTAGGCTCCTTTTAGACTTGTAAAGGTTGATTTCTATTAGCCCTGCAAGGAAGAAGAGGGATTTGAATGGAAATATGCTGGTGGATGACTCGCTATAAAGCAAAAAGAATTTATCATATCAGTCATGGAAGAAGTAAAAAAAAAACTGACCAAATGGTGGCAAGAACCATTTTTAGGAAAGGTTCCTATAGCTTGCTTGTATGGTAAAGCGTTAACAGTCGATGTGGCAAAACATTGCAAAAAGAACAGGCGTGGTGCATAATATGGTGTAAAAATACATTGGGATGAAATGGAAATCCGCTGGCTCTATTCTATATTGTATCATCAGGAGATCTGAAAATCCTTTAGCTGGAAACCTGACCTTGATTGCCAAACAGACATTACTCAACCCGTCACCACAATAGATGACCACTAAGGGTCCCACTACCTACATCAAGAAAGTCAGAGGAGTCAACTTGAATTATACACAGTATATTGTACCTTACATTGTTTTAGTTTTTACTTTATGTTCCTAAGGACCAAAAAAATGGATGCCAGGTTTGGAAAATCTTTTTATAGTTCCCATAAATATCATAGAATCGTGGATTTGGAAGGGACCTCCATGGTCATCCGGTCCAACTCCTTGCTCAATGCAGGATCACTAAATCATACCAGACAGATGTCTGTCCAGCCTCTGTTTGAAGACTTCCATTGAAGTAGAACTCGCCACCTCCCGTGGTAACCTGTTCCACCCATTGATCACCCTGACTGTCGAATATCTAATTTGTGTCTCCTCCCTTTCACTTTCATCCCATTGCTTCTAGTCTTTCCTTGTGCAGATGAGAATAGGGCTGATCTCTCTGCACTGTGACAACCCATCAGATATTTGTAGACCGCTATTAAGTCTCCTCTCAGCCTTCACTTTTGCAAGCTAAACATTCCCAGATGCTTTAACCGTACCTAACAGGACATGGTTTGCAGACCGCTCACTATCCTGGTAGCTCTTCTCTGAACTTAATCCAGTTTGTCTATTTTTTTAAAAATTGGGGTGCCCAGAACTGGACACAGTATTCCAGCTGAGGTCTGACTAAGGAAGAGTAGAGGGAGATAATTACCTCATATGATCTAGACTCTATGCTTCTCTTAATACATCACAGAATTGTGTTTTTCATTTTTGCTGCTACGTCACAGTGTTGACTCATGTTCAGTCTGTGATCTATTAGTATAGTCAACTACTTCCTCCAGACCCTAAAGACGAATAACCCATCACACTAGAAGGTTAATCATTAGCCACTAGGTAGAGTAAGCTGATTAATGAACCAGTCTTTACATTATGTCGACTGATCCAGACACCAAGAACTCCCATATAGGAAATGTCCATTGTCATCTTGTCTTACGAGGAGTGTGCTAACGTCTATGTCTTCTCCACGCAGGTAATCAGATGAGCAGTCGCCTGATGAGTATGCGCAGTGCCAATGGACTGTTGATGCTACCTCCAAAGACAGAGCAGTATGTGGAACTTCACAAGGGAGAGGTGGTGGATGTCATGGTCATCGGAAGGCTATGATGACAAAAGCAAGAGAGAAGCATTGATGCATGTCCACATATCATTGACTGTATCCTGTAATATGCAACGGCACAGCTAGTTTTTATGATTTGGATAAAGTTGATCAGTGTAGTCAACATCTTGAACTAAATTTCAAAAACTGACTTTGAGGAGAAAAACTGAAAAAAAAATCCCCCCCCCCCCCCAAAAAACCTTATAAAAAAAAAACTCTTATAAAACCTTATTCTGATTATATCAAGGCAACTTTTCCTTCATTGCAATTGCTTTGTGTGTTAAAATGCTAGGTCTAATAGCAGTAGCTTTTAGTAGACAGCAGTAGATGCCTGCAAAAGTTGTGTTTCTCTCATCCTTAAAGTACAAATACTTAAGCTCTTAACCAAGGCTGTCTGCTTACTTTATACTAGCTTAGATGACACTGCTGTTTCCCTTATCAGTATGCTTCATAACCGCTTCACAAGAGAGCTCTGCTTGTTCTTTATCTTGTATAACGTGTTGATGTGCCAAGTGGTTGCATCTGGATCCAGACTCCCATCTTCTTAACAAGGAGGAGAGACGTCCTGGCAATCACTCCGCTCAGTACTATTGGGCAGTAACTGAATACCTTTTCTTTGAAAAAAAAATTGCTTCCTTAAGTGCTGACAGCCTTTTTAACCAATACATTTAAGAAATGTACAGGAAAAAAAATCAAAAACTGATCTTGTACAGATTACAGTGTACCAGCATTCATGTGGAGAAAAAGAAGCAAAGAAAATACTGAAGAACTCTGTACCATAACATTTTCTGTAATGATATTGAAACAAGATGAATTAAATCCTTGACCATTATTTAAAAAATAAATAAATAAAATCTGTTCTTCTTTTGTCCTATGTTTCCTGACTTCAAAAAAGTGTAGTAGAGAATGTACAGCGCTGCTCCATCTCCGCAGTGATGAGTTTCTTTTTACTTTTATTGCTTTACTTTTTCTGTTGTTTTCGCCGAGTACTTTTTGACGAACTTTTATAAAGTTTCCTCGTAACGATGGAAGTAAAGTTATTCAGTTTGTTGTTGCCAAATCCTATGACCAACGATATAGTTAGAAAAAACACATGGATGCCATTGTATGCTGGTTTTGAAGATACAAAAATACAGTCAGGATCTAGATGATACATTGTTTTGTTTTCTATGGAGGATGCGCCTTTTATTATTAGGAGGATGTGGGTTGGTCCAATCATATTCTGTGGTAGTGTATATGCATAATTCTTGGATTCTGCTCTTGACTTATAATTTTATTGTTTTTAGTACTGTACCAAAAAAAATGTATCCAGATGTATCCCATAAAGACATATATACTTTTGGTGTATGTTGGTAGGTAAAAGTAAAGTCCCCTGGTGCAAGCACAGAGTCATGACTGACTCCTAGGGCCACGTCACGTCATGACATTTTCTTGGCAGACCGTTTTTGCCGTGTGGTTTGCCATTGCCTTCCCCAATGTTCGTACCCATACACATTAAACTTAAGTTGATGAAAATGGACAATATCAAGCAAAATCCTCATTCATAAGGTTAAATTTAACAATCAACAATTGTTTCATCTGACAAATCGCATACACTCATCTAGTCAGATAGTTGACTGCACTGTGGTGTAAGCTGGGTGCTAGAATAGGAGTTCCATCTGATATATGTAAGTAAGAACTCTGCATTATATGGTGCCATACACGTGACCGATGTCTTCTCCTTCGTGCAATTCAGCTAATCCTTTGTGATGATATTTGATTACCAGTAACAATTGTTTGAAAAGGGTCCAAATATGTGAGTGGAATGAAATGTTACTGACTTAGGATTGCCTGTCTAATGAAACCCTCACATCTACAATTGTATGTTGGAGTACAGAGCTCTTTCTTAGACATACAGACCTTGTCTGGAAATCTTTGTCCAAGGGTGAGGCAAAAGATTCGAAGAATCATGCACAAAAGCTCATTAGTCTGTCGCCAAGTGTCATTGAACTAGTATGGCCAGTTTGAACAACTGTGGCAGCCAACACGGACTTACAAATGTATGGCTACATCTGTGAAACAATCATTCACTAGATGAAAATTTAACGACTGATCAACCACCTTCTATACGTCTTTGTACATGAGCTGACAATCTGGCATGAACGATCACATGAACACCCTTTTGCCTGACTTTTGACCTATGTAAAGCTGTACCTGATCCACCATTTAATAAGCAAACATTTGTTCAGCAGCTGGTCGCAACTTTCATGCAGCTGAACAAAATCATCGCCAGCTGCAAACCTCATGATGTCAACAAGGGATGTGGTGCCGACAGCAATGATTCTCTATGTGGGACAAACGATTAGTCCTGCAGAAGGTTTGAATCAGCTTATGTAAAGGCTTGGTATACAAGTGCCAATGATTTGGCGCTTGGCTACCGGAGCAAATTGCTCCATGCAAAATGCACTTAAAGAGCCTCTGTCTTCAACTGTTGGCCCCATGAACTGTATAATGGGCCTCAAAGATAAAGGGACGGGGGATCAGGTAAGATGCTTTTTATAGCCACAGGGTCCCTGTTCCAGGACTGTGTTTCTGAGAAATTAGTGTTCGCATATATATGGTGACACTCTTCCCAAGGCTGTGTGCGCCCACTCTCCTAAAGAGATAGATGGGAGAGCGTATGCGCACAGCCTTCTGATATGGTCACTGTGTGTGTGTGTGCTGATTTCTCAGGGGCCCAGCACTGAAACAGGGGACACTGAGTATAATAAGCAGACCACCGGCCCTCACCTTTGAGCCCCATAACTTAGTTTACAGTTAGTGATGACAGAAGCCCTTCAACTAATGTGAATGGCCACCTTTACTTTAGAAATGCTGTATTATATGCTGTATGATTAGATATTTTTAAACATATTTTGCCATCTATAATTGCAATGAAAATTGTTCAATCCCATTGCAAGTTTATTTGCCAAATTTACAAACTTTCAGCTGTTTGCAAAAAAGCAGGGGATGAACAATTTAAATAGCTCAACACAACTAACATAAGTGGTTTCTCCAAATACAACACAAAATATAATTTTTCATGACTACTGCACTTTTAGAATTATTCACCTTCCTCCCTCAATAAAATCCCTCATGGGAGCACACATTTGCAAATTAGGTGTTGTCTTAAGCACACCTGATGCAACTAATCAAGGGCTTTATTATCTATCTGGACTAGATAGAGGTTTGTGGACGACATTTGACTGCATGTTAGAAATATGGTTAAAGGCCCATTTAGACACAACAATTATCGCTCAAAATTCGCCTTTTGAGCGATAATCGTTATGTTTAACTGCACTGACTTCATGCAGTTTTCGTTAAGCTGTCGCTCAACGTTGTCTTTCAGCATGCTGAAAGACAACAATGAGCCTTATCGGGGATTCACAGCGGGATACAGCTGATACTATTGTTTCAGCTGTATCCCGCTCCCTGCTGACAGGCTGGGTATGAAGAACACAGCTGTCTAGCTGCGTTCTCCATACCCTTCTCGGGGCGTTCGGCTGGATAACAGCCGGGCGCTACATGCAGAAAACAGCTGGATGCAGAAGACAAGCAGGGCCACCCCGCTTGTCTTCTGCATCCTCCGCTCCGAGCGCTCGGCTGTATGACAGACGGGGGCTCCCAGCGGGGAACAGCTGGATGCAGAGAACAAGTGGCTCCCCGCTTGTCATCTGCATCCTCTGCTGGGATCGCAAGGTGATCGCTCAACGTTTGAGCAATCACCTTGTGCTTAAATGACACAACGATTATTGCTGAAAAGTCGCTCAAAAGACATCTTTCGAGCGATTATTGTTGTGTCTAAATGGGCCTTAACATAGTATGTTAGGCTGAAAGAAGACAATGTCCATCTAGTACAACCTGTTTCCAACCCCCTCTCCCCGGAAAGTGAAGACATCATTGCATAAACAAGGAAAATTATATAAAAAGTTAGCAAAGGCACTGACTGTTCCTATAGATACAGTTGGAAGCATAGTTTGCAAGTTTAAAGTTAAAGACACACTGGCTACACTACCTAAATGTGACAGAAAGAGGAAGCTATCACCGGCTGACACCAGATTCCTAAACAGGTAGGTGGTCAAATACCCTTGTATAACTGCAAAACACCTGCAGCAAGATTTGGTGGCAGCAGATACTGCGGTTTCAATTTGCACAGGAGTACAGCTCTACTGACCCAAAGCACAAGAAAAGTCAGCTCATGCCTAAAGCCATATAAATAAGCAACAGAAGTTTTGGGATTCTGTTCTGTGGAACATGAAACAAAAGTGAAACTTTTCAGGCCTGTGGATCAGCGGTATGTTGGGAAGAATAAAGCATATGCTAAAAAGAACCCCCTGCTACAGTGAAGTATGGCCGTGGCTGGGTGATACTCTGGGGCTGCTTTGTGTTGTTCTGGCTCTGGAAACCTCCAGTATGTAGAGGGCAAGATGGATTCAATCAAGTATCCAGGGCATCTTAGAAGAAATCATGCCTCTGTGAGGAAGCTGAAGCTTGGATGTCATTGGACCTTTATAATAGGACAATGATCCCAAACATACCTCAAACTCCACCAAGCCGTGGTTTCAGAAGAAGTCCTGGAAGCTTCTGGAGGGGTCTTCACAGTTGCCTGACTTGAACCCCGTAGAAAAAAATCTTTTGCGGGATGTGAAGAAGGCAATTGCAGCATTCAAACCCAAGAATATTGGTGAGCTGGAGGCCATTATCCATGAGAAATTGGGTAAGAGTCCTCAGGAACGCTGTCAGAAGCTGCTGTCGGGCTATGCATCACGGTTACAGCAGGTCATAACAGCAAAGAGCTCTAATTAGTACTAAAGACAATTCTCATGAGGGGGTTGAACAATTCTGAGACTGCAGGATTCTTTAAAAGTGTCATTTTGTGTTGAATTTGGAGAAGCCCCCTGTTATATTAGTTGCATTGAGATACTTAAATAGTTTTTGTTAGTTTTAGTTTTTTCTTTGCAAAGAGCCGGGAGTTCGTAAATTTAGCAATGAAACGTAATTTGGGGGTGAATAATTTTGATTGCAACTGTATATGATCAAACATGGTATGAATAGAACCCAAGGCAGGAAATACAATATTTGGGATCACAGTAAGAGTCAATAGAATTATTCTAGGTTAACGTATATTCAAAGCCTAATTTATTTTCCTTTCCATGAATATTTTGTATGTGGGTGTGTTTGTCGGGGGGGGGGGGGGGACATAATATATAAGGAACTTCTGCTGCAGCATTGAGGCTCGTGAAGGAAAAAAAGGAGGTGATTGGTTGGTTAAACTCTTTCCTATTGATGCTATGAAGGTGTTCAAAGCTCTAGTGCATATAACATTTGCAAAAGGGAAGCAGAATAGCCAGAGCAGGCACAAATATATTCAGTATTTTTATGCACTTGCACGAATGGGAAGGGGGGAGTAGTGGCACCTGGTGAGGAGCTCCTTTGTCTTTTGCTCTATGTACACCCATTTGTGTATTCCTATGGTTGAGAAATAAAATCTTGTTCTTTGCCTGGTTAGTGATTCCGATGATGGAATCAAGCATATTGTGTTGGAGTTACTTTTAAAAAATACTATTAATGTCTCAAGAGGACTGCCCTTAAAGGGGTTGTTCAGTTGTCAATTGTTGATGGCCTATTCTTAAGATGAGTGATCAATAGTAGAGAGGCGGGAGGCAGACCCACCGATCAGCTGTTCTCTGGGCTGGTGCACTCAGCTGATTTCCGCAGAAGTGTACAGCTCTGTTCCCACTGCAGTAACCCATCTTGGTATTGCATGCCAAGTGCCCATTCATTTAATTGAGAACTTAGCTAGCAATACCAAGCCAGGCCAGTGCAGTTGGAACAGAAATCAGCTTGGTACTTGAGCTCACTGACCCACAAAACAATCGACCGGTGGGGGTCCCTGGCACTAAACCCATCCCGAGAAAACGCCATCAATAATTTACCTCTTTAAGCTTGAAGATGGCCATACACCTCCCTGTAGAGATGCGTTGTTCAATATCATTCAATAGGTGAGAGCGACAAGCTGCTGTCAAACCAATCTGATCAGCTTCTATGAGGAGGTAAGTTCTAAGCTGGATCATGGTAAGACACTAGATATTGTACTGTATGTCCTGATTTTTCCAAACCATTTGATATTGTGACACATAAATGGTTGGGACATAACATGAGAATGCTTGGTCTGGTGGAAAATGTGTCTTTGGGCTCAGTGATGGAAAACAGTTGTTACTAAAGGCAAGGATTTAAGCCTGAAGAAGAACCCTGCGTTGGTTCTGAAATACTTTGTCCAGTTTTGAGCACCCCACTCTAAAAAAAGACATAGGCAAACTGAAGCAAGTTCAGAGAAGAGTTACCAAGATTGTGAGCCGTCTGCAAATCATGTCCTATGAGGAGCAGTTAGGAGATATGGGAATGTTTAGCTTGCAAAAAAGAGGGCTGAGAGGAGACTTAATAGCTGTCTACAAATATCTGAAGTGCTGTCACAGTGCAGAGGGATCAGCCATATTCTCATCTGCACAAGGAAAGACTAGAAGCAATGGGATGAAAGTGAAAGGGAGGAGACACAAATTAGATATTCGACAGTCAGGGTGATCAATGAGTGGAACAGGTTACCACGGGAGGTGGTGAGTTCTACTTCAATGGAAGTCTTCAAACAGAGGCTGGACAGACATCTGTCTGGTATGATTTAGTGATCCTGCATTGAGCAAGGAGTTGGACCAGATGAGGAACTTCTGGTCTTGGAACGGAATAAAATTGCTGATTCAACTGCCAAGCTGTCTGTCAATGTATCAATTATTAAAGCAGGCTGCAAACTCTTAATGTGATGGTATCTGAAGCCTCAAAGACTGTCCTGTATGTTTCCTAGGGTATCAGGTCTCCGGTTTCAGGCCTATGAGGGTGAGGGTACCTTCTTACATATATGGTGGAATTGCCCCAGACTTCACTACTTATACTAGCATGCTAAATCTTTCTAGTCTATAATCCAATAAAAGAGCTATTAATTGATACATTGATCTACAATTTCCTTAACATATACCTGGGTCCAGAAATGGTGAAGGGGATAAACGAAACCTTTCTATATTCGTGCATGGTACTGGTGGGACAGACAGCAGATAAGACAGTCTCCCAGAACCCCCCCCACCTTCATTCCTTTTCACTGAACTCATAACGGTCTCATTGTATGTTATAGTAACACCTTAAAAGGTGTAACTTATGTTAAACATTTTAGTTTCAGCCTATCATGTATTATTATTAACCTTGGAGGTATATACTTTTCCTGTGATGTCATTTATGGTATATAAACCAAATACACCTTTGAATAAATTAGAAATCATCTGATACCGCACAGGCTGGTGTGATATGTATTTCTCCTGGGTCCAGACTTCTGCACGAGATCTGGGATCATCTTCTCTTTGATAAACACATAAATTCTCCTTACATTTTTGGTCCTTCGTGACGGAAAGACTCACTGCAGAGGGAAGGGACAGCCTGGCTGTGAAAAGGTGGGTCTGAAGTACTCTCCAATCATTAAAAGACCTCCGTCTTGCTTAGACGTCATTAGAGGCCAGTCGGGCATCCTGTCTGAAACAGTGATGTTTTTCCGAACTAGCCTAAGAATTTAGAAGCCTCCCAGATAACGTGTAGTAAGTATAACAATGGTTAAACTTTTCTTCTCTCTTCTTCTGTATGCTTTGGTGTTAGTAAAATTTACAATGGGTATTGTAAAAGAGAAGCAAGTATAGAGGAATGGGTTGTCAAGGGACAATAGCAGTAGTCTATGTGCGATGTGTATTGTAAATTAGAAGCAAGTATAGACAAATTTGTTGTCAAGGGACAATAGCAGTAGTCTATGTGAGACCATAGGCATTGTGAGAAGGCTACAGGAAAGAATTACTCCACGCAGCACGTAAAAGAATCGGTTAGATGACGTCATGGGGCACAGGGGTGTCCAGGAACTTTACTTCTTATCTTACTACTACTACTTTTTCTTTGATATTGTGTTATAGAGTAACTAAGAATATAAAGAGGGCGGCCGCCTACTAACATATTGTAATATTTGTATTGTTGACTTATACTGCATGAAGCGAATGTGTGAGTGATTTGAGATAAGCGGATCTGATACGTGGGCACTGACCTCTAGGACACATTAAGGACCAGCCTTGCTGTGCAGGTTGTTTTCGGACAAGCCCCATATTGTGTTTTATGTTCACAGGCCCTACTCGGAAAGGCAAGAAGGAGTCTTCGTGTATATAGCGAAGCACTGATTCTGGTCAGGAACCCCTGCGTTTTCACTATACATTTTAGTGGCCAGAGGCTTGTTTTATGTTGTTTGTCTTGTAAATCGATGTCAAGAACATAATTACTAACAATGGGAAATACAAATTGTAAGGCATTCTCCTGTGCATGTCTCTGTTGTTGCCAATGACAGGAAGTCCTTGAAGGGGATAAGAAGTACATGGACAAGTTAGATCCTGACTGTCAAATATTGTGACATAAGGGGGGATAGAAATATGGATTTAAAAAATAAATTAAAAGTTCCAAGTTGTAAAGAATTATGTGATAAAATACGGACAAAATCAGCTAAAGATCAGCAGAAATACGAATTATCCGCTGCTGAAGCCTGGTTAAAAGAAGCCCCAAACTGTCACGCCCATATAAATAGAGCCCCGACAGTTTTGATAAACAATTCAAAGGGTTAATGAGGAGTTACAATTAAATGGAAAGAGCAGATAGAAAAATTCTAGGGCCAGATTGGAGTTCTGTAGAAGGAAATTAGAATGGGAAGGGCGGAGATGGTAGAACTCTTCCATAGGATAACTAGGGGGAGAGAGATGATACTAACACTGCATATAATCAGCCATTATAAAGAATGCGTTTGTAAGTGCAGTAAAGAAGGAAATAGGAGGTTATATAATGATGTCGTAGAATTCCTTTGCGGAATCACGGCTTACTCAAGTTGGAATGTTTACACCCCTCCATATTAATTCTGAATTGATAATGCGCATAAGAAGTTTTCACACTGACACGAGGTTCAGCATGCATAGCTTCCTCAATTCTAACTTTAATGATCGGCGTGTAGCCTATTTTAAGAGTTTAACATATCCGCCCATCTGGGCAGGTCAAAGATTACATAGATACAACGTATTGTTTAATTATTGGATAAGCATCTTGCAATTCTTCCATCCTCCGGTCATCTGTGATTGGCCATCAGGTGGTGGATGAAATGAGTGGGTTGTCCTGGAGCCACGTGTGGTTCCTTCGATATGATTGGATGTTACATCATGAACTATAAATTGCACAAACCTCCCATATTATTTGCATACGTTTCCAGTAAAATTGCTTGGGTAATTTCTGCGGTGGCTGTTTCAGACTGTGGTTGTCCGTCTGAGTTATACTGTCCTCCAAAATTGCAAAACAGATGGAAAATGTAACGTGTTTATACTATATATTATCTTGTCAGCGTTTTGAGTACAGAAGTTTCATGTTGGCTTCCCCATGTCAGCAGAGTTATAAAACAGATATTTTCATATGAGCGGAAGTACCTATTGCATAACTGTAAGAACATTATATTTGTAGCAAGACAGAAAGCAAATATGTATACAGAATGTTAAATTGACAACTGTCTACTGCCAAGGCCCACGGATCCATATAGATATATACTGGGCTTCCACCACAGACCCCCCTTGAAACTATCTGTTTCACTAAACTCGCCCTGCTCCGTCCCACCCCAATCCCCCACCGCTGACCCTAGACTCGCATTGTGTTGTAGACGACTGGGCCTATTACTGCCATGGGGGTATAGGATGGTTCGACATCATCACATTCTGGATCCATGATGACGATGGTTGCGCTGACAGTGGGCTTTTTGTTGGACGTCGTAGTGGGACAGGTGGACCAGGCAGTCATCAGGGTCGGAATACACTGTATGCAACGACAAACAGAAATTAGGATGACTATAAAGGTGACAAATATAATTAATAACTTCCTTATCAGAATAACCTCTTGTGCAGAATGTTCTGAAAACTCAGTAGAGTGGCGGTCTTTCACAACTGTCGCTTAGGCTGTAAATGCCCCTCTGATACCTAGGTGTGGGTTCATGGCAATCGGGTCTTTTGGTACATGTGGAGGTCTAGGCTACCACCTGGGATCTCGAGGCATTAGGCATTAGGTGCGACCTTTACTATTTCAGGTAAACACTGCATAACTGGTATAGAACCCGCCTTCTTGACGTTACCTCGATTCATCGACAAGAGTGCAAGAAGTTAGCGCTTCTTAATGGCAACTGCGTCTTTACCTGCGGGTCACGTTTTGTCTGGAATGTAGGTACAAGTCTCCCTTATCATCTTACAGACACTCCCTTTTTTGGCTAAATCGTACCTAGTGCCATTCTATTTTGGAAAGTCATAGTCGAGGTAGGTCCTATTGGTAGACTAGTCCCTATAAGGCGTCTCTAGTATAATTTATAAACCGCTGTTAATTATAATAAACATAATTAATCCAGTCAACATTTATTTACCCTAATAAATCAGGAAAATTCTTTAAAAACTCGTCAGGTACCCCCCTTGGCTGTCTTATGACGTCAACGTACATGTGTGGGTCAAAACTATCACCAGGAGCCTCTCTTCTCACTCTAATGTGCTGTACTAGAAGTACATACTAGTAGTGTGCACAGGTACGCACGGCGTGGGACTACCTAATCTTCACCCACACCAATGTCCCTCCTGGAGATAGTCCTAATGGTGAACACGTCCAGGTCGCCTCACCCTTGCGTCAGGGTTTTCCCACTGCCCGTAAGTCCCTACTCCTAGGAGGGGGGGGGATCCCTACCTCACCTTAGAGGGAGGCCATGGATTCCCTGGGCTCATTTCCGGGCATCCATACCCTCTATCTGTACAAGTTAACACCCCACAGGGTGTGCCCTCGCCGGAACCTAAGGTCTTCTGCACTATCCCTTGGCAAATGGGAATTCCACTGACAATCCATCTTAGGAGATCGGGGCAGGCACAGTACTAGTACATTTCTCCTTTTCTTTGGTAGCGTATGTGGTTGGCATTATCGGAACTGGCTCTTCATCTTTTTTAAATAAGGGAAATATTGGTGAGTTCCCCAAAAATCTCCCTCTACCCTGCCTAATTGCCTGGCAGGTGTAGTTTCCAGGGTAGTCAGTAATACTCTCTCCGGTGCAAGACACTTAAGTAGTTATAGAGTATTCCTTCTTCCATTTCTCACGGACAGTGTAATTAGCGGAAATGTTCGTGAAGAGACTAATAAACCACTCTTCAGCATCTACAGGGAGATTTAGGGGGACCATCCCCGAGTGTAGTCGGGCACTACCGCACACGCAACAGTTAGACTTGTTGCTCCTGTTAGCATTGTACCTCATCAACATTGAACGAGTTATACTGGAAGGTAACCATACCCCCATATTCTTCCGACTAAGGATTCCAGTTGCCACCCTCCTCTCTCACTAGCCCTAACCAGAGTAATGTCCTTGGCACAACTAAGACTGGTCTCCCGGATCTGAAGCTTTCTTACAGTATGAAGCATGGATGGATCCATGTAAGTCTTTCGGCTAGTTTCACAGCTGTGGCAGTAGTCAGAAGCACCTGGTAGGGGCCATCAAATCGGGGCTCAGGAGGGTGCTTCCTGGGGAACTTCTTGATGCGCACCCAATCCCCAGGCTGCAAGATATGTGTCCCAGTGTCTGCCTCTGAGTCTGGAAGAGAACACCTGTGTACCTTCGTTTACCTCATTCACTTCCGGTACCCTGTATCTGCAGATTACCTCATTCATGAGCTTCTGTGTGGTTATCTGCTCATTTACCTTAGTATCAGGGTGGGCCTCCAACCTGAAAAAGACTCAAGCAACAACAAGCACATGTTCATACTCCCCAACAGGTGTGAGCTGAATGTGGTCAAATTGGCAATCCCTGAAATGGGTAGAGTGGTCAAGGCAAGTGTTATATGGCCACCTTACTTCTGTCCGGACTTGCATATGGCAAAGATCATGCTAACTGGACAAATGATGCAGCAGCTACAGAGAACCTAGGTGTCACCCATTCTTGTTCAGTGTCGACGTCATCGCTGCTTTTGATTCTGTGTACCAGTTGGGCCATCATGGGGGACAGGGACCTCTGTAGGCAAGTTCTGTTGATTGTTCGCCATACGCCGTCCTGTTCTGTCGCTCCCGTCTTTTAGCCCATCTGCTTTCTTTCCTCGTTGACTTGTAACTGTAAAGTCCTTGACATATCAAAGTCCAAAGTATTTATCAGAGTCCAAAGTATTTATCAAAGTCCAAAGTTTTTATCAAAGTCCAAAGTTTTTATCACTGACTCATGCTGTCAGTATTTATTCTTCTTTCTTCCATGGCTTGAGGGCCGCTGCCTTTGCTGTGTTGTTGGCGAGGGTGTCATCTCTCGCTTCTCCGTTGTAGAAATCGGTGTGGATTCTCCATTGCCAGGTAGTAGTAGTAGGGTTTCCATGAGACTCTGCACCGCTGCACCATTCTTAATTGGCTGTCCTACTGAGATAACAAGCTGTCTGGCCTTCCATATTGGGCCATAATCATGAGCTATGCCAAATGCATTCCAGGAGTCAGTGTAAAAAGTTGCCGACTTACCTTCCACCACTCCACACGCCTCAGTGAGGGCCTCCGGTTCCGCTTCTTGCCCTGAGACATGCGGAGGCAGAGCTTCTGCGTTTAGGACATCTTGTTGTGTCACCTCTGCATATCTGGTTCGGAATCATCAATCCTCACCCTGATACCATCTACAAAGAAACCTCAAAATATGCATCATTAACAGTGTGTACATCACTACAATAATGTCAGAATCTTGTTGCACAGAATTTTAACCAATTTTAAAAAATAGCTGATCTGCCATACTCAAATCACCTATGCCTCCCCTCCCCCCAGGAATACCTGATTAAAAGAAGAGTAGCCGGGTTCAAGGTATTACAACATTGGGAAGAGATATTGGGGAAGGCATGGAAAGAGCACATTGTAGCCGGATCTAATAGGCCAGAGATAAGTGCTTGGGTTGCACTTGCATGAGTATGTTCTGGGTGTCATTTGGGGTGCGGACCACTAGGGGGTAGTCCAATAACAACTTAGAAGATTTGTCAGCCATTGCCTGTACTGCTGCCACCGCACAAGCAGATGAGGGAGCTCCTCGAGTCACTGGATCTAACCTCATGGCTGTGGTTGTCCTCCGTGCTTTTGTGTCAATACTGTCGTATGGGTGGCAGTATGAAGCAAGGCCCTGAAAGGTGCGGAATTTGGCAACAGTGTATGTACAGGTATGGCCTGCAGAACTTGGTTAGTCTTTGGAGGCCTCCAGGCCTTACAGCCTTCTGCAAGAGAAATTAACAGTGAAATTGTGGCCGGTTGGCAGTTTTTCCGAAGCATCAGCACACAGCACCTGATCTGTGTGGCTGACCCTTCACCCCCTTTTTTTTTTTTTTTTAAACTAGGGGAATACTGTTTGACCCAGGGGTGTGTATCCGGGTCTCGTATATATTATCATGGTGGGTATATTCAATTTTCCTATGTCTGTCTTGTAGTTGTCCCATAATTTGTCAGGAACCGTGGAAAGCTGAGTTTGGGACAAGAGAAAAAACAAAACTTTTTCTTCTGGCTATCTATGATTCTTACCCCCTCCTTGGATAAGAGACGTGTTCTTGCATCATCTAGCTCCACCCCTCTGAGTGTGGCTAATCACTTACTTCCTTATTCTCTCATTCAATGTTTGGCAGTCCTTGGGCACACATCGCAACTCAATAAAGATAAAGTCTTATGCATCACACAATTTACATTTTACAAATTACGAGTCAATCTGCCCCGTTCCTCCTGTGGATACCTGGCCTTATCGTTACCTGCTTGTTTCCTATTCCTTGGCTTCTCTGCAGTTTCTCCACAGTTTCTCTTACTCCCTGTAGTTTATTTATTTATTTTATATTGTCTGTGAATATACGTTACTTGTGCTGGGACTACAGGGCAAGTAACTTCCTCTTTTCAGAATCTCTCCCTCCCGTGACAGCCCAGCGACAGGATTACAAGGGATTACAATTTTTACTTTTACAACAGTTTTTGTCCCAGACTTCCGGCGACCGGGCAGATGCAGTCTTAGATGCCGGGCATCTCCATCTGATTGGTAATGTACTGCAATTCTCTCTATTCACTAAACTGTTATATTGAACGCTGGTGCCTTTGGCGTGTATTAATACAGACGCCATTTCAACCCACCTTCTCTTCCCCTTTTCAGGTCTCTTAGGGAAATTCTAACGTCTAATGCATAAATCACATATATTATGTTGTAACTTTACGGTCACAGCGGTGACCACCTAACATTGTATGTGGTTACAATTGAATTGGGGACTGCTAACATGTATGCTGTTGGGGACTTGGCAAACATAGACGTATTTTCTTGTGGGCATGGTGGGCTACGCAGTCTGTATTCTTAAGAGCCCCCTCAGGATGTGAGTGGCATATAACTTTTTACATTTATGTGACGGGTGTATAACAAAGTTTAGAGATTACATAATAAAACATACGAGTAGTTTTAACATCCAACATTAGTTAAATAACTAACAAATGTTGGAGCACAAGAATCGCTTTGCTTCTATTAGGAGTTCCACTTCTTCTTTTTAAATGAACTTAGCAGCCTTTTTTTTCTTCTTTTCCTCCAAACACACTTACGGGCACAAGCCTATACTTCTATGCTATTGTTAACGTTTAACAATTCAAAGGCAACACAGTTTAGTAGTCTGTCTTTTACTAGAAGGGATCCAATAATGCAACCTAACCTATAAAGTCCAAACCCACAGCGCGCCACTGTGTACGGTGCATTATCTTGGCTATAACCCAGCCAATGCAATGCTCATTGCTAACAATCCCTTCTTACAGCTGAGCAGGACTGATACTAATTCTATATAATAACTCAGCAGGATTAGCTCTACACAACAGACAAGCACACTAACTTTATATAAAGGACAGGCAGGACGTTTTAAACACACAGAAAGATTGCTTGATTAATCAATGATAACTTGACTCTCCACCCCTTCCACACTTTCCTGGAGGGTGTAAGAATTAACCTCGGTACAATGTTCGCTGCCTTTCAATTTCAATCATGGCTGCCAGATTTATGATTATAGAAGTCTCCTCAGACGCCAGACACAATATGCCCCGCCCTAGAGTCTCTAGCATTTCTGTCGCTACACAGTTTATCAATCTACCCTCAGACGGAGGGATCTACTCGTGGACATTCAAACGATAAACAAATATTTGTGGACACACACAAATAGACAGAGCACCAGTACGGCTGGTTTTAGTCTTACTGCCCCTCGGGATCCGGTCTGTCAGTTCCCTTTCTTCGGAAGCCTTTTACCAGACTTTACCGAAGTAGCGATACCTGCCCAGACGTTTGACGGCTTTCTGACCCTTAGGCTTTGTAACCAAACCAGACCAGAGCAGGAAAGCCTTCCCGTCAAACTACCCTCACAGGTCCCTTACTCTTAGGTTTTGTAACCAAACCTGGACCGAGTAATCGGGACACCTGCGCAGGGTCAACCCCCCCCTTAAGGCAGCTACTGACCTCGCCACTCGACCAGTACTCTCAAAACAACAGGCATGTAAACATTCCTTTATATCTTATGACAGGTTCTTATCATGTGATCGAGACTTAAAGAAGTACCTGTCGTCGTGCGTCTCCAAATCTATCGGCCTGGCACGGCACATAGGCAAGCCCGGAGTTAGCCACACAGGTATAGATAATTAATTTATCCTACCGTGTATTTGGTGGGCCCGCTAAGTCCAAGGTTGTCTATGTCCGTGCCTTGTGTCCGATTTCTTCGGAGCCTATCGATCACAGTCCCATCTGGGGTGCCACTGTCGTAGAATTCCTTTGCGGAATCACGGCTTACTCAAGTTGGAATGTTTACACCCCTCCATATTAATTCTGAATTGATAATGCGCATAAGAAGTTTTCACACTGACACGAGGTTCAGCATGCATAGCTTCCTCAATTCTAACTTTAATGATCGGCGTGTAGCCTATTTTAAGAGTTTAACATATCCGCCCATCTGGGCAGGTCAAAGATTACATAGATACAACGTATTGTTTAATTATTGGATAAGCATCTTGCAATTCTTCCATCCTCCGGTCATCTGTGATTGGCCATCAGGTGGTGGATGAAATGAGTGGGTTGTCCTGGAGCCACGTGTGGTTCCTTCGATATGATTGGATGTTACATCATGAACTATAAATTGCACAAACCTCCCATATTATTTGCATACGTTTCCAGTAAAATTGCTTGGGTAATTTCTGCGGTGGCTGTTTCAGACTGTGGTTGTCCGTCTGAGTTATACTGTCCTCCAAAATTGCAAAACAGATGGAAAATGTAACGTGTTTATACTATATATTATCTTGTCAGCGTTTTGAGTACAGAAGTTTCATGTTGGCTTCCCCATGTCAGCAGAGTTATAAAACAGATATTTTCATATGAGCGGAAGTACCTATTGCATAACTGTAAGAACATTATATTTGTAGCAAGACAGAAAGCAAATATGTATACAGAATGTTAAATTGACAACTGTCTACTGCCAAGGCCCACCGATCCATATAGATATATACTGGGCTTCCACCACAATGAGATACATGATTACCCTTAGGATGGGATCATTGCAGGATGTTTTGGAATATGCAAAACATGCAGAAAAGTTTTACAAAGAAAAGGTTGGGAAAGTGAGAGTTTTTATACAGGGAGAAGAATGTGACACGACGGTTCAAGAAAGTCAGAGAGGTCATTGGACAGCGAGAGGATGTGAAAGTAGAGGCAAAGGAAGAAGCAGAGGTGGGATACAGCTCGGGGATTTAAATGTGTGTTTGAATGATTGGAAATCTGGTGATTTTGCCTGAGGATGCCCAGAGAAACAATGCTCACAGGCACCTTGGGGAAAAATGACTAAGAGGGATGGATGTACAACACTTGGAGGATCTCTTGGCAATTTCTACTGCCTGAGATAGATCTCCAGGTGAATGGGCTGATGATTACTTTCCTGGTGGGCTCAGGAGCCACCAGGGCATTAATACATCCCAATATATACCCAATGTAAAATGTAGTAATAGTCATATCATGGTAAAAGGGGTTAATGGACGGACCCACAGGGAATCCCTCTCTGAACCAGTTATAACAGACCTAGAGACAAATAAGCCTGTGAAATGTCAGATTATATAGTCTTAAATATGTCCAGTAAAATGGTTGAGATAAGATATTATGATAAAATTAGGTACACCTTCACCAGAGTACCTCAGGGCTGCTGTGAATCTCCAACAATTTTCTCCCAGGCTATGTCAGCAAACTTAGCTGACTACCTCTAGGATGCTGGAACTGGGCTACTACTGTATGTTGGTAGCTAGCAGCAGACAGTGGAGCGAATTGTGGGGGGACACAGTCGAACCCTTGAGGTTTCTTTATAAGCAAGGCCATAAAGTAAACAGGTAGAAACTCCAATACTGTCAGCAAACAGTTAAATATCTGGGGTATAACCTGTCAGATGAAGGTAGGCAAGCAATTCTGGAAGTCCCAAAACCACGAGCAAATTCTGTCCTTTTTGGGAATGACAAACGTCTGCAGAGCCTGGATCCTAAATTATGCATCCCTGACAGCACCTCTTACCAGACTCATCTATGATGAACCTCTTTCTGCAGCTGACAGGATCCAGTGGGATGCACCCTCTGAGGAAGCCTTTGTCAGGTTAAAACAGACTCTGGTGGGCACATCAGTCTTGGGGGCTGCTGAACTACAGCAAGCTCTTTGTGCTGTTGACTCAAGGGAAGGATATATGACCTCTGTGTTAACTCAGGCACACAGTGGGAAACAGATCGCTGGCATACTACTCCTGCAGACTAGATCCAGTGGCCGAGCGCTCCCACCCTGTGTACAAGCGGTAGCAGCGGCAGCTGAAGCAGTCAGACCTGCCACTATAGTGCTGTTCCGCCACTCACACTGTGTACCGCACGCAGTTGGTTATACTCATATCTTTGTCCTTCCAGACATCCCTCCTACATGACACTACTGCTCTCACAGCCACACCTGACAACTGAGGGATGTACTACGCTCCATCCATCTACCTTACTGCCTATTTCTTCAGACGGTCCTCCATACAACTGTCTAGGAGAGATGGCACATAAGGTGTTACCCAGACCAGATCTGCAGGATGTATCTCTTGTAGATGCTGAATACACTCTTTGTAGATGGGTTGGACATCTCTGCAGAAGGAAAAAAAACTATCTTACCTAAATCGTTCTTCAGATATGCAGCAAATTTGAGCCATGGCCTGTGTCATTTCTCAACAGGGGGGATGGTAGCACTCATATCGAAAGTATTCACAGCCTATGCGTTTACAAACTACTCTAAAAATTTTTGTTTATCTTATATTCCCTTGTGCCTTGTGTTTAGCACAAATAATACAAGACCATGGAGGGGATGCTGTCCTACACCTCAGTATCCCCTCCAACACATTTGTATGGACTACATAGAATTAAACAAATGTGAAGGTAAGAAATACTGCCTAGTTATTATAGATGCTTTAGCCAAGTGGATAGAAGTGTTTCTCACAGGTCAGTCGCATGAAGCCTCAGTGGCTAAAGCATTACTAAGGGAAATAATACCAGGTGATTGGGTCCTCATCAAGGGGATAAAGAAAAAGAACTGGAAGACCCCAAAGTGAGAAAGACCTTACCAGGTACTCCTGACCACTCCTGCTGCAATAAAGATTGCTGAATGGCAGACCTGGATTCACCATTCTCACTGTAAAAAGGTAACACAGGCAGAGCAGGGACAGTGTGCTGAGGGGGTCTAGTTTAGCCCATTACAGGGGGGTGGGGGGGGCACATTAGGTGGTCTCCATCTCAACTCGGTGAAGAAATCCACACCCTTTCCCCATGGGCCTCCTCGGTAAGGACAAAAATAACAGGAATAACATTTATTTTCGGTGTATTGGTGAGTCTGGGGAACGCTATTGATGACAGCCCTGAAATTGTCAGAGGTCATCATCATATTACCCGATCCTACACGATGGGGGAATGGTGGAAGAGCTCTGACCATTGTCTGTATATAGTATCCCTCACTCTCCACCCCGCTATACTGTGCACATCTCCAGCCCCTTTACCTTCTGTATCACCCCATTACTTGTGTAAGCTCGATGGAGCAGAACCCTCACCCCTATTGTTTCCATCAGCTGATTACTATGTATCCGTGGTTCTGTATTTTTTGTACTTTTGTGTTTCTGTATTCCCCCTGTCTATGTAAACACTGTGGAAATGTTGGCGCTATACACATAAAGATTATTATAGATATGTGTCAGATGAGGGACTTGTTGGCATTGTACACAAAGGAATAAGGCGTGGCTAGATGCTTGCCTGGCTTGATAGTACTCTTAGTCAGGCCACATCCCTGGTGGCCATTTTAGTGCTAGTCATGGCCTGCGGCCATTTTAGTACCTGCTGCAATACCCTCGGCTGTCGCCCAGGCGCCACCTTGGCTTCACACCTCCCATAGATGTACCTTTTACCTAGCATCCCAATGCTTGCACTGATTGTAGTACACAACACTAGTGATTAGTGCCTTCTTTGACTTGTGCAGGAATAGTAAGAACCCTCCATCACTGTCCTCTGTGTGTTGATGATATGTAGTCTACCTTATTAAGTGTGGGTTATAAGATAGGGTCAGTATGATACTGTGGGATATTTAGTCGTAGCAGAGGAATATGTATGGTCTCCTTCAGATAAGTGTCAGGTAGTGAGGGGACAGGTTGCTATGGATGACGGTAGTGCTGACAAGGATCAGAGATAGTAGGCAGCAGGACAGCAGAGATGATTACATGATGCAGATAGTCCTGGGGTAAGACAGTGAAGGAATGAAAGTTTACAGTAGTATTAAATGAAGTTGACAGACAATGGCTTGAGTGCTGGCTCTGTGTGGTGGGGTTAGCTCACAAATGGTTAAATCATCTGTTACATTGGAATGCTTGTTTCACTTTCACCCTCACCTTTCAGCTTTAGAGTTTAGTGAGAAGAAGTGAGGGGGGAGTGTGTGACTGACTCTCTAACGTAGTAGTCTGAGAGCGATGCTCTGCTTGCTTGAAATGAATAGACTTGTAATGAAGATGATCAGGAATTAAGTTTAATATAAACTTGTGTGAATAGGGAACATACATTCTTGCTGTTATTTGTGTACATGTTAGTTCTGTAATTGGTTTGCAGTGCGTTTGATTGTTAAATGGTGTTTTCAATGTGATAATGTCATGTAAGAAAAAATAATAATAATTAAGTTGTTAATAATGTGAGACCTGAGTGTTCCTATTAAGGGAAAAATATTCCAAGGATACTGCAGTTAGCTGTAGGAGTCTAAAACAGTTAAAGCTTTGTTTATCTTACTCCATCACCTCTCCTTGATAAGAGAAATTCCTGAGGGGGGGTTGTTAAGGTTGGAGGATTAAGCGGTTAAGTGTATAGAGAATTATATGTTATTAATAATTATATGAGATAGAAAGACATGACTGTACGATAGATAAAAGTTAATGACAAGTGGCATGGGGGGCGTGGCTTGGCATAGGAGAGGGAGGCCGCACATCTCGGAGCTCCGCTGCCACTGACTCTCAGAAAACCAGAAAACAAAGAAAATAGCCCATACCCGATGATGACTAGAGTGGGGAAGAGGAAGGCAGACCAGCCACAGATCCAGGGATCCCCTATAAGTCGGTTCCTGCACGGAACACACGCCGCCGGAGCGGGAAGACGGCTCTCCAACATGGCACTGGGTCAGCGCGACAAGCCCGCGCTGAAGCAGAGTGGAGATCCAGCAACCCTATCCACAGGCCAGGTGAAGGCAGGAGAGCCCCATGCTGGCACACCGCCAGGGCAGAGAGAGAAGCCCATACAACAGCGGAGCAGAGCCATACCCTGAGGGAAGGAGAAAATCCCCTGCCGACTAGACCCAGGGGCTACAGACAGAAAAGAGCGGGCAGCCAGTACAGGGTGCAGAAGCACCACCTTCAAATGCCGGAGGAGCAGCGCAGCTCCACACCAACACGGAGCAGGGGCAGCAAGAAGGACTAAGGGAGCAGTGGACCAAGAACCCAGGTACCTCACCACCAAACAGAGCCCAACACCCTGAACAGGATGGGAGGGGGAATAGGGCAGAGACCCCGAGGTCACCAGCGAGACATTCCACTGTACCCACACTCTACACAATTGGTAATGAATCCCATGAAACCCCCAGCCAGGGACACAGCCCTAACGCAAAGGGTGGCAGAAAGGGACCTGATGCAGACCATACCCCTCCCCGGAAGGACAACCCAAGCAAGAGCGGGGTAATGCAGGGAGATAATCCTATCCCTATCGCCCGACCTCCTTCTCAACAGAGAGACAACAGCAGAGATATAAATACCTTCCATGACTACAGCTCCCAGTAATTTCCCGAAACAGAAGCTCCTGGCAATCATACAGCGCCACCTGCAGACGATTCCCAAACACTACAAGCACTCTGGGTCATGATACGTGCCCTACCGACCAAAACAGACTTAGAGATGCAGATACGATGTATAGAAGAGAAACACGAGAGGGCCATCGCGGCAGTTAACCACTCAGTACAGGCCTTTACAGAACGGGTGATGGCGCTAGAAGAGAACCCCGAGGTCTCCTATATGGACTTTCAACAGCTAACAAGCTTCATAGAAAAACAGCAGAAACAGCTCAGTGAGTTAACTTTCCACCTCGACGACGTCGAAAACAGAGGCCGCCGCAACAACCTAAAGCTGAGAGGCGCCAGAAGCGCTCTATGAGTGTGTAACAACCGTCTTCAACAAGCTACTACGCCGTCCGGAAGACAGGACAATAGAGCTGGACAGGGTCCACAGAATGATGGGCGGGAGAACAAGGAACCCCAATCTGCCAAGGGATGTCATCTGCCGAGTGCACTTTTACAGACAAAAGGAGGAAATCCAACGCATGGCATGGGAAAGAAGTCCAGTTAACTTTAACGGAGTGGAAATTACTATCTTACCAGATGTCTCCAGACTGACCCTCAATAGTCGGTGACTGATAAGACCACTTGTGGACGCAGCACGCCAGGCGGACGCGACCTACAAATGGGGCCACCCCTTTCATTTAATATTACACAAGCGAGGCCGCCTGTACACCGTCAGATCACCCACAGACCTGGACAGAGCTTTCAGGTTCCTAGAAGTCCTGGCGGTGCCCATTCCAGACTGGACTATGCCCATGGACACGGCACAGAGCAACCCGTGACCCGCGAAGGACCCAGGGAACCTTTCCAACCGGCAAGGCAGCAGGGACCGAGACTAACAACCAATCAAAGAAATCGAGACTTATTGTGCCCCGCCAGCAGATACCCTACGAATGACGGCGGCGCGTTCCCCAGTCTCTTACCCGCCGGACGGGCTGAAAGCTGTCTAATTTTGTCTCTTTGCTTCCTCTTGTTTTTTTCCCACAGTACTACTTCTAATGATAGTGGCATCCCGCAAGTTCCGAGTAAGAAGGTTATAGAGGAACAGATACGGAATCGGTGGTCGTTTTCCTTGTTATCTGATCTCCGAGTTAGACAGCGGCCTTAACAGTAAGTGCACTTCCACGTTACCTCCAGTAGGGCATCAGGGGGCCTGGCTTAACCCCTTTTTTGAGGGGGGGAAACAGGCTCCCTGACTAAAATATAGTTGCTAGCCACCGGGCTAGCCTTAGTTGTGTTTGTCCCGGATTAGTTTTCCTTGTGTGTCGTGTAAGTGTCCATCCCCCCACCTCTTTTTTTTTCTCTTCTTCTTCCACTCTCCCCTCTCCTTCCCCCTCTCTCTCTATATCTTTCCTGATTCTCAACTTGGTGCTTTCACTACCCCTTCTTTTTGCAACCTGATCTTCTCTCTTTCGCAATGTCAGGCTCCGCTAACCTCTCCATAATCTCCATTAATGCGCAGGAACTGAACGTGCCAGAGAAGAGGTCCTCCATCCTCCACCTCCTCTGGAAAAGAAGAGTACATGTGGCCTTTATCCAGGAGACCCACTTCCGCACGAACAAAAGCCCCAGATTTGCAAACGACAGATTTCCAAACACCTACCACAGCACAAATGCGGAATCCAAGTCCAAAGGGGTCTCCATCCTTATCGCCAACTCCGTCCCATGGGAGCAGGAAGAGGTCCGCTGTGATCCGGGAGGTAGATATATTTTCCTCAAGGGGAAACTCACTGGCACACAAATCACACTAGCGGCCATCTATTCACCCAACTCCAACCAGGTGTCCTTCTTAGAGGAGATCCTGGAGGAGCTGGAGGAATTTCAGGAGGGCACCCTGGTCCTGGGAGGAGATTTTAACATGCCGTTGGACCCAAGAATAGACACATCTAAAGGCAGCGGTAACCTTCCCAGGTCAGTGTACCGCAGGATCAAAAATACATTACACAAGTATCAGTTGGAAGACGCCTGGAGAACCTTACACCCCACCACAAAGGACTACACGTTCTTTTCCCAACCACACAACTCATACTCCAGAATCGATTTTTTCCTCCTCCAACTCTCATCCCTAGCGAATCTAGTCTCGGCTACAATAGACACCATCACATTTTCAGACCACGCAATGATCATACTAGCGCTGAAATTACCTACCCTGCACAATAGAATATGGCATTGGATATTCAATACACGGCGAACTCAGACGAAATCCGCACAACATTAAGGAAATACTTTGAACACAAAGTCACTCCAGAGGTTGACCCACTAACGGTATGGAAAGCACACAAGTGCGTGATACGGGGTTTCTGTGTAGGCCTTGGCTCACGCATTAAAAAGGAACGTAGCGCACATCTCAGGGGACTCCTGGATCAGATCCAGGCACTAGAGTCCTCCCACAAATCGACACTAGACAGAGAGAAGGGAACAGAATTACTACGGTTGAAGGAGCAGGTCCGTTCCCACTGTCTGGGAAAGGCAAAAGTGAGCCTGACGAAATGTAGACGTCATTTCTTTGAATTTGGAGACAAACCGAGCTGCATATTGGCCCGGGCCCTCCGCGCAGCAAGAGCTAGGGCCTACGTTCTACACATTAAGAACTCCGAAGGCCACACACTACATCTTCCCGAACAAATCACAGAAGCGTTTTGGCAATATTACTACTCTTTATATAACCAATCTCCACCACAGTCCGAGCAAGCCAGAGAACACAAGAAAGCTAGGATCCACGAATGCCTACAATGATCAAACATTCGCAGATTCCCAAAGGAGGCCATAGAACTGATGGAGGCCCCAATATCCCCGACTGAGCTAGCAGAAGCGCTGACAGACTCTCAGACAGGGAAAGCGCCAGGTCCAGATGGGCTAACCCTATCATATTATAAGAAATTCGCAGAAACACTTACACCCCACTTCATCCAAGCCTTCAATTCCATAACATCCGGAAACAAAATACCTAGAGATACCCTAACAGCACACATAGCGGTCATCCCTAAAGAAGGGAAGGACCCAGCGCAATGCCAGAGCTACCGCCCCATCTCTTTACTTAACGCAGACCTGAAATTATTTTCTAAAATTCTGGCAAATAGGATCTCCCCCTACTTATGTAACAATACACAAAGACCAAGTCGGCTTCGTCCCATTAAGAGAGGCAAGGGACAACACAACCAAAGCCATTAACCTAATACACCAGGCGCACAGACTCTCCAAATCGATATGCCTTTTATCCACAGATGCAGAAAAGGCATTTGACAGGGTGGAGTGGGACTTCCTATTTGCGACAATTACCCACGTGGGTATGGGCCCTAACATGTTACACTGGATTACAGGCCTATATTCCAGCCCATCCGCGTCCGTTAGAGTAAACAGCCAGCTTTCAAAGCCATTTTCCATTTCAAATGGTACAAGGCAGGGCTGCCCTCTATCGCCACTGATCTTTATAATATGCCTGGAGCCACTGTTGTCACAAATACTTAATAACCCAAACGTTAAAGGGATCACGGTGGGGGAGGAAGAATATAAGATCGCCGCATATGCGGACGACCTCCTGTTCTTTATCTCCAACCCACGAATCTCCTTACCAAACCTATTGGCAGAAATTAACCACTATTCCAAAATATCAAACTTTAAAATAAACTATCATAAGTCAGCAGCTCTTAACATCTCTCTCCCACAACATTTTGTGGAGGAATTAAAGGACTCGTTCTCATTTCAGTGGGAAAAGAATCACATTCAATACTTGGGGACCAAGCTAACGCCAAACATTGAGGACCTATACCCCGCCTACTTTCCAGCACTCTTAAGCGAAATTCGACAAGACCTCAACTCTTGGACCAAAGGGACTTTCTCTTGGTTCGGCAGGGGAGCAATAATCAAAATTAATATACTCCCCAGTATACTATACCTACTTCAGGCCCTTCCCATACAAGTGCCAAGGCTCTTCGTCCAGCATTTACAATCACTCACGTCCACATTCATATGGGCAGGAAAGGCCCCACGGATAGCAAGAGACACTTTATCTCGGCCGAAAAGCGAGGGGGGCATGGGACTACTAGATTACGTAAAATACCACCAGGCAGTACACTTAGTACGTATGGTGGACTGGCACCGGCATGCAGCCCTTAAACAGTGGATAGCAACAGAACAAACAGCAGCCCTGGCGCCGTTAGTAGCTCTCCCATGGTCTGAGGGACAAGCCCCCACAGAACTAGCACTCCATCCTACAATCGGCCCCACGCTAGGGATCGCCATCAAAGTACTAGCCAGGAAAGACATTTCTCCCAGGCCCTCACCCATGTTCCCGGTTCTGGGTAACCCGAGATTTCCCCCAGGCAATGAGAACAAAGTATTCCGTGCAAGGATTACCGAAGGCAGATTCCGGGCAGAACATTTTATGCAAGAAGGCCAGTGGCTCCCACTGGAAATGCTCAGAGGGAATACGGACTCACCCCAACTCCCATTATGGCAGGCATTACAAGTAAGACACTTTCTATCTACGCTACCCCGCCCCACTACTTTTGCCTGCCCAAAAACACAATTTGAAGTCATCTGTAGGGAGAAGGGACCCTCAGGCATACGCTATCCAAAATGTACAACATACTAAACACACAACCTGAGGCCTCACCACCTAAGTACATGAATAAATGGGAAGAAGAGTTGGGAGTCACACTTACACCGGAGGAAAGAGATAGAATTTTCATCATCACACACTCGGTTTCAATATTGAGCAAAATACAAGAATCTGGATACAAGGTTCTCACCAGGTGGTATAGGGTGCCCTCCCACTTGCATAGAATATTCCCGACAGTCCCCCCCACATGTTGGAGATGCGGGGCGGAGCAAGGGACAATGTTACATGTCTTTTGGGACTGCTCGGTCCTGGCGAGCTTTTTGATCAGAGGTGTGGCAGATAGCATCTAGATTCACCCACTACCCCCTGCCAAAATCCCCGGCCTTCTTCCTCCTGCATCACAGCGATATACCACTGGCGACCTACAAAGAATCTATAGTACGTTTTCTAGTGAGTGCGGCAAGATCATGCATTCCTAAACTTTGGAGACAGACAACCTCACCAACAATGGCTCTATGGCTCAATACAGTAAGGAGGATCATGGAGATGGAGGACTTCACTGCGGCACTAAGGGGCACACAGGAAAGCTTCAGGAACATATGGTATCACTGGATGGTGTTCCAGGAATCTGAGGAATATCGCTCGTTAATGGATCACTAAACGACAAAAGCGAAACCTGACCACATAGCTATACTCCACGCAACTTAATGGTTGAGTTTTATTTTATTTTTCCCCTAAATGTGTCCCCCTGGTTAATCCCCCTTGTGTCACGTCTGTCTAATTGGTCATGTTAGTTTATATAATATAGAAAGAAAAGAAACACAGATGACGAACAGAAGGACAACGAGTCTTGAATGTTGCAATAAGTTAAGTCTTCCTTTTATTCACAACAAAGAAAAACTGTTCTAATTCTTTGGTATGGTAATGTTCATAAAGTTGGTGTGACGGTGCGCAATGAACACTATGTAAACTGTAATCAAGTTATAATCTGAAAAATAAAGAATAAAAAAAAAAGTTAATGACAAGTCTTCAAGCCGTGATGACCGTAAAATGTGGGATTAAGCTTCTTAACTGTACCTACACCCCACAGATAAGCGATCCATGTTATACATTGAGTTTGCTGTTTCCACCTGTGGGCAAGGACCTGCTGTTGTCTCTGATCCTGGGGTTATACTTGCTTTGCGCTACCTGGTAATGGGACCAAGGCAGACTACGGGAGACTGCCTGAGGGACACTATATGGAGAGGAGAACCATGGAGGCACACTGTTTTCTGGGATATGGCCTGAGCTACAAAGAGCACACGCAGACGTGTGATGGTTGTGTGGTCACAGGTACCTAGAACAGGTGCCAGGTACAGGCCCTAACGGGATTGTGCTTTGGTACAACTGATAATGCCTGTGCACCTCATGACCTCCGAGGGCAACAGCAAGGGCCGTGTCCGGAAAACTAGGAATTCCTCTCCCAAAGGTTCCTTTGACGCCATCAGGGGTCCTAAGGGGGGTACTGAACGAGTATAGGGCAAGAAATCAGATGGCTGCAGCGGGTTTGAGTCTCTTCTTGCATGGTGGGCAACAGTGGATAAAAATGTAGACTGGATTAATTACACATACTATAACCAACAGAGATTTGTTAATTATACAAGAGATGCAATTAGGGGCCTAGAGGAACAACTAGGACATACCTTACTTATTACATGGCAAAATAGAATGGCTCTTGATATGTTACTAGCAGAAAAAGGAGAAGTTTGTAAAATGATTGGAGGATATTGTTGTACTTTCATTCCTAATAACACGGCACCAGATGATACCTGAGCACTGGAAGGGGTAAATGCATAATAAAATGAACTAGCTGATAACTCTGGCATAGACGATCCATTCAGGGACTGGTTGAAAGCTTGTTCGGACACTGGTCACAAGTCATATACTCCACACTAGTCTCTGTGTCAGTATTTGCCTCCATTCTAGTACTCTGTGGTTGCTGCTGTATTCCATGTATCCGAGGAGCACTGCATCAGCCAGTGCCCGATTAACCAATCACAGCCATTCAATGATGTCATTCAGTGATGTCATTCAGTGGTGCAAGCCTCTGGTTTGCACCACTGCCTCTCCCCCTGTGCCCCAACCTGCCACTGAGATCCAACCCCCCTCTCAGGACACAGGCACGACCGTCTCCTGGCCTGCACCCACATGCTCACCTCCGCTGTCCTCGGCCCCATCCAGCAATGTCTCTCAGCGCAGCGTCCAGCCGTCGCTAGCGCAACTGTTTGAACGCAAGTACGCCGTCGTGCACATAGCCAAATTGATCAGCCTGGAGATGCTGCCGTATAGGCTTGTGGAAACGGAGGCTTTCAAAAACATGATGGCGGCGGCGGCCCCGCGCTACTCGGTTCCCAGTCGCCACTACGTTTCCCGATGTGCCGTCCCAGCCCTGCACGACCACGTCTCCCGCAACATTGTACGCACCCTCACCAACGCGGTTACTGCCAAGGTCCACGTAACAACGGACACGTGGACAAGCACAGGCGGAGAGGGCAACTATATCTCCCTGACGGCACATTGGGTGAATTTAGTGGAGGCTGGGACCGAGTCAGAGCCTGGGACCGCTCACGTCCTACCCACCCCCAGAATTGCGGGCCCCAGCTCAGTGGTGGTATCTGCGGTGGTGTATGCTTCCTCCACTAAACCACCCTCCTCCTCCTCCTCCTCCTCCTCCTCCTACGCAACCTCTGTCTCACAATCAAGATGTGTCAGCAGCAGCATGTCGCCAGCAGTCGGTGTCGCGCGGCGTGGCAGCACAGCGGTGGGCAAGCGTCAGCAGGCCGTGCTGAAACTACTCAGCTTAGGAGAGAAGAGGCACATGGCCCACGAACTGCTGCAGGGTCTGAGAGCAGACCGACCGCTGGCTTTCGCCACTGAGCCTCCAACCGGGCATGGTCGTGTGTGACAACGGCCGTAACCTGGTGGCGGCTCTGCAGCCTCACGCACGTGCCATGCCTGGCCCACGTCTTTAATTTGGTGGTTCAGCGGTTTCTGAAAAGCTACCCACGCTTGTCAGACCTGCTCGGAAAGGTGCGCCGGCTCAGCGCACATTTCCGCAAGTCCAACACGGACGCTGCCACCCTGCGGACCCTGCAACATCGGTTTAATCTGCCAGTGCACTGACTGCTGTGCGACGTGCCCACACGGTGGAACTCTATGCTTCACATGTTGGCCAGGCTCTATGAGCAGCGTAGAGCTATAGTGGAATACCAACTCCAACATGGGCGGCGTAGTGGGAGTCAGCCTCCTCAATTCTTTACAGAAGAGTGGGCCTGGTTGGCAGACATCTGCCAGGTCCTTGGAAACTTTGAGGAGTCTACCCAGATGGTGAGCGGTGATGCTGCAATCATTAGCGCAATCAAGAAGGAAAATACTGTGGCAGCAGACAGCGATGCAGTAAAACTTCTTCCTTTATTCCTCCACACACATACGACGTTTCGATCAACACAGTGATCTTTGTCAAGTACAAATACACCCTTAGTTACAGACTATATATAGTGAAACAACAATTAAAATCCCACATGTAACAGCTGAACAGTACCTAATTCGCATGTGCTCACGTCCTCCATGGCTCCCGATGCTTCCGGTTTGTCATCTGAACGAGTGCGCCTGTGCATGATTTAGCCACTATCGCGAGATTTAGAAGAGCAAGAGGAATCTTGAGGGACTGATCGCGCATGCGCCTGGAGTCCTGCGATGCCGCTGATATAACTATTGGACTCTATTTAGTAAAAGAGACTTCAGAAGTTAAGTGCGCATGCGCTAGCAGTTCCACTGCTCTAATAGCAATAGAAGTATCGCTGGTCCACGGAGAAGACTATATGTAGTGGCAAACAGTATTAATTATAAATAAGATGCTGTTTATAGGTAGTCTTATAGGGAAAACTAGCTCCAACACAACAAATCCATATTAAATATATATATATATATATATATATATATATACATACATACATACATACATACATACACACACATATACATATACACATATATATATATACATATATACACATATATATATATATTCCACAGCAACATTAAACAATAATGGTAATATTGATCAGCCTCATATATCTGTATGTTGATTTAGCAACAAACTTTTTATTGAAGAGTGAGATATGGAGAAAATGATGTCCATTATTGAAATAAATGTCAAAATATAAATAATCTTGGGTAATAACCCTAATATATTAATAATCAATAATCTACCATATCTCACAGCAATATGTCTTTAATCATAGTTCATATCTCATACATATGACTCATGGGTCCAACAATTAGAGTACAGCTCCCTCTATTATCATAACCTATAGTGATACCTCATAAAGCAGCCAATACATAGAATGATATCATATTTATTTATTATGCACATTAGCACACATTAATGCACAAAATATTTTTTTTTGGGGGGGGGGGGGGAGTTTATACTGGAAGCCAAACAACAAGTAATGGAACAACAAGGAGTCCGGAGCACATGCATCAAACAGGTATCTGTAACATAAAATAAAAGGTAATTAAAATCAAATACCGTAGATGAGATTATGTATACATAATTTGCAGATAGAGAAAGTGCACATTAGTCTGACACATGACTATCAACTGGACCTATTTATATACAGGACATAATGGGATACTCTATATTAAGACCCTTGGGGGAAAGGGTATCAAGTTCGTGTATCCAACGGATCTCTTTACATTTAAGGATTCCCTCCCGGTCCCCACCTTGAGGCAGTGGGGCAACAGAGTCAATGACCCTAAATTTGAGCTGACTGATTGTATAGTGAAATTCAGCAAAATGTTTTGAGATTGGTAGATCTGTCTTTCTTGTACGGATAGTGCTTTTATGCTACTACGCTAGCATTGGAGTCCGCTGTAGGCACGCGATTGCTGATGGTTTGTGCAGAGGCCTATGTCCTGGGTGCAGTGAAAGTCCGCTTCCAGCCTAGGATTGCTGAATGTGTGGGCCGAGGCCTATGCCATGTTTGGCCGCTCAGATCAATTTTTTGTTCATGTCTTGGGTTTCCTAGGACCCACCTATGCTGTTGGTGCAAACTTAGTTCCCATTGTGGTGTTTGACCTGTCTGGCACAAAGGCACTGACTGACTTGGGTAGGGGGCAGAGCGCTGACTGCTTTCCCCTTGCAGTGTGGATTGAGCTATGCGACACCTTGACAGAATGAATACTGTGTGGCACATGGATTCCCCATTGCTATGCCCACGTTGCAGCTCCTGACGGAGGTGGCACAGGATTGGAGTTCTCATTGCTTCTGTACAGCATTGTGGGCTATCGCCCCGCCCCTTTTAAAGAGGGTCGCTGCCTGGCCCTGCTAACCCTCTGCAGTGTGTGCCTCCGGTTCCTCCTCATGGCAGACGCACTTATAAATAGACATGAGGGTGGTGTGGCTATGAGGCCAGTGTGTGGCATGAGGGCAGCTGAAGGCTGCGCAAGGACACTTTGGTGTGCGCTGTGGACACTGGGTCGTGCGGGGGGGGGGGGGGTTGGGCAGCATGTAACCCAGGAGAAGTGGCAGCGGAGTGTCATGCAGGCAGTGATTGTGCCTTGTTGGAGGTAGTGTGGTGCTTAGCTGAGGTATGCCTTGCTAATGAGGGTTTTTCAGAAGTAAAAATTGTTGGGGGGGGGGGGCCCACTCTTGCCGCTATTGTGGCTTAATAGTGGGACCTGGGAACTTGAGATGCAGCCCAACATGTAGCCCTTCGCCTGCCCTATCCGTTTCAGTGTCAATTTCTTGAATTTCCCAGATTTTCAGAAATGAGAACCTTAGCGAGCATCGGCAATATACAAAAATGCTCGGGTCGCCCATTGACTTCAATGGGGTTCGTTACTCGAAACGAACCCTCGAGCATCGCGGAAAGTTCGACTTGAGTAACGAGCACCTGAGCATTTTGGTGCTCCCTCATCTCTAATTATGACATCATAATGGAGTTCTATATCTATATATATAAAATTGAATGTATGTCTGTCTGCGTGCGTGTCTGCGTGCGTGCGTGCGTGCGTGTCTGTTTGTCCTTTATGCGCTACTACACCATTCATCCGATCGCCATGAAACTTTGGGAAGTTGCTGAGTACACTCCTGGGAAGATTATAGGCATAGTACAAATATCCTACGATAAATGGCGCGCGAGCGTCGTCGAAAGTTACGCCCCCCCCCCCACGTAGATCGAATAAGTAAGCCACCTGCTATTGTGATGTCATCACTGATGTCATCAACATCGGACGCCCTTGAACATGCCCCAACATGTTCTATAAAGCTGCATTGTGATGTCATTAAGGCTCTATTATGACACGTCAGCTTGGAACCACTAGAGCACGCCAGCCAATTACCATTGGAGTTGGAAGTGGGTAAACAAGTACTAGGATATCTTCCTAAGAAGCCACAGCAGCCGGATAAATTGTATGTTCCACCCAACGGCTATTTTATTCAGCCCGCAAGGGGGAAGCAGCGGCCTACAAAATCTAATTCTCTCATTTCCTGATGTCATAGATAGATAGATAGATAGATAGATAGATAGATAGATAGATAGATAGATAGATAGATAGATAGATAGACTGTATGCAATAACCCTGATAGATAGATAGATAGATAGATAGATAGATAGATAGACTGTATGCAATGACACGTACAGCTTGAAACCATAAATACTAGAGCACGCCAGCCATTTACAGTCAGTCTCCATTGGAGTTGGAAGTGGGCAAACATGTACTAGGCCAGTGATGGCGAACCTTTTAGGGACCGAGTGCCCAAACTACAAATGTATCGCAAAGTGCCAACACGTCAGGGGGCGGGGCTTATCACAACATATGATTTTACCCCCGTCGTTCTAAAAAGGACAAGGCTGTTTCAGATTAGACCGGGTGCAGATTCTGACTGCTTTTTGGACGCGGAAATACTGCAGAATGTCCTCAGCGGAGATTTCTGTGGAAAATTCTGCAGCATTTCCGCATCTAAAAAGCAGTCAAAATCTGCACCCGGTCTATTCTGAAAGAGCCCTGCCCATTTCTGCCACATGTACACATACCCCAGCGGTAATAGTGACACCTTCACCCCAGCGATAATAGTGACATCCCACAGCAGTAATAATAGTGACACTCCCCCCATTAGTAATAAGAGTGACATACCCCAGCGGTCCCCCAGCAGTAATAATGCCCGCTCCCCCCCCCCCCCAGCGGTTCCCCCAGCAGTCATAATACCCCCCCCCCAGTGGTCCACCAGCAGTCACAATGCCACCCCCAGCTGTCCGCCAGCAATAATAATGCCCCCCTCCCCCCAAGCGGTTCCCCCAGCAGTCATAATGGCTCCCCCCCAGCGGTTCTCCTGGCAGTCATCATGCCCCCCTTCCCCCACAGAGATTTTCTTGGCAGTCACCATGCCCCCCCTCCCCCCAACGATTCTCCCAGCAGTCATGCCTCCGCTCCCCCACCAGCGATTCTCCCAGCAGTCAGAATGTCTCCCCCCCCCAGCGATTCTCCCAGCAGTCAGAATGTCTCCCATCCCCCCCCCAGCGATTCTCCCAGCAGTCAGAATGTCTCCCATCCCCCCCAGCGATTATCCCAGCAGTCAGAATGTCTCCCACCCCCCCCCCCCCAGCAATTCTCCCAGCAGTAAGAATGTCTCCCCCTCCCCCCCCAGCAATTCTCCCAGCAGTAAGAATGTCTCCCCCCCCAGCGATTCTCACACAACGGCTATTTTATTCAGCCTGGAAGGGGGAAGCAGCGGCCTACAAAACCTCAGTGGTCGCTGCTGCCGTCATCTAGATATATAAAAACGAAGTATGTATGTATGTCTGTCTTCGCAGCAACGCGCAGGTAGGTAGGTTCAGTTCTTGGAGGTTGGGGAATGCTTATGGGCAAGGCCTTATGTCTCATCCCAACTTAATTCTCTCACTTCCCAATGTCATAGAAACTTGAAATTTGGCACGAGCATTGATTATGTCATAAATAGGAAAAGTTAATGGGTCCCAACTCGATTATTCAATTCAAAGCGCCAAAGAATTAGCGTTCAAATTTTACGTACGGAATCTAATTCTCTCATTTCCTGATGTCATAGATAGATAGATAGACTGTATGCAATAACCCTGATAGATAGATAGATAGATAGATAGATAGATAGATAGACTGTATGCAATAACCCTGATAGATAGATAGATAGATAGATAGATAGATAGATAGATAGATAGATAGATAGACTGTATGCAATGACACGTACAGCTTGAAACCATAAATACTAGAGCACGCCAGCCATTTACAGTCAGTCTCCATTGGAGTTGGAAGTGGGCAAACATGTACTAGGCTATCTTCCCAAGAAGCCACAGCAGCCGGATAAATTGGATGTTCCACACAACGGCTATTTTATTCAGCCTGCAAGGGGGAAGCAGCGGCCTACAAAACCTCAGTGGTCGCTGCTGCCGTCATCTAGATATATAAAAACGAATGTATGTATGTATGTCTGTCTTCGCAGCAATGCGCGACGGGTACGCTAGTTACATTATAATGAAGTTTTACGTTGTATCTTTAGTTATTACTAGATTGTGACATCATAATGGAGTTGTAAATTCTACCCCCTACTATAATTACATTATGACATCATAATGCAGTTTTACATTATGACATCATAATGGAGTTCTATATTACATAATAATATTGTTCTACATTGTATCTTTTGTTATTACTAGATTATGACATCATAATGGAGTTGTAAATTATATTACCTGCTATAAATAAATTATGACATCATAAAGCAGTTTTACATTATGACATCATAATGGAGTTCTATACTACATTATAATGAAGTTCTACATTGTATCTTTTGTTATTACTAGATTGTGACATCATAATGGAGTTGTAAATTCAATCCCCTGCCATAAATACATTATGACATCATAATGCAGTTTTACATTATGACATCATAATGGCGTTCTATCTATATATATAAAATTGAATGTATGTCTGTCTGCGTGCGTGCGTGCGTGTTTGTCCTTTATGCGCTACTACACCATTCATCCGATCGCCATGAAACTTTGGGAAGTTGTTGAGTACACTCCTGGGAAGATTATAGGCATAGTACAAATATCCTACGATAAATGGCGCGCGAGCGTCGTCGAAAGTTACGCCCCCCCCCACGTAGATCGAATAAGTAAGCCACCTGCTATTGTGATGTCATCACTGATGTCATCAACATCGGACGCCCTTGAACATGCCCCAACATGTTCTATAAAGCTGCATTGTGATGTCATTAAGGCTCTATTATGACACGTACAGCTTGGAACCACTAGAGCACGCCAGCCAATTACCATTGGAGTTGGAAGTGGGTAAACAAGTACTAGGATATCTTCCTAAGAAGCCACAGCAGCCGGATAAATTGTATGTTCCACCCAACGGCTATTTTATTCAGCCCGCAAGGGGGAAGCAGCGGCCTACAAAATCTAATTCTCTCATTTCCTGATGTCATAGATAGATAGATAGATAGATAGATAGATAGATAGATAGACTGTATGCAATAACCCTGATAGACAGATAGATAGATAGATAGATATATAGATAGATAGATAGATAGACTGTATGCAATGACACGTACAGCTTGAAACCATAAATACTAGAGCACGCCAGCCATTTACAGTCAGTCTCCATTGAAGTTGGAAGTGGGCAAACATGTACTAGGCCAGTGATGGCGAACCTTTTAGGGACCGAGTGCCCAAACTACAACCCAAAACCCACTTATGTATCGCAAAGTGCCAACACGTCAGGGGGCGGGGCTTATCACAACGTATGATTTTACCCCCGTCGTTCTAAAAAGGACAAGGCTGTTTCAGAATAGACCGGGTGCAGATTCTGACTGCTTTTTGGACGCAGAAATACTGCAGAATGTGCTCAGCGGAGATTTCTGTGGAAAATTCTGCAGCATTTCCGCATCTAAAAAGCAGTCAAAATCTGCACCCGGTCTATTCTGAAAGAGCCCTGCCCATTTCTGCCACATGTACACATACCCCAGCGGTAATAGTGACACCTTCACCCCAGCGATAATAGTGACATCCCACAGCAGTAATAATAGTGACACTCCCACCATTAGTAATAAGAGTGACATACCCCAGCGGTAAACCTCAGTGGTCGCTGCTGCCGTCATCTAGATATATAAAAACGTAGTATGTATGTATGTCTGTCTTCGCAGCAACGCGCGAACATGCCCCAACATGTTCTCATAAGCTGCATTGTGATGTCATTAAGGCTCTATTATGACACGTACAGCTTGGAACCACTAGAGCACGCCAGCCAATTACCATTGGAGTTGGAAGTGGGTAAACAAGTACTAGGATATCTTCCTAAGAAGCCACAGCAGCCGGATAAATTGTATGTTCCACCCAACGGCTATTTTATTCAGCCCGCAAGGGGGAAGCAGCGGCCTACAAAATCTCATTCAGGTAGGTAGGTTCAGTTCTTGGAGGTTGGGGAATGCTTATGGGCAAGGCCTTATGTCTCATCCCAACTCGATTATTCAATTCTAAGCGCAAAAGAATTAGCGTCCAAATTTTATGTACGGAATTTAATTCTCTCATTTCCCAATGTCATAGAAACTTGAAATTTGGCACGAGCATTGATTATGTCATAAATAGGAAAAGTTAATGGGTCCCAACTCGATTATTCAATTCAAAGCGCCAAAGAATTAGCGTTCAAATTTTACGTACGGAATCTAATTCTCTCATTTCCTGATGTCATAGATAGATAGATAGATAGATAGATAGATAGATAGATAGATAGATAGATAGATAGACAGACTGTATGCAATGACACGTACAGCTTGGAACCATAAATACTAGAGCACGCCAGCCATTTACAGTCAGTCTCCATTGGAGTTGGAAGTGGGCAAACATGTACTAGGCTATCTTCCCAAGAAGCCACAGCAGCCGGATAAATTGGATGTTCCACACAACGGCTATTTTATTCAGCCTGCAAGGGGGAAGCAGCGGCCTACAAAACCTCAGTGGTCGCTGCTGCCGTCATCTAGATATATAAAAACAAATGTATGTATGTCTGTCTGTCTTCGCAGCAACGCGCGACGGGTACGCTAGTATTACATAATAATGTTTTTCTACATTGTATCTTTTGCTATTACTAGATTCTGACATCATAATGGAGTTGTAAATCCTATCCCCTACTATGAATACATTATTACATCATAATGCAGTTTCACATTATGACATCATAATGGCGTTCTATATTACATAATAATGTTGTTCTACGTTGTATCTTTTGTTACTACTAGATTGCGACATCATAATGAAGTTGTAAATTCTATCCCCTACTATAAAAACATTATGACATCATAATGCAGTTTTACATTATGACATCATAATAGAGTTCTATATTACATTATAATTATGTTGTATCTTTTGTTATTACTAGATTGTGACATCATAATGGAGTTGTAAATTCTATCCCCTACCATGAACAGATTATGACATCATAATGCAGTTTTACATTATGACATCATAATGGAGTTCTATATTACATTATAATTAAGTTGTATGTTGTATCTTTTGTTATTACTAATTTGTGACATCATAATGGAGTTTTAAATACTATCCCCTACCATGAATAGATTATGACATCTTAATGCAGTTTTACATTACATTATGACATCCTAAAATAGTTCTATACTAAATTATAATGAAGTTCTACATTGTATCTTTTGTTATTACTAGATTGTGACATCATAATGCAGTTGTAAATTCTACCACCTACTATAAATACATTATGACATCATAATGCAGTTTTACATTATGACATCATAATGGAGTTCTATATTATATTATAATGAAGTTCTACAAAGTATCTTCTGTTATTACTAGATTGTGACATCATAATGGAGTTGTAAATCCTATCCCCTACAATAAATACATTATGACATTATAATGAAGTTTCACATTATGACATCATAATGGAGTTCTATATTACATAAAAATGCTGTTCTACGTTGTATTTTTTGTTATTACTAGATTGTGACATCATAATGATATTGTAAATTCTATCCCCTACCATGAATAGATTATGACATCATAATGCAGTTTTACATTATGACATCATAATGGAGTTCTATATTACAAAGTAGTGTTGTTCTACGTTGCATCTTTTGTTATTACTAGATTGTGATATCATAATGGAGTTGTAAATTCTATTACTTGCTATGAATAGATTATGACATCATAATGCAGTTTTACATTATGACATCATAATAGAGTTCTATACTACATTATAATGAAGTTCTACATTACATCTTTTGTTATTACTAAATTCTGACATCATAATGGAGTTGTAAATTCTATCCCCTACTATGAATACATTATGACGTCATAATGCAGTTTAATATTATGACATCATAATGAAGTTCTATATTACATAATAATGTTGTTCTATGTTGTATCTTTTGTTATTACTAGATTGTGACATCATAATGCAGTTGTAAATTCTATCCCCTACTATAAATACATGATGACATCATAATGCAGTTTTACATTATGACATCATAATGGAGTTCTATATTACATAATAATGTTGTTCTACGTTGTATCCTTTAATAGTACTAGATTGTGACATCATAATGGAGTTGTAAATTCTATCCCCTACCATGAATAGATTATGACATCATAATGCAGTTTTACATTACATGATGACATCATAATGGAGCTCTATATTATAATATAATGAAGTTCTACGTTGCATCTTTTGTTATTACTAATTTGTGACATCATAATGCAGTTTTAAATACTATCCCCTACCATGAATAGATTATGACACCATAATGCAGTTTTACATTACATTATGACATCCTAATATAGTTCTATACTAAATTATAATTTCACTGTGAAAGTACCCCAGAAATATTAGATTACCATTCTTCATTTGGGGCATTTGAGTACAAAAGACAGAGGCTATTTGTCTTGATCCTGATGAATCGGCTCACTTATTACATCAGGGCCGTAGAAACACGTTGATTAAATATTATTTGTCTATCATCCTTAGCCTTCTGAAATAAAATTTATACCGTTATTACCACTGTATAAATAGCAATATAACCGTACCTGTAAATCTATTAAGGGAACGGTAATTAACATCGGTATAGCGGATCACCACGATAAGGTGATATACCTATCCCCTGTCCTGTATGTTCTTTGGGTGTTTGTATGTTTATGTTCGTCTAGTTTTCTGATGTGTGCTGGGCCATTTGGTGGTGTGATTTAGTGTATTTTAAATAAAGTCCTATAATAAAAGTTATATTTTAATAATAGAACAGATTATCTAATCTAATATTTCTGGGGTAGTTTCACAGTGAAATTGTATTTCATTTAAAGGACCCCACCTGTCCCAGTGACGACTGTATACTAAATTATAATGAAGTTCTACATTGTATCTTTTGTTATTACTAGATTGTGACATCATAATGGAGTTGTAAATTCTACCCCCTACTATAAATACATTATGACATCATAATGCAGTTTTACATTATGACATCATAATAGAGTTCTATATTACATAATAATGTTGTTCTACGTTGTATCTTTTGTTATTACTAGATTGTGACATCATAATGGAGTTGTAAATTCTATTATCTGCTATGAATAGATTATGACATCATAATGCAGTTTTACATTATGACATCATAATGGAGTTCTATACTACATTATAATGAAGTTCTACAAAGTATCTTCTGTTATTACTAGATTGTGACATCATAATGGAGTTGTAAATCCTATCCCCTACAATAAATACATTATGACATCATAATGCAGTTTCACATTATGACATCATAATGGCGTTCTATATTACATAATAATGTTTTTCTACATTGTATCTTTTGTTATTACTAGATTCTGACATCATAATGGAGTTGTAAATCCTATCCCATACTATGAATACATTATTACGTCATAATGCAGTTTCACATTATGACATCATAATGGAGTTCTATATTACATAATAATGTTGTTCTACGTTGTATCTTTTGTTATTACTAGATTCTGACATCATAATGGAGTTGTAAATTCTATTACCTGCTATGAATAGATTATGACATCATAATGCAGTTTTACATTACGACATCAAAATAGAGTTCTATACTACATTATAATGAAGTTCTACATTGTATCTTTTGCTATTACAAGATTGTGACATCATAATGGAGTTGTAAATTCTATCCCCTACCATGAATAGATTATGACATCATAATGCAGTTTTACATTACGTTATGACATCATAACAGAGTTCTATACTACATTATAATGAAGTTCTACATTGTATCTTTTGTTATTACTAGATTGTGACATCATAATGGAGTTGTAAATTCAATCCCCTGCCATAAATACATTATGACATCATAATGCAGTTTTACATTATGACATCATAATGGCGTTCTATATTACATAATAATGTTTTTCTACATTGTATCTTTTGTTATTACTAGATTCTGACATCATAATGGAGTTGTAAATCCTATCCCCTACTATGAATACATTATTACGTCATAATGCAGTTTCACATTGTGACATCATAATGGCGTTCTATATTACATAATAATGTTGTTCTACGTTGTATCTTTTGTTACTACTAGATTGCGACATCATAATGAAGTTGTAAATTCTATCCCCTACTATAAAAACATTATGACATCATAATGCAGTTTTACATTATGACATCATAATAGAGTTCTATATTACATTATAATTATGTTGTATCTTTTGTTATTACTAGATTGTGACATCATAATGGAGTTGTAAATTCTATCCCCTACCATGAACAGATTATGACATCATAATGCAGTTTTACATTATGACATCATAATGGAGTTCTATATTACATTATCATTAAGTTGTATGTTGTATCTTTTGTTATTACTAATTTGTGACATCATAATGGAGTTTTAAATACTATCCCCTACCATGAATAGATTATGACATCTTAATGCAGTTTTACATTACATTATGACATCCTAATATAGTTCTATACTAAATTATAATGAAGTTCTACATTGTATCTTTTGTTATTACTAGATTGTGACATCATAATGCAGTTGTAAATTCTACCCCCTACTATAAATACATTATGACATCATAATGCAGTTTTACATTATGACATCATAATGGAGTTCTATATTATATTATAATGAAGTTCTACAAAGTATCTTCTGTTATTACTAGATTGTGACATCATAATGGAGTTGTAAATCCTATCCCCTACAATAAATACATTATGACATCATAATGAAGTTTCACATTATGACATCATAATGGAGTTCTATATTACATAAAAATGCTGTTCTACGTTGTATTTTTTGTTATTACTAGATTGTGACATCATAATGATATTGTAAATTCTATCCCCTACCATGAATAGATTATGACATCATAAGCAGTTTTACATTATGACATCATAATGGAGTTCTATATTACAAAGTAGTGTTGTTCTACGTTGCATCTTTTGTTATTACTAGATTGTTGATATCATAATGGAGTTGTAAATTCTATTACTTGCTATGAATAGATTATGACATCATAATGCAGTTTTACATTATGACATCATAATAGAGTTCTATACTACATTATAATGAAGTTCTACATTACATCTTTTGTTATTACTATATTCTGACATCATAATGGTGTTGTAAATTCTATCCCCTACTATGAATACATTATGACGTCATAATGCAGTTTTACATTATGACATCATAATAGAGTTCTATATTACATAATAATGTTGTTCTACGTTGTATCTTTTGTTATTACTAGATTGTGACATCATAATGGAGTTGTAAATTCTATTATCTGCTATGAATAGATTATGACATCATAATGCAGTTTTACATTATGACATCATAATGGAGTTCTATACTACATTATAATGAAGTTCTACAAAGTATCTTCTGTTATTACTAGATTGTGACATCATAATGGAGTTGTAAATCCTATCCCCTACTATGAATACATTATTACGTCATAATGCAGTTTCACATTATGACATCATAATGGCGTTCTATATTACATAATAATGTTGTTCTACGTTGTATCTTAGATTGCGACATCATAATGAAGTTGTAAATTGTATCCCCTACTATAAAAACATTATGACATCATAATGCAGTTTTACATTATGACATCATAATAGAGTTCTATATTACATTATAATTATGTTGTATCTTTTGTTATTACTAGATTGTGACATCATAAAGGAGTTGTAAATTCTATCCCCTACCATGAACAGATTATGACATCATAATGCAGTTTTACATTATGACATAATGGAGTTCTATATTACATTATCATTAAGTTGTATGTTGTATCTTTTGTTATTACTAATTTGTGACATCATAATGGAGTTTTAAATACTATCCCCTACCATGAATAGATTATGACACTTTAATGCAGTTTTACATTACATTATGACATCCTAATATAGTTCTATACTAAATTATAATGAAGTTCTACATTGTATCTTTTGTTATTACTAGATTGTGACATCATACTGCAGTTGTAAATTCTACCCCCTACTATAAATACATTATGACATCATAATGCAGTTTTACATTATGACATCATAATGGAGTTCTATATTATATTATAATGAAGTTCTACAAAGTATCTTCTGTTATTACTAGATTGTGACATCATAATGGAGTTGTAAATCCTATCCCCTACAATAAATACATTATGACATATAATGAAGTTTCACATTATGACATCATAATGGAGTTCTATATTACATAAAAATGCTGTTCTACGTTGTATTTTTTGTTATTACTAGATTGTGACATCATAATGATATTGTAAATTCTATCCCCTACCATGAATAGATTATGACATCATAATGCAGTTTTACATTATGACATCATAATGGAGTTCTATATTACAAAGTAGTGTTGTTCTACGTTGCATCTTTTGTTATTACTAGATTGTGATATCATAATGGAGTTGTAAATTCTATTACTTGCTATGAATAGATTATGACATCATAATGCAGTTTTACATTATGACATCATAATAGAGTTCTATACTACATTATAATGAAGTTCTACATTACATCTTTTGTTATTACTAAATTGTGACATCATAATGGAGTTGTAAATCCTATCCACTACAATGAATACATTATGACATCATAATGCAGTTTCACGTTATGACATCATAATGGAGTTCTATATTACATAAAAATGCTGTTCTACATTGTATCTTTTGTTATTACTAGATTGTGACATCATAATGGAGTTGTAAATTCTACCCCCTACTATAAATACATTATGACTAGGGATGAGCGAACGTGTCCGTTACGGACACATCCGCACCCGGACACCGGCTTTGCCGAACACTGCAGTGTTCGCGCGTAAGTGTCCGGGTGCCGCCGGGGGGCGGGGAGATGCGCGGCGGCGCGGGCGGCAGTAGCGGGGAACAGGGGGGAGCCCTCTCTCTCTCCCTCTCCCCCCCACTCCGCGCCGCACCCCCCCGCGCTGCCACGGCGGCCCCCGAACTTTTTCGCCCGAACACTGAAGTGTTCGCAAAGTTCGGTGTTCGGGCGAAAAAGGGGCGGAGCCGAACGTGTTCGCTCATCTCTAATTATGACATCATAATGAAGTTTCACATTATGACATCATAATGAGTTCTATATTACATAAAAAGGCTGTTCTACATTGTATCTTTTGTTATTACTAGATTGTGACATCATAATGATATTGTAAATTTGATCCCCTACCATGAATAGATTATGACATCCTAATGCAGTTTTACATTACGACATCATAATAGAGTTCTATACTAAAATATAATGGATTTCTACATTGTATCTTTTGTTATTACTAGATTGTAACATCATAATGGAGTTGTAAATGCTATCCCCTACTATGAATAGATTATGATGTCATAATGCAGTTTCACATTATGACATCATAATGAAGTTCTATATTACATAATGTTTTTCTACTTTGTATCTTTTATTATTATTAGATTGTGACATTATGGAGTTGTAAATTATATTACCTGCTATAAATAAATTATGACATCATAAAGCAGTTTTACATTATGACATCATAATGGAGTTCTATACTACATTATAATGAAGTTCTACATTGTATCTTTTGTTATTACTAGATTGTGACATCATAATGGAGTTGTAAATTCAATCCCCTGCCATAAATACATTATGACATCATAATGCAGTTTTACATTATGACATCATAATGGCGTTCTATATTACATAATAATGTTTTTCTACATTGTATCTTTTGTTATTACTAGATTCTGACATCATAATGGAGTTGTAAATCCTATCCCCTACTATGAATACATTATTACGTCATAATGCAGTTTCACATTATGACATCATAATGGCGTTCTATATTACATAATAATGTTGTTCTACGTTGTATCTTAGATTGCGACATCATAATGAAGTTGTAAATTCTATCCCCTACTATAAAAACATTATGACATCATAATGCAGTTTTACATTATGACATCATAATAGAGTTCTATATTACATTATAATTATGTTGTATCTTTTGTTATTACTAGATTGTGACATCATAATGGAGTTGTAAATTCTATCCCCTACCATGAACAGATTATGACATCATAATGCAGTTTTACATTATGACATAATGGAGTTCTATATTACATTATCATTAAGTTGTATGTTGTATCTTTTGTTATTACTAATTTGTGACATCATAATGGAGTTTTAAATACTATCCCCTACCATGAATAGATTATGACATCTTAATGCAGTTTTACATTCCATTATGACATCCTAATATAGTTCTATACTAAATTATAATGAAGTTCTACATTGTATCTTTTGTTATTACTAGATTGTGACATCATAATGCAGTTGTAAATTCTACCCCCTACTATAAATACATTATGACATCATAATGCAGTTTTACATTATGACATCATAATGGAGTTCTATATTATATTATAATGAAGTTCTACAAAGTATCTTCTGTTATTACTAGATTGTGACATCATAATGGAGTTGTAAATCCTATCCCCTACAATAAATACATTATGACATATAATGAAGTTTCACATTATGACATCATAATGGAGTTCTATATTACATAAAAATGCTGTTCTACGTTGTATTTTTTGTTATTACTAGATTGTGACATCATAATGATATTGTAAATTCTATCCCCTACCATGAATAGATTATGACATCATAATGCAGTTTTACATTATGACATCATAATGGAGTTCTATATTACAAAGTAGTGTTGTTCTACGTTGCATCTTTTGTTATTACTAGATTGTGATATCATAATGGAGTTGTAAATTCTATTACTTGCTATGAATAGATTATGACATCATAATGCAGTTTTACATTATGACATCATAATAGAGTTCTATACTACATTATAATGAAGTTCTACATTACATCTTTTGTTATTACTAGATTCTGAAATCATAATGGTGTTGTAAATTCTATCCCCTACTATGAATACATTATGACGTCATAATGCAGTTTAATATTATGACATCATAATGGAGTTCTATATTACATAATAATGTTGTTCTATGTTGTATCTTTTGTTATTACTAGATTGTGACATCATAATGCAGTTGTAAATTCTATCCCCTACTATAAATACATGATGACATCATAATGCAGTTTTACATTATGACATCATAATGGAGTTCTATATTACATAATAATGTTGTTCTACGTTGTATCCTTTAATAGTACTAGATTGTGACATCATAATGGAGTTGTAAATTCTATCCCCTACCATGAATAGATTATGACATCATAATGCAGTTTTACATTACATTATGACATCATAATGGAGCTCTATCTATATATATAAAATTGAATGTATGTCTGTCTGCGTGCGTGCGTGCGTGTTTGTCCTTTATGCGCTACTACACCATTCATCCGATCGCCATGAAACTTTGGGAAGTTGTTGAGTACACTCCTGGGAAGATTATAGGCATAGTACAAATATCCTACGATAAATGGCGCGCGAGCATCGTCGAAAGTTACGCCCCCCCCCCCCACGTAGATCGAATAAGTAAGCCACCTGCTATTGTGATGTCATCACTGATGTCATCAACATCGGACGCCCTTGAACATGCCCCAACATGTTCTATAAAGCTGCATTGTGATGTCATTAAGGCTCTATTATGACACGTACAGCTTGGAACCACTAGAGCACGCCAGCCAATTACCATTGGAGTTGGAAGTGGGTAAACAAGTACTAGGATATCTTCCTAAGAAGCCACAGCAGCCGGATAAATTGTATGTTCCACCCAACGGCTATTTTATTCAGCCCGCAAGGGGGAAGCAGCGGCCTACAAAATCTAATTCTCTCATTTCCTGATGTCATAGATAGATAGATAGATAGATAGATAGATAGATAGATAGATAGATAGACTGTATGCAATAACCCTGATAGATAGATAGATAGATAGATAGATAGATAGATAGATAGACTGTATGCAATGACACGTACAGCTTGAAACCATAAATACTAGAGCACGCCAGCCATTTACAGTCAGTCTCCATTGAAGTTGGAAGTGGGCAAACATGTACTAGGCCAGTGATGGCGAACCTTTTAGGGACCGAGTGCCCAAACGACAACCCAAAACCCACTTATGTATCGCAAAGTGCCAACACGTCAGGGGGCGGGGCTTATCACGACGTATGATTTTACCCCCGTCGTTCTAAAAAGGACAAGGCTGTTTCAGAATAGACCGGGTGCAGATTCTGACTGCTTTTTGGACGCGGAAATACTGCAGAATGTGCTCAGCGGAGATTTCTGTGGAAAATTCTGCAGCATTTCCGCATCTAAAAAGCAGTCAAAATCTGCACCCGGTCTATTCTGAAAGAGCCCTGCCCATTTCTGCCACATGTACACATACCCCAGCGGTAATAGTGACACCTTCACCCCAGCGATAATAGTGACATCCCACAGCAGTAATAATAGTGACACTCCCCCCATTAGTAATAAGAGTGACATACCCCAGCGGTAAACCTCAGTGGTCGCTGCTGCCGTCATCTAGATATATAAAAACGTAGTATGTATGTATGTCTGTCTTCGCAGCAACGCGCGAACATGCCCCAACATGTTCTCATAAGCTGCATTGTGATGTCATTAAGGCTCTATTATGACACGTACAGCTTGGAACCACTAGAGCACGCCAGCCAATTACCATTGGAGTTGGAAGTGGGTAAACAAGTACTAGGATATCTTCCTAAGAAGCCACAGCAGCCGGATAAATTGTATGTTCCACCCAACGGCTATTTTATTCAGCCCGCAAGGGGGAAGCAGCGGCCTACAAAATCTCATTCAGGTAGGTAGGTTCAGTTCTTGGAGGTTGGGGAATGCTTATGGGCAAGGCCTTATGTCTCATCCCAACTCGATTATTCAATTCTAAGCGCAAAAGAATTAGCGTCCAAATTTTATGTACGGAATTTAATTCTCTCATTTCCCAATGTCATAGAAACTTGAAATTTGGCACGAGCATTGATTATGTCATAAATAGGAAAAGTTAATGGGTCCCAACTCGATTATTCAATTCAAAGCGCCAAAGAATTAGCGTTCAAATTTTACGTACGGAATCTAATTCTCTCATTTCCTGATGTCATAGATAGATAGATAGATAGATAGATAGATAGATAGATAGATAGATAGACAGACTGTATGCAATGACACGTACAGCTTGGAACCATAAATACTAGAGCACGCCAGCCATTTACAGTCAGTCTCCATTGGAGTTGGAAGTGGGCAAACATGTACTAGGCTATCTTCCCAAGAAGCCACAGCAGCCGGATAAATTGGATGTTCCACACAACGGCTATTTTATTCAGCCTGCAAGGGGGAAGCAGCGGCCTACAAAACCTCAGTGGTCGCTGCTGCCGTCATCTAGATATATAAAAACGAATGTATGTATGTCTGTCTGTCTTCGCAGCAACGCGCGACGGGTACGCTAGTATTACAATATAATGAAGTTCTACGTTGCATCTTTTGTTATTACTAATTTGTGACATCATAATGCAGTTTTAAATACTATCCCCTACCATGAATAGATTATGACATCATAATGCAGTTTTACATTACATTATGACATCCTAATATAGTTCTATACTAAATTATAATTTCACTGTGAAAGTACCCCAGAAATATTAGATTACCATTCTTCATTTGGGGCATTTGAGTACAAAAGACAGAGGCTATTTGTCTTGATCCTGATGAATCGGCTCACTTATTACATCAGGGCCGTAGAAACACGTCGATTAAATATTATTTGTCTATCATCCTTAGCCTTCTGAAATAAAATTTATACCGTTATTACCACTGTATAAATAGCAATATAACCGTACCTGTAAATCTATTAAGGGAACGGTAATTAACATCGGTATAGCGGATCACCACGATAAGGTGATATACCTATCCCCTGTCCTGTATGTTCTTTGGGTGTTTGTATGTTTATGTTCGTCTAGTTTTCTGATGTGTGCTGGGCCATTTGGTGGTGTGATTTAGTGTATTTTAAATAAAGTCCTATAATAAAAGTTATATTTTATTAATAGAACAGATTATCTAATCTAATATTTCTGGGGTACTTTCACAGTGAAATTGTATTTCATTTAAAGGACCCCACCTGTCCCAGTGACGACTGTATACTAAATTATAATGAAGTTCTACATTGTATCTTTTGTTATTACTAGATTGTGACATCATAATGCAGTTTTACATTATGACATCATAATAGAGTTCTATATTATATAATAATGTTGTTCTACGTTGTATCTTTTGTTATTACTAGATTGTGACATCATAATGGAGTTGTAAATTCTATTACCTGCTATGAATAGATTATGACATCATAATGCAGTTTTACATTATGACATCATAATGGAGTTCTATACTACATTATAATGAAGTTCTACAAAGTATCTTCTGTTATTACTAGATTGTGACATCATAATGGAGTTGTAAATCCTATCCCCTACAATAAATACATTATGACATCATAATGCAGTTTCACATTATGACATCATAATGGCGTTCTATATTACATAATAATGTTTTTCTACATTGTATCTTTTGTTATTACTAGATTCTGACATCATAATGGAGTTGTAAATCCTATCCCATACTATGAATACATTATTACGTCATAATGCAGTTTCACATTATGACATCATAATGGAGTTCTATATTACATAATAATGTTGTTCTACGTTGTATCTTTTGTTATTACTAGATGGTGACATCATAATGGAGTTGTAAATTCTATTACCTGCTATGAATAGATTATGACATCATAATGCAGTTTTACATTACGACATCAAAATAGAGTTCTATACTACATTATAATGAAGTTCTACATTGTATCTTTTGCTATTACAAGATTGTGACATCATAATGGAGTTGTAAATTCTATCCCCTACCATGAATAGATTATGACATCATAATGCAGTTTTACATTACGTTATGACATCATAACAGAGTTCTATACTAAATTATAATGAAGTTCTACATTGTATCTTTTGTTATTACTAAATTGTGACATCATAATGGAGTTGTAAATCCTATCCACTACAATGAATACATTATGACATCATAATGCAGTTTCACGTTATGACATCATAATGGAGTTCTATATTACATAAAAATGCTGTTCTACATTGTATCTTTTGTTATTACTAGATTGTGACATCATAATGGAGTTGTAAATTCTACCCCCTACTATAAATACATTATGACATCATAATGAAGTTTCACATTATGACATCATGATGAGTTGTATATTACATAAAAAGGCTGTTCTACATTGTATCTTTTGTTATTACTAGATTGTGACATCATAATGATATTGTAAATTTGATCCCCTACCATGAATAGATTATGACATCCTAATGCAGTTTTACATTACAACATCATAATAGAGTTCTATACTAAAATATAATGGATTTCTACATTGTATCTTTTGTTATTACTAGATTGTGACATCTTAATGGAGTTGTAAATGCTATCCCCTACTATGAATAGATTATGATGTCATAATGCAGTTTCACATTATGACATCATAATGAAGTTCTATATTACATAATGTTTTTCTACTTTGTATCTTTTATTATTATTAGATTGTGACATAATGGAGTTGTAAATTATATTACCTGCTATAAATAAATTATGACATCATAAAGCAGTTTTACATTATGACATCATAATGGAGTTCTATACTACATTATAATGAAGTTCTACATTGTATCTTTTGTTATTACTAGATTGTGACATCATAATGGAGTTGTAAATTCAATCCCCTGCCATAAATACATTATGACATCATAATGCAGTTTTACATTATGACATCATAATGGCGTTCTATATTACATAATAATGTTTTTCTACATTGTATCTTTTGTTATTACTAGATTCTGACATCATAATGGAGTTGTAAATCCTATCCCCTACTATGAATACATTATTACGTCATAATGCAGTTTCACATTATGACATCATATTGGCGTTCTATATTACATAATAATGTTGTTCTACGTTGTATCTTTTGTTACTACTAGATTGCGACATCATAATGAAGTTGTAAATTCTATCCCCTACTATAAAAACATTATGACATCATAATGCAGTTTTACATTATGACATCATAATAGAGTTCTATATTACATTATAATTATGTTGTATCTTTTGTTATTACTAGATTGTGACATCATAATGGAGTTGTAAATTCTATCCCCTACCATGAACAGATTATGACATCATAATGCAGTTTTACATTATGACATAATGGAGTTCTATATTACATTATCATTAAGTTGTATGTTGTATCTTTTGTTATTACTAATTTGTGACATCATAATGGAGTTTTAAATACTATCCCCTACCATGAATAGATTATGACATCTTAATGCAGTTTTACATTACATTATGACATCCTAATATAGTTCTATACTAAATTATAATGAAGTTCTACATTGTATCTTTTGTTATTACTAGATTGTGACATCATAATGCAGTTGTAAATTCTACCCCCTACTATAAATACATTATGACATCATAATGCAGTTTTACATTATGACATCATAATGGAGTTCTATATTATATTATAATGAAGTTCTACAAAGTATCTTCTGTTATTACTAGATTGTGACATCATAATGGAGTTGTAAATCCTATCCCCTACAATAAATACATTATAACATATAATGAAGTTTCACATTATGACATCATAATGGAGTTCTATATTACATAAAAATGCTGTTCTACGTTGTATTTTTTGTTATTACTAGATTGTGACATCATAATGATATTGTAAATTCTATCCCCTACCATGAATAGATTATGACATCATAATGCAGTTTTACATTATGACATCATAATGGAGTTCTATATTACAAAGTAGTGTTGTTCTACGTTGCATCTTTTGTTATTACTAGATTGTGATATCATAATGGAGTTGTAAATTCTATTACTTGCTATGAATAGATTATGACATCATAATGCAGTTTTACATTATGACATCATAATAGAGTTCTATACTACATTATAATGAAGTTCTACATTACATCTTTTGTTATTACTAGATTCTGAAATCATAATGGTGTTGTAAATTCTATCCCCTACTATGAATACATTATGACGTCATAATGCAGTTTAATATTATGACATCATAATGGAGTTCTATATTACATAATAATGTTGTTCTATGTTGTATCTTTTGTTATTACTAGATTGTGACATCATAATGCAGTTGTAAATTCTATCCCCTACTATAAATACATGATGACATCATAATGCAGTTTTACATTATGACATCATAATGGAGTTCTATATTACATAATAATGTTGTTCTACGTTGTATCCTTTAATAGTACTAGATTGTGACATCATAATGGAGTTGTAAATTCTATCCCCTACCATGAATAGATTATGACATCATAATGCAGTTTTACATTACATGATGACATCATAATGGAGCTCTATATTACAATATAATGAAGTTCTACGTTGCATCTTTTGTTATTACTAATTTGTGACATCATAATGCAGTTTTAAATACTATCCCCTACCATGAATAGATTATGACATCATAATGCAGTTTTACATTACATTATGGCATCCTAATATAGTTCTATACTAAATTATAATTTCACTGTGAAAGTACCCCAGAAATATTAGATTACCATTCTTCATTTGGGGCATTTGAGTACAAAAGACAGAGGCTATTTGTCTTGATCCTGATGAATCGGCTCACTTATTACATCAGGGCCGTAGAAACACGTCGATTAAATATTATTTGTCTATCATCCTTAGCCTTCTGAAATAAAATTTATACCGTTATTACCACTGTATAAATAGCAATATAACCGTACCTGTAAATCTATTAAGGGAACGGTAATTAACATCGGTATAGCGGATCACCACGATAAGGTGATATACCTATCCCCTGTCCTGTATGTTCTTTGGGTGTTTGTATGTTTATGTTCGTCTAGTTTTCTGATGTGTGCTGGGCCATTTGGTGGTGTGATTTAGTGTATTTTAAATAAAGTCCTATAATAAAAGTTATATTTTATTAATAGAACAGATTATCTAATCTAATATTTCTGGGGTACTTTCACAGTGAAATTGTATTTCATTTAAAGGACCCCACCTGTCCCAGTGACGAATGTATACTAAATTATAATGAAGTTCTACATTGTATCTTTTGTTATTACTAGATTGTGACATCATAATGCAGTTTTACATTATGACATCATAATAGAGTTCTATATTATATAATAATGTTGTTCTACGTTGTATCTTTTGTTATTACTAGATTGTGACATCATAATGGAGTTGTAAATTCTATTACCTGCTATGAATAGATTATGACATCATAATGCAGTTTTACATTATGACATCATAATGGAGTTCTATACTACATTATAATGAAGTTCTACAAAGTATCTTCTGTTATTACTAGATTCTGACATCATAATGGAGTTGTAAATCCTATCCCCTACAATAAATACATTATGACATCATAATGCAGTTTCACATTATGACATCATAATGGCGTTCTATATTACATAATAATGTTTTTCTACATTGTATCTTTTGTTATTACTAGATTCTGACATCATAATGGAGTTGTAAATCCTATCCCATACTATGAATACATTATTACGTCATAATGCAGTTTCACATTATGACATCATAATGGAGTTCTATATTACATAATAATGTTGTTCTACGTTGTATCTTTTGTTATTACTAGATTCTGACATCATAATGGAGTTGTAAATTCTATTACCTGCTATGAATAGATTATGACATCATAATGCAGTTTTACATTACGACATCAAAATAGAGTTCTATACTACATTATAATGAAGTTCTACATTGTATCTTTTGCTATTACAAGATTGTGACATCATAATGGAGTTGTAAATTCTATCCCCTACCATGAATAGATTATGACATCATAATGCAGTTTTACATTACGTTATGACATCATAACAGAGTTCTATACTAAATTATAATGAAGTTCTACATTGTATCTTTTGTTATTACTAAATTGTGACATCATAATGGAGTTGTAAATCCTATCCACTACAATGAATACATTATGACATCATAATGCAGTTTCACGTTATGACATCATAATGGAGTTCTATATTACATAAAAATGCTGTTCTACATTGTATCTTTTGTTATTACTAGATTGTGACATCATAATGGAGTTGTAAATTCTACCCCCTACTATAAATACATTATGACATCATAATGAAGTTTCACATTATGACATCATAATGAGTTGTATATTACATAAAAAGGCTGTTCTACATTGTATCTTTTGTTATTACTAGATTGTGACATCATAATGATATTGTAAATTTGATCCCCTACCATGAATAGATTATGACATCCTAATGCAGTTTTACATTACGACATCATAATAGAGTTCTATACTAAAATATAATGGATTTCTACATTGTATCTTTTGTTATTACTAGATTGTGACATCTTAATGGAGTTGTAAATGCTATCCCCTACTATGAATAGATTATGATGTCATAATGCAGTTTCACATTATGACATCATAATGAAGTTCTATATTACATAATGTTTTTCTACTTTGTATCTTTTATTATTATTAGATTGTGACATAATGGAGTTGTAAATTATATTACCTGCTATAAATAAATTATGACATCATAAAGCAGTTTTACATTATGACATCATAATGGAGTTCTATACTACATTATAATGAAGTTCTACATTGTATCTTTTGTTATTACTAGATTGTGACATCATAATGGAGTTGTAAATTCAATCCCCTGCCATAAATACATTATGACATCATAATGCAGTTTTACATTATGACATCATAATGGCGTTCTATATTACATAATAATGTTTTTCTACATTGTATCTTTTGTTATTACTAGATTCTGACATCATAATGGAGTTGTAAATCCTATCCCCTACTATGAATACATTATTACGTCATAATGCAGTTTCACATTATGACATCATAATGGCGTTCTATATTACATAATAATGTTGTTCTACGTTGTATCTTTTGTTACTACTAGATTGCGACATCATAATGAAGTTGTAAATTCTATCCCCTACTATAAAAACATTATGACATCATAATGCAGTTTTACATTATGACATCATAATAGAGTTCTATATTACATTATAATTATGTTGTATCTTTTGTTATTACTAGATTGTGACATCATAATGGAGTTGTAAATTCTATCCCCTACCATGAACAGATTATGACATCATAATGCAGTTTTACATTATGACATAATGGAGTTCTATATTACATTATCATTAAGTTGTATGTTGTATCTTTTGTTATTACTAATTTGTGACATCATAATGGAGTTTTAAATACTATCCCCTACCATGAATAGATTATGACATCTTAATGCAGTTTTACATTACATTATGACATCCTAATATAGTTCTATACTAAATTATAATGAAGTTCTACATTGTATCTTTTGTTATTACTAGATTGTGACATCATAATGCAGTTGTAAATTCTACCCCCTACTATAAATACATTATGACATCATAATGCAGTTTTACATTATGACATCATAATGGAGTTCTATATTATATTATAATGAAGTTCTACAAAGTATCTTCTGTTATTACTAGATTGTGACATCATAATGGAGTTGTAAATCCTATCCCCTACAATAAATACATTATGACATATAATGAAGTTTCACATTATGACATCATAATGGAGTTCTATATTACATAAAAATGCTGTTCTACGTTGTATTTTTTGTTATTACTAGATTGTGACATCATAATGATATTGTAAATTCTATCCCCTACCATGAATAGATTATGACATCATAATGCAGTTTTACATTATGACATCATAATGGAGTTCTATATTACAAAGTAGTGTTGTTCTACGTTGCATCTTTTGTTATTACTAGATTGTGATATCATAATGGAGTTGTAAATTCTATTACTTGCTATGAATAGATTATGACATCATAATGCAGTTTTACATTATGACATCATAATAGAGTTCTATACTACATTATAATGAAGTTCTACATTACATCTTTTGTTATTACTAGATTCTGAAATCATAATGGTGTTGTAAATTCTATCCCCTACTATGAATACATTATGACGTCATAATGCAGTTTAATATTATGACATCATAATGGAGTTCTATATTACATAATAATGTTGTTCTATGTTGTATCTTTTGTTATTACTAGATTGTGACATCATAATGCAGTTGTAAATTCTATCCCCTACTATAAATACATGATGACATCATAATGCAGTTTTACATTATGACATCATAATGGAGTTCTATATTACATAATAATGTTGTTCTACGTTGTATCCTTTAATAGTACTAGATTGTGACATCATAATGGAGTTGTAAATTCTATCCCCTACCATGAATAGATTATGACATCATAATGCAGTTTTACATTACATGATGACATCATAATGGAGCTCTATATTACAATATAATGAAGTTCTACGTTGCATCTTTTGTTATTACTAATTTGTGACATCATAATGCAGTTTTAAATACTATCCCCTACCATGAATAGATTATGACATCATAATGCAGTTTTACATTACATTATGGCATCCTAATATAGTTCTATACTAAATTATAATTTCACTGTGAAAGTACCCCAGAAATATTAGATTACCATTCTTCATTTGGGGCATTTGAGTACAAAAGACAGAGGCTATTTGTCTTGATCCTGATGAATCGGCTCACTTATTACATCAGGGCCGTAGAAACACGTCGATTAAATATTATTTGTCTATCATCCTTAGCCTTCTGAAATAAAATTTATACCGTTATTACCACTGTATAAATAGCAATATAACCGTACCTGTAAATCTATTAAGGGAACGGTAATTAACATCGGTATAGCGGATCACCACGATAAGGTGATATACCTATCCCCTGTCCTGTATGTTCTTTGGGTGTTTGTATGTTTATGTTCGTCTAGTTTTCTGATGTGTGCTGGGCCATTTGGTGGTGTGATTTAGTGTATTTTAAATAAAGTCCTATAATAAAAGTTATATTTTATTATTAGAACAGATTATCTAATCTAATATTTCTGGGGTACTTTCACAGTGAAATTGTATTTCATTTAAAGGACCCCACCTGTCCCAGTGACGAATGTATACTAAATTATAATGAAGTTCTACATTGTATCTTTTGTTATTACTAGATTGTGACATCATAATGCAGTTTTACATTATGACATCATAATAGAGTTCTATATTATATAATAATGTTGTTCTACGTTGTATCTTTTGTTATTACTAGATTGTGACATCATAATGGAGTTGTAAATTCTATTACCTGCTATGAATAGATTATGACATCATAATGCAGTTTTACATTATGACATCATAATGGAGTTCTATACTACATTATAATGAAGTTCTACAAAGTATCTTCTGTTATTACTAGATTCTGACATCATAATGGAGTTGTAAATCCTATCCCCTACAATAAATACATTATGACATCATAATGCAGTTTCACATTATGACATCATAATGGCGTTCTATATTACATAATAATGTTTTTCTACATTGTATCTTTTGTTATTACTAGATTCTGACATCATAATGGAGTTGTAAATCCTATCCCATACTATGAATACATTATTACGTCATAATGCAGTTTCACATTATGACATCATAATGGAGTTCTATATTACATAATAATGTTGTTCTACGTTGTATCTTTTGTTATTACTAGATTCTGACATCATAATGGAGTTGTAAATTCTATTACCTGCTATGAATAGATTATGACATCATAATGCAGTTTTACATTACGACATCAAAATAGAGTTCTATACTACATTATAATGAAGTTCTACATTGTATCTTTTGCTATTACAAGATTGTGACATCATAATGGAGTTGTAAATTCTATCCCCTACCATGAATAGATTATGACATCATAATGCAGTTTTACATTACGTTATGACATCATAACAGAGTTCTATACTAAATTATAATGAAGTTCTACATTGTATCTTTTGTTATTACTAAATTGTGACATCATAATGGAGTTGTAAATCCTATCCACTACAATGAATACATTATGACATCATAATGCAGTTTCACGTTATGACATCATAATGGAGTTCTATATTACATAAAAATGCTGTTCTACATTGTATCTTTTGTTATTACTAGATTGTGACATCATAATGGAGTTGTAAATTCTACCCCCTACTATAAATACATTATGACATCATAATGAAGTTTCACATTATGACATCATAATGAGTTGTATATTACATAAAAAGGCTGTTCTACATTGTATCTTTTGTTATTACTAGATTGTGACATCATAATGATATTGTAAATTTGATCCCCTACCATGAATAGATTATGACATCCTAATGCAGTTTTACATTACGACATCATAATAGAGTTCTATACTAAAATATAATGGATTTCTACATTGTATCTTTTGTTATTACTAGATTGTGACATCTTAATGGAGTTGTAAATGCTATCCCCTACTATGAATAGATTATGATGTCAAAATGCAGTTTCACATTATGACATCATAATGAAGTTCTATATTACATAATGTTTTTCTACTTTGTATCTTTTATTATTATTAGATTGTGACATAATGGAGTTGTAAATTATATTACCTGCTATAAATAAATTATGACATCATAAAGCAGTTTTACATTATGACATCATAATGGAGTTCTATACTACATTATAATGAAGTTCTACATTGTATCTTTTGTTATTACTAGATTGTGACATCATAATGGAGTTGTAAATTCAATCCCCTGCCATAAATACATTATGACATCATAATGCAGTTTTACATTATGACATCATAATGGCGTTCTATATTACATAATAATGTTTTTCTACATTGTATCTTTTGTTATTACTAGATTCTGACATCATAATGGAGTTGTAAATCCTATCCCCTACTATGAATACATTATTACGTCATAATGCAGTTTCACATTATGACATCATAATGGCGTTCTATATTACATAATAATGTTGTTCTACGTTGTATCTTTTGTTACTACTAGATTGCGACATCATAATGAAGTTGTAAATTCTATCCCCTACTATAAAAACATTATGACATCATAATGCAGTTTTACATTATGACATCATAATAGAGTTCTATATTACATTATAATTATGTTGTATCTTTTGTTATTACTAGATTGTGACATCATAATGGAGTTGTAAATTCTATCCCCTACCATGAACAGATTATGACATCATAATGCAGTTTTACATTATGACATAATGGAGTTCTATATTACATTATCATTAAGTTGTATGTTGTATCTTTTGTTATTACTAATTTGTGACATCATAATGGAGTTTTAAATACTATCCCCTACCATGAATAGATTATGACATCTTAATGCAGTTTTACATTACATTATGACATCCTAATATAGTTCTATACTAAATTATAATGAAGTTCTACATTGTATCTTTTGTTATTACTAGATTGTGACATCATAATGCAGTTGTAAATTCTACCCCCTACTATAAATACATTATGACATCATAATGCAGTTTTACATTATGACATCATAATGGAGTTCTATATTATATTATAATGAAGTTCTACAAAGTATCTTCTGTTATTACTAGATTGTGACATCATAATGGAGTTGTAAATCCTTATGTATCGCAAAGTGCCAACACGTCAGGGGGCGGGGCTTATCACAACGTATGATTTTACCCCCGTCGTTCTAAAAAGGACAAGGCTGTTTCAGAATAGACCGGGTGCAGATTCTGACTGCTTTTTGGACGCAGAAATACTGCAGAATGTGCTCAGCGGAGATTTCTGTGGAAAATTCTGCAGCATTTCCGCATCTAAAAAGCAGTCAAAATCTGCACCCGGTCTATTCTGAAAGAGCCCTGCCCATTTCTGCCACATGTACACATACCCCAGCGGTAATAGTGACACCTTCACCCCAGCGATAATAGTGACATCCCACAGCAGTAATAATAGTGACACTCCCACCATTAGTAATAAGAGTGACATACCCCAGCGGTAAACCTCAGTGGTCGCTGCTGCCGTCATCTAGATATATAAAAACGTAGTATGTATGTATGTCTGTCTTCGCAGCAACGCGCGAACATGCCCCAACATGTTCTCATAAGCTGCATTGTGATGTCATTAAGGCTCTATTATGACACGTACAGCTTGGAACCACTAGAGCACGCCAGCCAATTACCATTGGAGTTGGAAGTGGGTAAACAAGTACTAGGATATCTTCCTAAGAAGCCACAGCAGCCGGATAAATTGTATGTTCCACCCAACGGCTATTTTATTCAGCCCGCAAGGGGGAAGCAGCGGCCTACAAAATCTCATTCAGGTAGGTAGGTTCAGTTCTTGGAGGTTGGGGAATGCTTATGGGCAAGGCCTTATGTCTCATCCCAACTCGATTATTCAATTCTAAGCGCAAAAGAATTAGCGTCCAAATTTTATGTACGGAATTTAATTCTCTCATTTCCCAATGTCATAGAAACTTGAAATTTGGCACGAGCATTGATTATGTCATAAATAGGAAAAGTTAATGGGTCCCAACTCGATTATTCAATTCAAAGCGCCAAAGAATTAGCGTTCAAATTTTACGTACGGAATCTAATTCTCTCATTTCCTGATGTCATAGATAGATAGATAGATAGATAGATAGATAGATAGATAGATAGATAGATAGACAGACTGTATGCAATGACACGTACAGCTTGGAACCATAAATACTAGAGCACGCCAGCCATTTACAGTCAGTCTCCATTGGAGTTGGAAGTGGGCAAACATGTACTAGGCTATCTTCCCAAGAAGCCACAGCAGCCGGATAAATTGGATGTTCCACACAACGGCTATTTTATTCAGCCTGCAAGGGGGAAGCAGCGGCCTACAAAACCTCAGTGGTCGCTGCTGCCGTCATCTAGATATATAAAAACAAATGTATGTATGTCTGTCTGTCTTCGCAGCAACGCGCGACGGGTACGCTAGTATTACATAATAATGTTTTTCTACATTGTATCTTTTGCTATTACTAGATTCTGACATCATAATGGAGTTGTAAATCCTATCCCCTACTATGAATACATTATTACATCATAATGCAGTTTCACATTATGACATCATAATGGCGTTCTATATTACATAATAATGTTGTTCTACGTTGTATCTTTTGTTACTACTAGATTGCGACATCATAATGAAGTTGTAAATTCTATCCCCTACTATAAAAACATTATGACATCATAATGCAGTTTTACATTATGACATCATAATAGAGTTCTATATTACATTATAATTATGTTGTATCTTTTGTTATTACTAGATTGTGACATCATAATGGAGTTGTAAATTCTATCCCCTACCATGAACAGATTATGACATCATAATGCAGTTTTACATTATGACATCATAATGGAGTTCTATATTACATTATAATTAAGTTGTATGTTGTATCTTTTGTTATTACTAATTTGTGACATCATAATGGAGTTTTAAATACTATCCCCTACCATGAATAGATTATGACATCTTAATGCAGTTTTACATTACATTATGACATCCTAAAATAGTTCTATACTAAATTATAATGAAGTTCTACATTGTATCTTTTGTTATTACTAGATTGTGACATCATAATGCAGTTGTAAATTCTACCACCTACTATAAATACATTATGACATCATAATGCAGTTTTACATTATGACATCATAATGGAGTTCTATATTATATTATAATGAAGTTCTACAAAGTATCTTCTGTTATTACTAGATTGTGACATCATAATGGAGTTGTAAATCCTATCCCCTACAATAAATACATTATGACATTATAATGAAGTTTCACATTATGACATCATAATGGAGTTCTATATTACATAAAAATGCTGTTCTACGTTGTATTTTTTGTTATTACTAGATTGTGACATCATAATGATATTGTAAATTCTATCCCCTACCATGAATAGATTATGACATCATAATGCAGTTTTACATTATGACATCATAATGGAGTTCTATATTACAAAGTAGTGTTGTTCTACGTTGCATCTTTTGTTATTACTAGATTGTGATATCATAATGGAGTTGTAAATTCTATTACTTGCTATGAATAGATTATGACATCATAATGCAGTTTTACATTATGACATCATAATAGAGTTCTATACTACATTATAATGAAGTTCTACATTACATCTTTTGTTATTACTAAATTCTGACATCATAATGGAGTTGTAAATTCTATCCCCTACTATGAATACATTATGACGTCATAATGCAGTTTAATATTATGACATCATAATGAAGTTCTATATTACATAATAATGTTGTTCTATGTTGTATCTTTTGTTATTACTAGATTGTGACATCATAATGCAGTTGTAAATTCTATCCCCTACTATAAATACATGATGACATCATAATGCAGTTTTACATTATGACATCATAATGGAGTTCTATATTACATAATAATGTTGTTCTACGTTGTATCCTTTAATAGTACTAGATTGTGACATCATAATGGAGTTGTAAATTCTATCCCCTACCATGAATAGATTATGACATCATAATGCAGTTTTACATTACATGATGACATCATAATGGAGCTCTATATTATAATATAATGAAGTTCTACGTTGCATCTTTTGTTATTACTAATTTGTGACATCATAATGCAGTTTTAAATACTATCCCCTACCATGAATAGATTATGACACCATAATGCAGTTTTACATTACATTATGACATCCTAATATAGTTCTATACTAAATTATAATTTCACTGTGAAAGTACCCCAGAAATATTAGATTACCATTCTTCATTTGGGGCATTTGAGTACAAAAGACAGAGGCTATTTGTCTTGATCCTGATGAATCGGCTCACTTATTACATCAGGGCCGTAGAAACACGTTGATTAAATATTATTTGTCTATCATCCTTAGCCTTCTGAAATAAAATTTATACCGTTATTACCACTGTATAAATAGCAATATAACCGTACCTGTAAATCTATTAAGGGAACGGTAATTAACATCGGTATAGCGGATCACCACGATAAGGTGATATACCTATCCCCTGTCCTGTATGTTCTTTGGGTGTTTGTATGTTTATGTTCGTCTAGTTTTCTGATGTGTGCTGGGCCATTTGGTGGTGTGATTTAGTGTATTTTAAATAAAGTCCTATAATAAAAGTTATATTTTAATAATAGAACAGATTATCTAATCTAATATTTCTGGGGTAGTTTCACAGTGAAATTGTATTTCATTTAAAGGACCCCACCTGTCCCAGTGACGACTGTATACTAAATTATAATGAAGTTCTACATTGTATCTTTTGTTATTACTAGATTGTGACATCATAATGGAGTTGTAAATTCTACCCCCTACTATAAATACATTATGACATCATAATGCAGTTTTACATTATGACATCATAATAGAGTTCTATATTACATAATAATGTTGTTCTACGTTGTATCTTTTGTTATTACTAGATTGTGACATCATAATGGAGTTGTAAATTCTATTATCTGCTATGAATAGATTATGACATCATAATGCAGTTTTACATTATGACATCATAATGGAGTTCTATACTACATTATAATGAAGTTCTACAAAGTATCTTCTGTTATTACTAGATTGTGACATCATAATGGAGTTGTAAATCCTATCCCCTACAATAAATACATTATGACATCATAATGCAGTTTCACATTATGACATCATAATGGCGTTCTATATTACATAATAATGTTTTTCTACATTGTATCTTTTGTTATTACTAGATTCTGACATCATAATGGAGTTGTAAATCCTATCCCATACTATGAATACATTATTACGTCATAATGCAGTTTCACATTATGACATCATAATGGAGTTCTATATTACATAATAATGTTGTTCTACGTTGTATCTTTTGTTATTACTAGATTCTGACATCATAATGGAGTTGTAAATTCTATTACCTGCTATGAATAGATTATGACATCATAATGCAGTTTTACATTACGACATCAAAATAGAGTTCTATACTACATTATAATGAAGTTCTACATTGTATCTTTTGCTATTACAAGATTGTGACATCATAATGGAGTTGTAAATTCTATCCCCTACCATGAATAGATTATGACATCATAATGCAGTTTTACATTACGTTATGACATCATAACAGAGTTCTATACTAAATTATAATGAAGTTCTACATTGTATCTTTTGTTATTACTAAATTGTGACATCATAATGGAGTTGTAAATCCTATCCACTACAATGAATACATTATGACATCATAATGCAGTTTCACGTTATGACATCATAATGGAGTTCTATATTACATAAAAATGCTGTTCTACATTGTATCTTTTGTTATCACTAGATTGTGACATCATAATGGAGTTGTAAATTCTACCCCCTACTATAAATACATTATGACATCATAATGAAGTTTCACATTATGACATCATAATGAGTTCTATATTACATAAAAAGGCTGTTCTACATTGTATCTTTTGTTATTACTAGATTGTGACATCATAATGATATTGTAAATTTGATCCCCTACCATGAATAGATTATGACATCCTAATGCAGTTTTACATTACGACATCATAATAGAGTTCTATACTAAAATATAATGGATTTCTACATTGTATCTTTTGTTATTACTAGATTGTGACATCATAATGGAGTTGTAAATGCTATCCCCTACTATGAATAGATTATGATGTCATAATGCAGTTTCACATTATGACATCATAATGAAGTTCTATATTACATAATGTTTTTCTACTTTGTATCTTTTATTATTATTAGATTGTGACATTATGGAGTTGTAAATTATATTACCTGCTATAAATAAATTATGACATCATAAAGCAGTTTTACATTATGACATCATAATGGAGTTCTATACTACATTATAATGAAGTTCTACATTGTATCTTTTGTTATTACTAGATTGTGACATCATAATGGAGTTGTAAATTCAATCCCCTGCCATAAATACATTATGACATCATAATGCAGTTTTACATTATGACATCATAATGGCGTTCTATATTACATAATAATGTTTTTCTACATTGTATCTTTTGTTATTACTAGATTCTGACATCATAATGGAGTTGTAAATCCTATCCCCTACTATGAATACATTATTACGTCATAATGCAGTTTCACATTGTGACATCATAATGGCGTTCTATATTACATAATAATGTTGTTCTACGTTGTATCTTTTGTTACTACTAGATTGCGACATCATAATGAAGTTGTAAATTCTATCCCCTACTATAAAAACATTATGACATCATAATGCAGTTTTACATTATGACATCATAATAGAGTTCTATATTACATTATAATTATGTTGTATCTTTTGTTATTACTAGATTGTGACATCATAATGGAGTTGTAAATTCTATCCCCTACCATGAACAGATTATGACATCATAATGCAGTTTTACATTATGACATCATAATGGAGTTCTATATTACATTATCATTAAGTTGTATGTTGTATCTTTTGTTATTACTAATTTGTGACATCATAATGGAGTTTTAAATACTATCCCCTACCATGAATAGATTATGACATCTTAATGCAGTTTTACATTACATTATGACATCCTAATATAGTTCTATACTAAATTATAATGAAGTTCTACATTGTATCTTTTGTTATTACTAGATTGTGACATCATAATGCAGTTGTAAATTCTACCCCCTACTATAAATACATTATGACATCATAATGCAGTTTTACATTATGACATCATAATGGAGTTCTATATTATATTATAATGAAGTTCTACAAAGTATCTTCTGTTATTACTAGATTGTGACATCATAATGGAGTTGTAAATCCTATCCCCTACAATAAATACATTATGACATCATAATGAAGTTTCACATTATGACATCATAATGGAGTTCTATATTACATAAAAATGCTGTTCTACGTTGTATTTTTTGTTATTACTAGATTGTGACATCATAATGATATTGTAAATTCTATCCCCTACCATGAATAGATTATGACATCATAAGCAGTTTTACATTATGACATCATAATGGAGTTCTATATTACAAAGTAGTGTTGTTCTACGTTGCATCTTTTGTTATTACTAGATTGTTGATATCATAATGGAGTTGTAAATTCTATTACTTGCTATGAATAGATTATGACATCATAATGCAGTTTTACATTATGACATCATAATAGAGTTCTATACTACATTATAATGAAGTTCTACATTACATCTTTTGTTATTACTATATTCTGACATCATAATGGTGTTGTAAATTCTATCCCCTACTATGAATACATTATGACGTCATAATGCAGTTTTACATTATGACATCATAATAGAGTTCTATATTACATAATAATGTTGTTCTACGTTGTATCTTTTGTTATTACTAGATTGTGACATCATAATGGAGTTGTAAATTCTATTATCTGCTATGAATAGATTATGACATCATAATGCAGTTTTACATTATGACATCATAATGGAGTTCTATACTACATTATAATGAAGTTCTACAAAGTATCTTCTGTTATTACTAGATTGTGACATCATAATGGAGTTGTAAATCCTATCCCCTACTATGAATACATTATTACGTCATAATGCAGTTTCACATTATGACATCATAATGGCGTTCTATATTACATAATAATGTTGTTCTACGTTGTATCTTAGATTGCGACATCATAATGAAGTTGTAAATTGTATCCCCTACTATAAAAACATTATGACATCATAATGCAGTTTTACATTATGACATCATAATAGAGTTCTATATTACATTATAATTATGTTGTATCTTTTGTTATTACTAGATTGTGACATCATAAAGGAGTTGTAAATTCTATCCCCTACCATGAACAGATTATGACATCATAATGCAGTTTTACATTATGACATAATGGAGTTCTATATTACATTATCATTAAGTTGTATGTTGTATCTTTTGTTATTACTAATTTGTGACATCATAATGGAGTTTTAAATACTATCCCCTACCATGAATAGATTATGACACTTTAATGCAGTTTTACATTACATTATGACATCCTAATATAGTTCTATACTAAATTATAATGAAGTTCTACATTGTATCTTTTGTTATTACTAGATTGTGACATCATACTGCAGTTGTAAATTCTACCCCCTACTATAAATACATTATGACATCATAATGCAGTTTTACATTATGACATCATAATGGAGTTCTATATTATATTATAATGAAGTTCTACAAAGTATCTTCTGTTATTACTAGATTGTGACATCATAATGGAGTTGTAAATCCTATCCCCTACAATAAATACATTATGACATATAATGAAGTTTCACATTATGACATCATAATGGAGTTCTATATTACATAAAAATGCTGTTCTACGTTGTATTTTTTGTTATTACTAGATTGTGACATCATAATGATATTGTAAATTCTATCCCCTACCATGAATAGATTATGACATCATAATGCAGTTTTACATTATGACATCATAATGGAGTTCTATATTACAAAGTAGTGTTGTTCTACGTTGCATCTTTTGTTATTACTAGATTGTGATATCATAATGGAGTTGTAAATTCTATTACTTGCTATGAATAGATTATGACATCATAATGCAGTTTTACAGCCAGCAGCGGGAGCACACGCTGAATCCAGAGCTCCTGGCAGCATCATCACGCCGGCGGCTTTCTCGCTCGTCCAAGGGCCCCCACGGAGCCGAAAACACCACCGCTGACACCTCCGGCCCTAGACCAACAAAAAGAGACCTTCCGCGGGTCTCTAGCCGGAACCGCGATTTTGCGGCCTACACTTCCGGCCGCATCCCCGGACTAAATTTCTGGACGCGGCCGACCGGAAGTGAGGGCCGGCCGCGGAAGACAGCACCAAACCCCTGCTAGAGAGCAGCAGGACCGGGGGAACAGCTGCAGAGACCCAGAACACGTCGGGGAACGGGCAGAAGAGGCAGGAGAGAAGGCGGCAGACTCCTAAAAGTAAGTGCTGCCCAGTGCAGACCCCTGGAAGCCTGCACCAATCCTGTGCTGGGGAGCAGAGAGATAAAGTGAGCCCTGTAGCTCAAGCAAACAGAGGAGATACCCCAGGAGTTTACCCCCAGAAACCCCCCCCCCTTCTCTGAAGTGAAGCAGCCTGCAAGAGGCCCAGAGCCAGCACAGCATAAAGTCTGCCTGCACACCTCCCCTGCAGCCCCAGACCTGCAGCACCAGCCACTCATAAAATCTGCACCCTGAACCTGCAGAAGCTAACCACACAACAACTGCTATAAAAGGCATCCTACAAACGGCCACAAACGCAAGCATATATTTAAGAATATTCACAAAAGACTTCCGCTGACCTGCAACCCCCCCACAGGAAAAGGGTCATACGCAGTTAGTGGAATGACTACGGCCTACCCATGAGCTGCGCTCTGACCCCGTCCCTCTCTTCAGAACAGAAGCAACTTTTAACACCAAACTAGAAGACCTCACAATCTGAAACATCTATAATGTCCAGGAGGACCAACAGACAAAGCAAGGGCCAGCCTACAACATCACAGTGTACATTACCAGAACTGTTCTCGGGCAACCAATATACCCCATTAACGCAGATGGAGCAATCACCCCACAACTCCGAAAACGGAGACATCCCAAGCACCGGCCAGAACATCGACCCACCAAGTATGCACCAAGCTTCTGATCTCTCCTCCTCAGACTCGACGCTCCTTACACACATCAAGAAACTGTTCCGAGAGGAGCTACAGGCAGCGGTGCACGACATATCCAGACAAATTAACGATCTAGGCCAGCGAACCAACGATCTTGAACACAAAACGGACGACATCATAGACGCGCTGGACCATGAAAGAGCGAGATGGGATGACTGTGCTGAAAGAGTAGAAGCGCTTGAACTAAAATGTGAGGACCTCGAAAACCGGAGTAGGAGAGCTAACATACGCATCCGAGGCCTTCCAGAGTCTATCATCAACCTGAAAGAGGCCGCTACGAATCTGTTCTCCGCTCTCCTCCCCCAAGTAGCGCAGGAATCCCTACGGATAGACAGAATACATCGTGCCCTCTCAAGACCGACCAATACTGACTTACCAAGAGATACTATCCTGAAGCTCCATTACTCAGAGATGAGAGATCAACTCCTAACGGCTGCACGCAACCTAGACTCGCTGCCGGGGGTCCCCACCTCAGTCCAAATGTTTGCAGACATTGCTCCGTCCACTCTTGCAAAAAGAAGAGCTTTGAGGCCCATAACCCTAGCCCTGCAGCAAGCGAATATAAGATACCGCTGGAACTTTCCATTTGCCTTGTTGGTCCGCATCAACCAAAGGTCGTACTCAATAAGAAACTTGGAAGAAGGAAAACGCATCTTAGAGGAGGAACACATCCCCTATGTGAGCGAACCGAGCAGATCCCCTAGACAACAACGACCAACGCGTTCCTGGACAACAGCGGGAAATCCACGCCGCAGAATGAACATCAACGAAAACCGAACCCAGAACGCCTGATTCAGATATGTATCATTTAACTAGTAGTGCTTGTTGGCCCCGACGGGGCTGGCCCCCCCCAGGCCCTCCACAGGGGGGCGTGGGGTGGCTCAGCTACCACATGACTACTCCCCAACATCCACTAGACACTACCTACTGAAAAGGGACCTTCCCTGTGATACACATGGACAAACGAAGGTGGACTTGAGCGATGCCAATAGACAAAGGCACTACACCCACGGCGAGACCTGGCAACCCACCTACAACCCATGAGTGGCTTGTCCGCCTGGGGCCCCCGCATTCTATAAAATATACATAATTGACCCCCTCCCCCCCCCGTAACGGGTTGAGGAGACGTAAGCTTAACACCAACACAGGTGGTGTGCGGGCCCCACGTGGATAGGCACAAGGAAACTTAAAAACGGTTTCCTCCGGAGTCAAAAGGTCAAAATGACTTGGTAAACCAGATTGAATTGTTTAATTGTTTCTGTTAAATGTTATGATAAATTTTCGCATTGGGACGGGGCGGAGAAACTTGACGCCCAATCCTCACCAGACTTTGAGTGTCCCCTTTTGATGTTCTTAAGGGAACACTCAGTTTGGGATTTCTTGGGTTCCGAAAGAGACCCAAACCCGTTTGAAACCTTGATATTTGTTTTAACTGTTATTTCTACAATGCCATTGTATGTACTGAAAGGTAATTCCACACACCACCTGCCTAACGACTACCACCACATTACTACCCAAAAACACCAGTTACACTCTAGAAACACTCAGCCTCCTCCTACCCCCCCAACAGGGCCACACCCCAGAAATATTCAGCCTTCTTCTACCGCCCCAACATGGCTACCATAATCTCACACAACGTTAAGGGATTCAACTCCCCACTCAAGAGAAGGAAGGCATTTACACAATACCTTAAAGTCAAACCCGACATCATTTGCCTTCAAGAAACCCATTTTTCCACCACCTCTGCCCCTAGCTACCTACACCCACAATACACCAGAGTCTTCTCGTCGGTTGCATCCAAAAAACACCAAGGAGTTACAACTCTCCTACATAATTCCTTCCCCCTCGTAATAGACAAAACAGAAATAGACTCACAAGGGAGATATGTCATACTACACGGTAAGCTCAGGGAACATAAATTAGTAATAGTAAATTCATACGCCCCCGTGAACAATCCTTGCAAACTATTTACTCAAATCGCCAGAAAACTAAGAGAGATACCGAAAGCTTCTATATATTGGATGGGAGACTTCAACATGGCCCTCTCCCCGGCCCTAGACCGTTCCTCCCAAAGTCCAGACAAATTAAGCCCTTCACAAAGAATTTCAATAAACAATACACTGAAAGACTTAGCAATAGCAGACTGTTGGAGGGAGATGCACGGCACGAGCAGAGGCTACACCTTTTTTTCGGCCCCGCACAAAACATACTCGCGCATCGATTGGGCCCTGGTATCGACCCATATACTCCCCATACTTGCCCAGGCTAGACACATCCCATGCGCCTGGTCAGATCATGACATAGTCCTCACCCAATTTATAAATACTACCCCGCAGCCTCTACCAAGAAAATGGAGACTCAATGAGTCCATACTGAAAGACCCCATAACGTTGGCACAAACAACAGAGCAACTGACGGAATTCCTAGCAACAAACGACAATAATACGTCCGAACCTGTCTGGGTATGGCTGGCTCATAAAGCCTTCATGAGAGGCCAAATTTCCAGAATTTCTGCTACCAAAAAGAAGGAAAAAACACAAGCTCTACAAGCACTAGAAAGACGCCTCGCCCTGCTAGAAATAGCAAACCAGCAACGCCCTAGTATAGCCCTGACGAAAAACATCCGAGATACCAAACTACAAATCGACCTTCTATATACAAACCAGGCAGAAAGGGCCCTCCAATGGACTCAATCAGTGTACTTCAAACTGGCCAATAAACCTGACAAACTACTGGCATCACGCCTTAGAGCGAAAGAAAAAATTAACATAGTCCACTCCATTAGAACACAAAATGGATCATGCTCAGCGGACCCCGATAAAATTGCTAACACGTTCCTTGACTTTTACAACAAATTATATACATATAAACCCCAAAAATCGCCTTCTGCCCCCCAAGAGTTTCTAAATAATCTAATGCTCCCACAGCTCTCAGATCACCAAAATGACCACCTCAACCAACACATCTCGGTAGAAGAAGTGGAAGAGACTATCAAACTACTGAAACCAGGTAAGGCCCCAGGCCCAGACGGCCTTACCGCCTTGTACTATAAAAAATTTAGCACCGTCCTCTCACAGCCCCTAACGCGCTTCTATAATGACATTCTATTAGGAAAAACTGTTCCAGACGAATTCCTTAAAGCCCATATAACTGTCATCCCCAAACCTAATAAAGACCATACCTCCCCAAAAAACTACAGACCAATTTCACTATTAAATATAGACTATAAGATCCTGACCAGCATATTAGCGAAACGACTAAACACATTTCTCCCCTCACTGATCCACAAAGACCAAGTAGGCTTTATTCCTTCCCGTCAGGCATCAGACAACATTAGAAAAGTCCTTAACCTCATACACATATCAAACACTAATAAAACACCACAACTAACCCTATCCCTAGACATCGAAAAAGCTTTTGATAGCTTATCCTGGGATTACCTATTCGCTGTCCTTAAAAAAGCAGGTATCCAAGGGAACTTCATTACGGCACTACACGCCCTATACTCAACCCCCTCCGCGGAATTAAAACTTCCCACCTCAACAGTAAATAAAATATTAGTTCAGAGGGGAACCAGACAGGGATGCCCCTTATCCCCAGCCCTCTTCGCTCTGGCGATGGAACCCCTTGCACAAATCATTAGAAATAACCCAAACATAACGGGGGTGACCGCAGGAAGCAAAGAATATAAAGCTAGCCTATTCGCGGACGATATCCTGCTCACTCTAACTAAACCCCTCACCTCACTACCAAACTTAATGAAAGTCTTAGACACCTTTGCTGAAGTCTCAGGACTGATAGTGAATATGGGCAAAACGGAAGCCTTATTCCACAATATCCCCTCACACTCACAAAAGCTCATTGAACTAAATTTTGGATTTAATGCATGCCAACATCATATCACATATCTCGGTATCAAACTCACCCCCAAACTAGACACCTTATACAAAAAGAACTACCCCCCCCTGTTCGCAGAGTTGAAAGCAGACTTAAAGAAATGGAACCACCCCTCCATTTCATGGATAGGACGCATCAACTCTATTAAAATGAACGTTCTGCCCCGTCTACTATACTTATTCAGATGCCTCCCCATTGGAATCCCCCCTAAAGACTTACAAGAAATGCAAAAGGCCATATTTCAATTTATCTGGAGGAACAAACGACCCAGAATCAAACAAAAGGTAATGCACTATCACAAGAGAACCGGAGGCCTATCAGTACCCAACCTGAAAAAATATTATATAGCAGCGCAACTATCACAAATCCCCCTAATGTTCGCCGGCAGGAAAAGACCCCTGTGGGCAGAGGTGGAAACTGCCCTTCTGGCCCCTTTGGACCTAGGTATCATATTCTGGGATAAAAACTGGAAACCCACAAACATACAACACCTAGCCCCACTAACCCACCACCAATTTTTGATTTGGAGAAAGAACAGATTTAAATATGCCATGATGTCACCCATCCCACAACTACTACCGGTGATCCCCAATCAGGCGTTCCCCCTTAGCCTACAAGAACAAAATTACCAATGGTGGCGAGCCAAACACATCACGACCCTACACCAGTTCATGCCCTGTGGGAAACTATCTATGCAACAACTGATAGATAAATACACAGTCCCAGAAAACCTATGGTTTGAACTAAGGCAAATATACAGCTTCCTACGCTCCCTACTGAACACTACTAATCCGCCAACCGCCCCTACACCTTTCGAGAGAACCTGCTTACGGTCACCACTTCAATCGGGCGTAATATCTACACTCTACGCTTCCATGAATAAACCCCCAGAAGGCACAAAACTCCCCTTTATGACACGCTGGGAGTCAGATCTGGGTGTTACCCTCTCTCTACCACGATGGCATCATTGCTGCACATTCGCAGCAAAAGGCAGTCATCAAGTAACCTTAGCAGAAACCGCAGTAAAAATACTCCACAGAGCATATCTAGTCCCCACAACGATAAATAAGTACTCCCCTACCACCTCCCCGAACTGTTTCAGGGGATGCAATAACCTAGGTACAATCCTACATACATGGTGGACCTGCCCCATAGTGGCCGCCCTCTGGAGAAGAGTAACCAACCTCATATCTAGAGTACTGGGTAAGACATTCCCCCTCACTCCATCTGTATGCCTCCTGGCTGACAAACCCATGGGATACAATAACCAACAACACAAACTAGCACAGCAGATCTGTATGGCAACCAAAATCTACATCGCATTCCAATGGATGAAACCCACCCTTCATATAGAACCAATCATAACTAGAATATCAAGAATGATGCTTTATGAAAAACTGTCGGCCATGAGGGATGACAAAATGGACCTATTTCTCAAGACCTGGACGCCCTGGGCCATCTCATTAGATATACCAGGCTTAACCAGACCCCTTAGTTCATAAGCTACTAAACCGATAGAAGAACAAATAAAGACTGATAACAGGAGGGGGAAGGATGTGGAAAAGAGGAGTGGGGCGGGGGAGAGGGATATCAAAGGCAACACACAACACACAATGGTGGAATTAAGGGACACAGAAGAGGAGAAAAACTTGAACACTTAAACCAGTCCATTGCCTACATTAAGAACATGGTGGAATCCGAACAGGAAAAAAAAAAAAAATAAATAAAATAAAAATGTTATGTTATTGTTATATGCTTTTCAACATTATTGCACCCCCTGCGTGGGGACTCAAATAAGCTTAATGCAAATGTTATCCGATACTTCAATAAAACCTTTTGGAACTATAATGCAGTTTTACATTATGACATCATAATAGAGTTCTATACTACATTATAATGAAGTTCTACATTACATCTTTTGTTATTACTAAATTGTGACATCATAATGGAGTTGTAAATCCTATCCACTACAATGAATACATTATGACATCATAATGCAGTTTCACGTTATGACATCATAATGGAGTTCTATATTACATAAAAATGCTGTTCTACATTGTATCTTTTGTTATTACTAGATTGTGACATCATAATGGAGTTGTAAATTCTACCCCCTACTATAAATACATTATGACTAGGGATGAGCGAACGTGTCCGTTACGGACACATCCGCACCCGGACACCGGCTTTGCCGAACACTGCAGTGTTCGCGCGTAAGTGTCCGGGTGCCGCCGGGGGGCGGGGAGATGCGCGGCGGCGCGGGCGGCAGTAGCGGGGAACAGGGGGGAGCCCTCTCTCTCTCCCTCTCCCCCCCACTCCGCGCCGCACCCCCCCGCGCTGCCACGGCGGCCCCCGAACTTTTTCGCCCGAACACTGAAGTGTTCGCAAAGTTCGGTGTTCGGGCGAAAAAGGGGCGGAGCCGAACGTGTTCGCTCATCTCTAATTATGACATCATAATGAAGTTTCACATTATGACATCATAATGAGTTCTATATTACATAAAAAGGCTGTTCTACATTGTATCTTTTGTTATTACTAGATTGTGACATCATAATGATATTGTAAATTTGATCCCCTACCATGAATAGATTATGACATCCTAATGCAGTTTTACATTACGACATCATAATAGAGTTCTATACTAAAATATAATGGATTTCTACATTGTATCTTTTGTTATTACTAGATTGTAACATCATAATGGAGTTGTAAATGCTATCCCCTACTATGAATAGATTATGATGTCATAATGCAGTTTCACATTATGACATCATAATGAAGTTCTATATTACATAATGTTTTTCTACTTTGTATCTTTTATTATTATTAGATTGTGACATTATGGAGTTGTAAATTATATTACCTGCTATAAATAAATTATGACATCATAAAGCAGTTTTACATTATGACATCATAATGGAGTTCTATACTACATTATAATGAAGTTCTACATTGTATCTTTTGTTATTACTAGATTGTGACATCATAATGGAGTTGTAAATTCAATCCCCTGCCATAAATACATTATGACATCATAATGCAGTTTTACATTATGACATCATAATGGCGTTCTATATTACATAATAATGTTTTTCTACATTGTATCTTTTGTTATTACTAGATTCTGACATCATAATGGAGTTGTAAATCCTATCCCCTACTATGAATACATTATTACGTCATAATGCAGTTTCACATTATGACATCATAATGGCGTTCTATATTACATAATAATGTTGTTCTACGTTGTATCTTAGATTGCGACATCATAATGAAGTTGTAAATTCTATCCCCTACTATAAAAACATTATGACATCATAATGCAGTTTTACATTATGACATCATAATAGAGTTCTATATTACATTATAATTATGTTGTATCTTTTGTTATTACTAGATTGTGACATCATAATGGAGTTGTAAATTCTATCCCCTACCATGAACAGATTATGACATCATAATGCAGTTTTACATTATGACATAATGGAGTTCTATATTACATTATCATTAAGTTGTATGTTGTATCTTTTGTTATTACTAATTTGTGACATCATAATGGAGTTTTAAATACTATCCCCTACCATGAATAGATTATGACATCTTAATGCAGTTTTACATTCCATTATGACATCCTAATATAGTTCTATACTAAATTATAATGAAGTTCTACATTGTATCTTTTGTTATTACTAGATTGTGACATCATAATGCAGTTGTAAATTCTACCCCCTACTATAAATACATTATGACATCATAATGCAGTTTTACATTATGACATCATAATGGAGTTCTATATTATATTATAATGAAGTTCTACAAAGTATCTTCTGTTATTACTAGATTGTGACATCATAATGGAGTTGTAAATCCTATCCCCTACAATAAATACATTATGACATATAATGAAGTTTCACATTATGACATCATAATGGAGTTCTATATTACATAAAAATGCTGTTCTACGTTGTATTTTTTGTTATTACTAGATTGTGACATCATAATGATATTGTAAATTCTATCCCCTACCATGAATAGATTATGACATCATAATGCAGTTTTACATTATGACATCATAATGGAGTTCTATATTACAAAGTAGTGTTGTTCTACGTTGCATCTTTTGTTATTACTAGATTGTGATATCATAATGGAGTTGTAAATTCTATTACTTGCTATGAATAGATTATGACATCATAATGCAGTTTTACATTATGACATCATAATAGAGTTCTATACTACATTATAATGAAGTTCTACATTACATCTTTTGTTATTACTAGATTCTGAAATCATAATGGTGTTGTAAATTCTATCCCCTACTATGAATACATTATGACGTCATAATGCAGTTTAATATTATGACATCATAATGGAGTTCTATATTACATAATAATGTTGTTCTATGTTGTATCTTTTGTTATTACTAGATTGTGACATCATAATGCAGTTGTAAATTCTATCCCCTACTATAAATACATGATGACATCATAATGCAGTTTTACATTATGACATCATAATGGAGTTCTATATTACATAATAATGTTGTTCTACGTTGTATCCTTTAATAGTACTAGATTGTGACATCATAATGGAGTTGTAAATTCTATCCCCTACCATGAATAGATTATGACATCATAATGCAGTTTTACATTACATTATGACATCATAATGGAGCTCTATCTATATATATAAAATTGAATGTATGTCTGTCTGCGTGCGTGCGTGCGTGTTTGTCCTTTATGCGCTACTACACCATTCATCCGATCGCCATGAAACTTTGGGAAGTTGTTGAGTACACTCCTGGGAAGATTATAGGCATAGTACAAATATCCTACGATAAATGGCGCGCGAGCATCGTCGAAAGTTACGCCCCCCCCCCCCACGTAGATCGAATAAGTAAGCCACCTGCTATTGTGATGTCATCACTGATGTCATCAACATCGGACGCCCTTGAACATGCCCCAACATGTTCTATAAAGCTGCATTGTGATGTCATTAAGGCTCTATTATGACACGTACAGCTTGGAACCACTAGAGCACGCCAGCCAATTACCATTGGAGTTGGAAGTGGGTAAACAAGTACTAGGATATCTTCCTAAGAAGCCACAGCAGCCGGATAAATTGTATGTTCCACCCAACGGCTATTTTATTCAGCCCGCAAGGGGGAAGCAGCGGCCTACAAAATCTAATTCTCTCATTTCCTGATGTCATAGATAGATAGATAGATAGATAGATAGATAGATAGATAGACTGTATGCAATAACCCTGATAGATAGATAGATAGATAGATAGATAGATAGATAGATAGACTGTATGCAATGACACGTACAGCTTGAAACCATAAATACTAGAGCACGCCAGCCATTTACAGTCAGTCTCCATTGAAGTTGGAAGTGGGCAAACATGTACTAGGCCAGTGATGGCGAACCTTTTAGGGACCGAGTGCCCAAACGACAACCCAAAACCCACTTATGTATCGCAAAGTGCCAACACGTCAGGGGGCGGGGCTTATCACGACGTATGATTTTACCCCCGTCGTTCTAAAAAGGACAAGGCTGTTTCAGAATAGACCGGGTGCAGATTCTGACTGCTTTTTGGACGCGGAAATACTGCAGAATGTGCTCAGCGGAGATTTCTGTGGAAAATTCTGCAGCATTTCCGCATCTAAAAAGCAGTCAAAATCTGCACCCGGTCTATTCTGAAAGAGCCCTGCCCATTTCTGCCACATGTACACATACCCCAGCGGTAATAGTGACACCTTCACCCCAGCGATAATAGTGACATCCCACAGCAGTAATAATAGTGACACTCCCCCCATTAGTAATAAGAGTGACATACCCCAGCGGTAAACCTCAGTGGTCGCTGCTGCCGTCATCTAGATATATAAAAACGTAGTATGTATGTATGTCTGTCTTCGCAGCAACGCGCGAACATGCCCCAACATGTTCTCATAAGCTGCATTGTGATGTCATTAAGGCTCTATTATGACACGTACAGCTTGGAACCACTAGAGCACGCCAGCCAATTACCATTGGAGTTGGAAGTGGGTAAACAAGTACTAGGATATCTTCCTAAGAAGCCACAGCAGCCGGATAAATTGTATGTTCCACCCAACGGCTATTTTATTCAGCCCGCAAGGGGGAAGCAGCGGCCTACAAAATCTCATTCAGGTAGGTAGGTTCAGTTCTTGGAGGTTGGGGAATGCTTATGGGCAAGGCCTTATGTCTCATCCCAACTCGATTATTCAATTCTAAGCGCAAAAGAATTAGCGTCCAAATTTTATGTACGGAATTTAATTCTCTCATTTCCCAATGTCATAGAAACTTGAAATTTGGCACGAGCATTGATTATGTCATAAATAGGAAAAGTTAATGGGTCCCAACTCGATTATTCAATTCAAAGCGCCAAAGAATTAGCGTTCAAATTTTACGTACGGAATCTAATTCTCTCATTTCCTGATGTCATAGATAGATAGATAGATAGATAGATAGATAGATAGATAGATAGATAGACAGACTGTATGCAATGACACGTACAGCTTGGAACCATAAATACTAGAGCACGCCAGCCATTTACAGTCAGTCTCCATTGGAGTTGGAAGTGGGCAAACATGTACTAGGCTATCTTCCCAAGAAGCCACAGCAGCCGGATAAATTGGATGTTCCACACAACGGCTATTTTATTCAGCCTGCAAGGGGGAAGCAGCGGCCTACAAAACCTCAGTGGTCGCTGCTGCCGTCATCTAGATATATAAAAACGAATGTATGTATGTCTGTCTGTCTTCGCAGCAACGCGCGACGGGTACGCTAGTATTACAATATAATGAAGTTCTACGTTGCATCTTTTGTTATTACTAATTTGTGACATCATAATGCAGTTTTAAATACTATCCCCTACCATGAATAGATTATGACATCATAATGCAGTTTTACATTACATTATGACATCCTAATATAGTTCTATACTAAATTATAATTTCACTGTGAAAGTACCCCAGAAATATTAGATTACCATTCTTCATTTGGGGCATTTGAGTACAAAAGACAGAGGCTATTTGTCTTGATCCTGATGAATCGGCTCACTTATTACATCAGGGCCGTAGAAACACGTCGATTAAATATTATTTGTCTATCATCCTTAGCCTTCTGAAATAAAATTTATACCGTTATTACCACTGTATAAATAGCAATATAACCGTACCTGTAAATCTATTAAGGGAACGGTAATTAACATCGGTATAGCGGATCACCACGATAAGGTGATATACCTATCCCCTGTCCTGTATGTTCTTTGGGTGTTTGTATGTTTATGTTCGTCTAGTTTTCTGATGTGTGCTGGGCCATTTGGTGGTGTGATTTAGTGTATTTTAAATAAAGTCCTATAATAAAAGTTATATTTTATTAATAGAACAGATTATCTAATCTAATATTTCTGGGGTACTTTCACAGTGAAATTGTATTTCATTTAAAGGACCCCACCTGTCCCAGTGACGACTGTATACTAAATTATAATGAAGTTCTACATTGTATCTTTTGTTATTACTAGATTGTGACATCATAATGCAGTTTTACATTATGACATCATAATAGAGTTCTATATTATATAATAATGTTGTTCTACGTTGTATCTTTTGTTATTACTAGATTGTGACATCATAATGGAGTTGTAAATTCTATTACCTGCTATGAATAGATTATGACATCATAATGCAGTTTTACATTATGACATCATAATGGAGTTCTATACTACATTATAATGAAGTTCTACAAAGTATCTTCTGTTATTACTAGATTGTGACATCATAATGGAGTTGTAAATCCTATCCCCTACAATAAATACATTATGACATCATAATGCAGTTTCACATTATGACATCATAATGGCGTTCTATATTACATAATAATGTTTTTCTACATTGTATCTTTTGTTATTACTAGATTCTGACATCATAATGGAGTTGTAAATCCTATCCCATACTATGAATACATTATTACGTCATAATGCAGTTTCACATTATGACATCATAATGGAGTTCTATATTACATAATAATGTTGTTCTACGTTGTATCTTTTGTTATTACTAGATGGTGACATCATAATGGAGTTGTAAATTCTATTACCTGCTATGAATAGATTATGACATCATAATGCAGTTTTACATTACGACATCAAAATAGAGTTCTATACTACATTATAATGAAGTTCTACATTGTATCTTTTGCTATTACAAGATTGTGACATCATAATGGAGTTGTAAATTCTATCCCCTACCATGAATAGATTATGACATCATAATGCAGTTTTACATTACGTTATGACATCATAACAGAGTTCTATACTAAATTATAATGAAGTTCTACATTGTATCTTTTGTTATTACTAAATTGTGACATCATAATGGAGTTGTAAATCCTATCCACTACAATGAATACATTATGACATCATAATGCAGTTTCACGTTATGACATCATAATGGAGTTCTATATTACATAAAAATGCTGTTCTACATTGTATCTTTTGTTATTACTAGATTGTGACATCATAATGGAGTTGTAAATTCTACCCCCTACTATAAATACATTATGACATCATAATGAAGTTTCACATTATGACATCATGATGAGTTGTATATTACATAAAAAGGCTGTTCTACATTGTATCTTTTGTTATTACTAGATTGTGACATCATAATGATATTGTAAATTTGATCCCCTACCATGAATAGATTATGACATCCTAATGCAGTTTTACATTACAACATCATAATAGAGTTCTATACTAAAATATAATGGATTTCTACATTGTATCTTTTGTTATTACTAGATTGTGACATCTTAATGGAGTTGTAAATGCTATCCCCTACTATGAATAGATTATGATGTCATAATGCAGTTTCACATTATGACATCATAATGAAGTTCTATATTACATAATGTTTTTCTACTTTGTATCTTTTATTATTATTAGATTGTGACATAATGGAGTTGTAAATTATATTACCTGCTATAAATAAATTATGACATCATAAAGCAGTTTTACATTATGACATCATAATGGAGTTCTATACTACATTATAATGAAGTTCTACATTGTATCTTTTGTTATTACTAGATTGTGACATCATAATGGAGTTGTAAATTCAATCCCCTGCCATAAATACATTATGACATCATAATGCAGTTTTACATTATGACATCATAATGGCGTTCTATATTACATAATAATGTTTTTCTACATTGTATCTTTTGTTATTACTAGATTCTGACATCATAATGGAGTTGTAAATCCTATCCCCTACTATGAATACATTATTACGTCATAATGCAGTTTCACATTATGACATCATATTGGCGTTCTATATTACATAATAATGTTGTTCTACGTTGTATCTTTTGTTACTACTAGATTGCGACATCATAATGAAGTTGTAAATTCTATCCCCTACTATAAAAACATTATGACATCATAATGCAGTTTTACATTATGACATCATAATAGAGTTCTATATTACATTATAATTATGTTGTATCTTTTGTTATTACTAGATTGTGACATCATAATGGAGTTGTAAATTCTATCCCCTACCATGAACAGATTATGACATCATAATGCAGTTTTACATTATGACATAATGGAGTTCTATATTACATTATCATTAAGTTGTATGTTGTATCTTTTGTTATTACTAATTTGTGACATCATAATGGAGTTTTAAATACTATCCCCTACCATGAATAGATTATGACATCTTAATGCAGTTTTACATTACATTATGACATCCTAATATAGTTCTATACTAAATTATAATGAAGTTCTACATTGTATCTTTTGTTATTACTAGATTGTGACATCATAATGCAGTTGTAAATTCTACCCCCTACTATAAATACATTATGACATCATAATGCAGTTTTACATTATGACATCATAATGGAGTTCTATATTATATTATAATGAAGTTCTACAAAGTATCTTCTGTTATTACTAGATTGTGACATCATAATGGAGTTGTAAATCCTATCCCCTACAATAAATACATTATAACATATAATGAAGTTTCACATTATGACATCATAATGGAGTTCTATATTACATAAAAATGCTGTTCTACGTTGTATTTTTTGTTATTACTAGATTGTGACATCATAATGATATTGTAAATTCTATCCCCTACCATGAATAGATTATGACATCATAATGCAGTTTTACATTATGACATCATAATGGAGTTCTATATTACAAAGTAGTGTTGTTCTACGTTGCATCTTTTGTTATTACTAGATTGTGATATCATAATGGAGTTGTAAATTCTATTACTTGCTATGAATAGATTATGACATCATAATGCAGTTTTACATTATGACATCATAATAGAGTTCTATACTACATTATAATGAAGTTCTACATTACATCTTTTGTTATTACTAGATTCTGAAATCATAATGGTGTTGTAAATTCTATCCCCTACTATGAATACATTATGACGTCATAATGCAGTTTAATATTATGACATCATAATGGAGTTCTATATTACATAATAATGTTGTTCTATGTTGTATCTTTTGTTATTACTAGATTGTGACATCATAATGCAGTTGTAAATTCTATCCCCTACTATAAATACATGATGACATCATAATGCAGTTTTACATTATGACATCATAATGGAGTTCTATATTACATAATAATGTTGTTCTACGTTGTATCCTTTAATAGTACTAGATTGTGACATCATAATGGAGTTGTAAATTCTATCCCCTACCATGAATAGATTATGACATCATAATGCAGTTTTACATTACATGATGACATCATAATGGAGCTCTATATTACAATATAATGAAGTTCTACGTTGCATCTTTTGTTATTACTAATTTGTGACATCATAATGCAGTTTTAAATACTATCCCCTACCATGAATAGATTATGACATCATAATGCAGTTTTACATTACATTATGGCATCCTAATATAGTTCTATACTAAATTATAATTTCACTGTGAAAGTACCCCAGAAATATTAGATTACCATTCTTCATTTGGGGCATTTGAGTACAAAAGACAGAGGCTATTTGTCTTGATCCTGATGAATCGGCTCACTTATTACATCAGGGCCGTAGAAACACGTCGATTAAATATTATTTGTCTATCATCCTTAGCCTTCTGAAATAAAATTTATACCGTTATTACCACTGTATAAATAGCAATATAACCGTACCTGTAAATCTATTAAGGGAACGGTAATTAACATCGGTATAGCGGATCACCACGATAAGGTGATATACCTATCCCCTGTCCTGTATGTTCTTTGGGTGTTTGTATGTTTATGTTCGTCTAGTTTTCTGATGTGTGCTGGGCCATTTGGTGGTGTGATTTAGTGTATTTTAAATAAAGTCCTATAATAAAAGTTATATTTTATTAATAGAACAGATTATCTAATCTAATATTTCTGGGGTACTTTCACAGTGAAATTGTATTTCATTTAAAGGACCCCACCTGTCCCAGTGACGAATGTATACTAAATTATAATGAAGTTCTACATTGTATCTTTTGTTATTACTAGATTGTGACATCATAATGCAGTTTTACATTATGACATCATAATAGAGTTCTATATTATATAATAATGTTGTTCTACGTTGTATCTTTTGTTATTACTAGATTGTGACATCATAATGGAGTTGTAAATTCTATTACCTGCTATGAATAGATTATGACATCATAATGCAGTTTTACATTATGACATCATAATGGAGTTCTATACTACATTATAATGAAGTTCTACAAAGTATCTTCTGTTATTACTAGATTCTGACATCATAATGGAGTTGTAAATCCTATCCCCTACAATAAATACATTATGACATCATAATGCAGTTTCACATTATGACATCATAATGGCGTTCTATATTACATAATAATGTTTTTCTACATTGTATCTTTTGTTATTACTAGATTCTGACATCATAATGGAGTTGTAAATCCTATCCCATACTATGAATACATTATTACGTCATAATGCAGTTTCACATTATGACATCATAATGGAGTTCTATATTACATAATAATGTTGTTCTACGTTGTATCTTTTGTTATTACTAGATTCTGACATCATAATGGAGTTGTAAATTCTATTACCTGCTATGAATAGATTATGACATCATAATGCAGTTTTACATTACGACATCAAAATAGAGTTCTATACTACATTATAATGAAGTTCTACATTGTATCTTTTGCTATTACAAGATTGTGACATCATAATGGAGTTGTAAATTCTATCCCCTACCATGAATAGATTATGACATCATAATGCAGTTTTACATTACGTTATGACATCATAACAGAGTTCTATACTAAATTATAATGAAGTTCTACATTGTATCTTTTGTTATTACTAAATTGTGACATCATAATGGAGTTGTAAATCCTATCCACTACAATGAATACATTATGACATCATAATGCAGTTTCACGTTATGACATCATAATGGAGTTCTATATTACATAAAAATGCTGTTCTACATTGTATCTTTTGTTATTACTAGATTGTGACATCATAATGGAGTTGTAAATTCTACCCCCTACTATAAATACATTATGACATCATAATGAAGTTTCACATTATGACATCATAATGAGTTGTATATTACATAAAAAGGCTGTTCTACATTGTATCTTTTGTTATTACTAGATTGTGACATCATAATGATATTGTAAATTTGATCCCCTACCATGAATAGATTATGACATCCTAATGCAGTTTTACATTACGACATCATAATAGAGTTCTATACTAAAATATAATGGATTTCTACATTGTATCTTTTGTTATTACTAGATTGTGACATCTTAATGGAGTTGTAAATGCTATCCCCTACTATGAATAGATTATGATGTCATAATGCAGTTTCACATTATGACATCATAATGAAGTTCTATATTACATAATGTTTTTCTACTTTGTATCTTTTATTATTATTAGATTGTGACATAATGGAGTTGTAAATTATATTACCTGCTATAAATAAATTATGACATCATAAAGCAGTTTTACATTATGACATCATAATGGAGTTCTATACTACATTATAATGAAGTTCTACATTGTATCTTTTGTTATTACTAGATTGTGACATCATAATGGAGTTGTAAATTCAATCCCCTGCCATAAATACATTATGACATCATAATGCAGTTTTACATTATGACATCATAATGGCGTTCTATATTACATAATAATGTTTTTCTACATTGTATCTTTTGTTATTACTAGATTCTGACATCATAATGGAGTTGTAAATCCTATCCCCTACTATGAATACATTATTACGTCATAATGCAGTTTCACATTATGACATCATAATGGCGTTCTATATTACATAATAATGTTGTTCTACGTTGTATCTTTTGTTACTACTAGATTGCGACATCATAATGAAGTTGTAAATTCTATCCCCTACTATAAAAACATTATGACATCATAATGCAGTTTTACATTATGACATCATAATAGAGTTCTATATTACATTATAATTATGTTGTATCTTTTGTTATTACTAGATTGTGACATCATAATGGAGTTGTAAATTCTATCCCCTACCATGAACAGATTATGACATCATAATGCAGTTTTACATTATGACATAATGGAGTTCTATATTACATTATCATTAAGTTGTATGTTGTATCTTTTGTTATTACTAATTTGTGACATCATAATGGAGTTTTAAATACTATCCCCTACCATGAATAGATTATGACATCTTAATGCAGTTTTACATTACATTATGACATCCTAATATAGTTCTATACTAAATTATAATGAAGTTCTACATTGTATCTTTTGTTATTACTAGATTGTGACATCATAATGCAGTTGTAAATTCTACCCCCTACTATAAATACATTATGACATCATAATGCAGTTTTACATTATGACATCATAATGGAGTTCTATATTATATTATAATGAAGTTCTACAAAGTATCTTCTGTTATTACTAGATTGTGACATCATAATGGAGTTGTAAATCCTATCCCCTACAATAAATACATTATGACATATAATGAAGTTTCACATTATGACATCATAATGGAGTTCTATATTACATAAAAATGCTGTTCTACGTTGTATTTTTTGTTATTACTAGATTGTGACATCATAATGATATTGTAAATTCTATCCCCTACCATGAATAGATTATGACATCATAATGCAGTTTTACATTATGACATCATAATGGAGTTCTATATTACAAAGTAGTGTTGTTCTACGTTGCATCTTTTGTTATTACTAGATTGTGATATCATAATGGAGTTGTAAATTCTATTACTTGCTATGAATAGATTATGACATCATAATGCAGTTTTACATTATGACATCATAATAGAGTTCTATACTACATTATAATGAAGTTCTACATTACATCTTTTGTTATTACTAGATTCTGAAATCATAATGGTGTTGTAAATTCTATCCCCTACTATGAATACATTATGACGTCATAATGCAGTTTAATATTATGACATCATAATGGAGTTCTATATTACATAATAATGTTGTTCTATGTTGTATCTTTTGTTATTACTAGATTGTGACATCATAATGCAGTTGTAAATTCTATCCCCTACTATAAATACATGATGACATCATAATGCAGTTTTACATTATGACATCATAATGGAGTTCTATATTACATAATAATGTTGTTCTACGTTGTATCCTTTAATAGTACTAGATTGTGACATCATAATGGAGTTGTAAATTCTATCCCCTACCATGAATAGATTATGACATCATAATGCAGTTTTACATTACATGATGACATCATAATGGAGCTCTATATTACAATATAATGAAGTTCTACGTTGCATCTTTTGTTATTACTAATTTGTGACATCATAATGCAGTTTTAAATACTATCCCCTACCATGAATAGATTATGACATCATAATGCAGTTTTACATTACATTATGGCATCCTAATATAGTTCTATACTAAATTATAATTTCACTGTGAAAGTACCCCAGAAATATTAGATTACCATTCTTCATTTGGGGCATTTGAGTACAAAAGACAGAGGCTATTTGTCTTGATCCTGATGAATCGGCTCACTTATTACATCAGGGCCGTAGAAACACGTCGATTAAATATTATTTGTCTATCATCCTTAGCCTTCTGAAATAAAATTTATACCGTTATTACCACTGTATAAATAGCAATATAACCGTACCTGTAAATCTATTAAGGGAACGGTAATTAACATCGGTATAGCGGATCACCACGATAAGGTGATATACCTATCCCCTGTCCTGTATGTTCTTTGGGTGTTTGTATGTTTATGTTCGTCTAGTTTTCTGATGTGTGCTGGGCCATTTGGTGGTGTGATTTAGTGTATTTTAAATAAAGTCCTATAATAAAAGTTATATTTTATTATTAGAACAGATTATCTAATCTAATATTTCTGGGGTACTTTCACAGTGAAATTGTATTTCATTTAAAGGACCCCACCTGTCCCAGTGACGAATGTATACTAAATTATAATGAAGTTCTACATTGTATCTTTTGTTATTACTAGATTGTGACATCATAATGCAGTTTTACATTATGACATCATAATAGAGTTCTATATTATATAATAATGTTGTTCTACGTTGTATCTTTTGTTATTACTAGATTGTGACATCATAATGGAGTTGTAAATTCTATTACCTGCTATGAATAGATTATGACATCATAATGCAGTTTTACATTATGACATCATAATGGAGTTCTATACTACATTATAATGAAGTTCTACAAAGTATCTTCTGTTATTACTAGATTCTGACATCATAATGGAGTTGTAAATCCTATCCCCTACAATAAATACATTATGACATCATAATGCAGTTTCACATTATGACATCATAATGGCGTTCTATATTACATAATAATGTTTTTCTACATTGTATCTTTTGTTATTACTAGATTCTGACATCATAATGGAGTTGTAAATCCTATCCCATACTATGAATACATTATTACGTCATAATGCAGTTTCACATTATGACATCATAATGGAGTTCTATATTACATAATAATGTTGTTCTACGTTGTATCTTTTGTTATTACTAGATTCTGACATCATAATGGAGTTGTAAATTCTATTACCTGCTATGAATAGATTATGACATCATAATGCAGTTTTACATTACGACATCAAAATAGAGTTCTATACTACATTATAATGAAGTTCTACATTGTATCTTTTGCTATTACAAGATTGTGACATCATAATGGAGTTGTAAATTCTATCCCCTACCATGAATAGATTATGACATCATAATGCAGTTTTACATTACGTTATGACATCATAACAGAGTTCTATACTAAATTATAATGAAGTTCTACATTGTATCTTTTGTTATTACTAAATTGTGACATCATAATGGAGTTGTAAATCCTATCCACTACAATGAATACATTATGACATCATAATGCAGTTTCACGTTATGACATCATAATGGAGTTCTATATTACATAAAAATGCTGTTCTACATTGTATCTTTTGTTATTACTAGATTGTGACATCATAATGGAGTTGTAAATTCTACCCCCTACTATAAATACATTATGACATCATAATGAAGTTTCACATTATGACATCATAATGAGTTGTATATTACATAAAAAGGCTGTTCTACATTGTATCTTTTGTTATTACTAGATTGTGACATCATAATGATATTGTAAATTTGATCCCCTACCATGAATAGATTATGACATCCTAATGCAGTTTTACATTACGACATCATAATAGAGTTCTATACTAAAATATAATGGATTTCTACATTGTATCTTTTGTTATTACTAGATTGTGACATCTTAATGGAGTTGTAAATGCTATCCCCTACTATGAATAGATTATGATGTCAAAATGCAGTTTCACATTATGACATCATAATGAAGTTCTATATTACATAATGTTTTTCTACTTTGTATCTTTTATTATTATTAGATTGTGACATAATGGAGTTGTAAATTATATTACCTGCTATAAATAAATTATGACATCATAAAGCAGTTTTACATTATGACATCATAATGGAGTTCTATACTACATTATAATGAAGTTCTACATTGTATCTTTTGTTATTACTAGATTGTGACATCATAATGGAGTTGTAAATTCAATCCCCTGCCATAAATACATTATGACATCATAATGCAGTTTTACATTATGACATCATAATGGCGTTCTATATTACATAATAATGTTTTTCTACATTGTATCTTTTGTTATTACTAGATTCTGACATCATAATGGAGTTGTAAATCCTATCCCCTACTATGAATACATTATTACGTCATAATGCAGTTTCACATTATGACATCATAATGGCGTTCTATATTACATAATAATGTTGTTCTACGTTGTATCTTTTGTTACTACTAGATTGCGACATCATAATGAAGTTGTAAATTCTATCCCCTACTATAAAAACATTATGACATCATAATGCAGTTTTACATTATGACATCATAATAGAGTTCTATATTACATTATAATTATGTTGTATCTTTTGTTATTACTAGATTGTGACATCATAATGGAGTTGTAAATTCTATCCCCTACCATGAACAGATTATGACATCATAATGCAGTTTTACATTATGACATAATGGAGTTCTATATTACATTATCATTAAGTTGTATGTTGTATCTTTTGTTATTACTAATTTGTGACATCATAATGGAGTTTTAAATACTATCCCCTACCATGAATAGATTATGACATCTTAATGCAGTTTTACATTACATTATGACATCCTAATATAGTTCTATACTAAATTATAATGAAGTTCTACATTGTATCTTTTGTTATTACTAGATTGTGACATCATAATGCAGTTGTAAATTCTACCCCCTACTATAAATACATTATGACATCATAATGCAGTTTTACATTATGACATCATAATGGAGTTCTATATTATATTATAATGAAGTTCTACAAAGTATCTTCTGTTATTACTAGATTGTGACATCATAATGGAGTTGTAAATCCTATCCCCTACAATAAATACATTATGACATATAATGAAGTTTCACATTATGACATCATAATGGAGTTCTATATTACATAAAAATGCTGTTCTACGTTGTATTTTTTGTTATTACTAGATTGTGACATCATAATGATATTGTAAATTCTATCCCCTACCATGAATAGATTATGACATCATAATGCAGTTTTACATTATGACATCATAATGGAGTTCTATATTACAAAGTAGTGTTGTTCTACGTTGCATCTTTTGTTATTACTAGATTGTGATATCATAATGGAGTTGTAAATTCTATTACTTGCTATGAATAGATTATGACATCATAATGCAGTTTTACATTATGACATCATAATAGAGTTCTATACTACATTATAATGAAGTTCTACATTACATCTTTTGTTATTACTAGATTCTGAAATCATAATGGTGTTGTAAATTCTATCCCCTACTATGAATACATTATGACGTCATAATGCAGTTTAATATTATGACATCATAATGGAGTTCTATATTACATAATAATGTTGTTCTATGTTGTATCTTTTGTTATTACTAGATTGTGACATCATAATGCAGTTGTAAATTCTATCCCCTACTATAAATACATGATGACATCATAATGCAGTTTTACATTATGACATCATAATGGAGTTCTATATTACATAATAATGTTGTTCTACGTTGTATCCTTTAATAGTACTAGATTGTGACATCATAATGGAGTTGTAAATTCTATCCCCTACCATGAATAGATTATGACATCATAATGCAGTTTTACATTACATGATGACATCATAATGGAGCTCTATATTACAATATAATGAAGTTCTACGTTGCATCTTTTGTTATTACTAATTTGTGACATCATAATGCAGTTTTAAATACTATCCCCTACCATGAATAGATTATGACATCATAATGCAGTTTTACATTACATTATGGCATCCTAATATAGTTCTATACTAAATTATAATTTCACTGTGAAAGTACCCCAGAAATATTAGATTACCATTCTTCATTTGGGGCATTTGAGTACAAAAGACAGAGGCTATTTGTCTTGATCCTGATGAATCGGCTCACTTATTACATCAGGGCCGTAGAAACACGTCGATTAAATATTATTTGTCTATCATCCTTAGCCTTCTGAAATAAAATTTATACCGTTATTACCACTGTATAAATAGCAATATAACCGTACCTGTAAATCTATTAAGGGAACGGTAATTAACATCGGTATAGCGGATCACCACGATAAGGTGATATACCTATCCCCTGTCCTGTATGTTCTTTGGGTGTTTGTATGTTTATGTTCGTCTAGTTTTCTGATGTGTGCTGGGCCATTTGGTGGTGTGATTTAGTGTATTTTAAATAAAGTCCTATAATAAAAGTTATATTTTATTATTAGAACAGATTATCTAATCTAATATTTCTGGGGTACTTTCACAGTGAAATTGTATTTCATTTAAAGGACCCCACCTGTCCCAGTGACGAATGTATACTAAATTATAATGAAGTTCTACATTGTATCTTTTGTTATTACTAGATTGTGACATCATAATGCAGTTTTACATTATGACATCATAATAGAGTTCTATATTATATAATAATGTTGTTCTACGTTGTATCTTTTGTTATTACTAGATTGTGACATCATAATGGAGTTGTAAATTCTATTACCTGCTATGAATAGATTATGACATCATAATGCAGTTTTACATTATGACATCATAATGGAGTTCTATACTACATTATAATGAAGTTCTACAAAGTATCTTCTGTTATTACTAGATTCTGACATCATAATGGAGTTGTAAATCCTATCCCCTACAATAAATACATTATGACATCATAATGCAGTTTCACATTATGACATCATAATGGCGTTCTATATTACATAATAATGTTTTTCTACATTGTATCTTTTGTTATTACTAGATTCTGACATCATAATGGAGTTGTAAATCCTATCCCATACTATGAATACATTATTACGTCATAATGCAGTTTCACATTATGACATCATAATGGAGTTCTATATTACATAATAATGTTGTTCTACGTTGTATCTTTTGTTATTACTAGATTCTGACATCATAATGGAGTTGTAAATTCTATTACCTGCTATGAATAGATTATGACATCATAATGCAGTTTTACATTACGACATCAAAATAGAGTTCTATACTACATTATAATGAAGTTCTACATTGTATCTTTTGCTATTACAAGATTGTGACATCATAATGGAGTTGTAAATTCTATCCCCTACCATGAATAGATTATGACATCATAATGCAGTTTTACATTACGTTATGACATCATAACAGAGTTCTATACTAAATTATAATGAAGTTCTACATTGTATCTTTTGTTATTACTAAATTGTGACATCATAATGGAGTTGTAAATCCTATCCACTACAATGAATACATTATGACATCATAATGCAGTTTCACGTTATGACATCATAATGGAGTTCTATATTACATAAAAATGCTGTTCTACATTGTATCTTTTGTTATTACTAGATTGTGACATCATAATGGAGTTGTAAATTCTACCCCCTACTATAAATACATTATGACATCATAATGAAGTTTCACATTATGACATCATAATGAGTTGTATATTACATAAAAAGGCTGTTCTACATTGTATCTTTTGTTATTACTAGATTGTGACATCATAATGATATTGTAAATTTGATCCCCTACCATGAATAGATTATGACATCCTAATGCAGTTTTACATTACGACATCATAATAGAGTTCTATACTAAAATATAATGGATTTCTACATTGTATCTTTTGTTATTACTAGATTGTGACATCTTAATGGAGTTGTAAATGCTATCCCCTACTATGAATAGATTATGATGTCATAATGCAGTTTCACATTATGACATCATAATGAAGTTCTATATTACATAATGTTTTTCTACTTTGTATCTTTTATTATTATTAGATTGTGACATAATGGAGTTGTAAATTATATTACCTGCTATAAATAAATTATGACATCATAAAGCAGTTTTACATTATGACATCATAATGGAGTTCTATACTACATTATAATGAAGTTCTACATTGTATCTTTTGTTATTACTAGATTGTGACATCATAATGGAGTTGTAAATTCAATCCCCTGCCATAAATACATTATGACATCATAATGCAGTTTTACATTATGACATCATAATGGCGTTCTATATTACATAATAATGTTTTTCTACATTGTATCTTTTGTTATTACTAGATTCTGACATCATAATGGAGTTGTAAATCCTATCCCCTACTATGAATACATTATTACGTCATAATGCAGTTTCACATTATGACATCATAATGGCGTTCTATATTACATAATAATGTTGTTCTACGTTGTATCTTTTGTTACTACTAGATTGCGACATCATAATGAAGTTGTAAATTCTATCCCCTACTATAAAAACATTATGACATCATAATGCAGTTTTACATTATGACATCATAATAGAGTTCTATATTACATTATAATTATGTTGTATCTTTTGTTATTACTAGATTGTGACATCATAATGGAGTTGTAAATTCTATCCCCTACCATGAACAGATTATGACATCATAATGCAGTTTTACATTATGACATAATGGAGTTCTATATTACATTATCATTAAGTTGTATGTTGTATCTTTTGTTATTACTAATTTGTGACATCATAATGGAGTTTTAAATACTATCCCCTACCATGAATAGATTATGACATCTTAATGCAGTTTTACATTACATTATGACATCCTAATATAGTTCTATACTAAATTATAATGAAGTTCTACATTGTATCTTTTGTTATTACTAGATTGTGACATCATAATGCAGTTGTAAATTCTACCCCCTACTATAAATACATTATGACATCATAATGCAGTTTTACATTATGACATCATAATGGAGTTCTATATTATATTATAATGAAGTTCTACAAAGTATCTTCTGTTATTACTAGATTGTGACATCATAATGGAGTTGTAAATCCTATCCCCTACAATAAATACATTATGACATCATAATGAAGTTTCACATTATGACATCATAATGGAGTTCTATATTACATAAAAATGCTGTTCTACGTTGTATTTTTTGTTATTACTAGATTGTGACATCATAATGATATTGTAAATTCTATCCCCTACCATGAATAGATTATGACATCATAAGCAGTTTTACATTATGACATCATAATGGAGTTCTATATTACAAAGTAGTGTTGTTCTACGTTGCATCTTTTGTTATTACTAGATTGTGATATCATAATGGAGTTGTAAATTCTATTACTTGCTATGAATAGATTATGACATCATAATGCAGTTTTACATTATGACATCATAATAGAGTTCTATACTACATTATAATGAAGTTCTACATTACATCTTTTGTTATTACTATATTCTGACATCATAATGGTGTTGTAAATTCTATCCCCTACTATGAATACATTATGACGTCATAATGCAGTTTAATATTATGACATCATAATGGAGTTCTATATTACATAATAATGTTGTTCTATGTTGTATCTTTTGTTATTACTAGATTGTGACATCATAATGCAGTTGTAAATTCTATCCCCTACTATAAATACATGATGACATCATAATGCAGTTTTACATTATGACATCATAATGGAGTTCTATATTACATAATAATGTTGTTCTACGTTGTATCCTTTAATAATACTAGATTGTGACATCATAATGGAGTTGTAAATTCTGTCCCCTACCATGAATAGATTATGACATCATAATGCAGTTTTACATTACATGATGACATCATAATGGAGCTCTATCTATATATATAAAATTGAATGTATGTCTGTCTGCGTGCGTGCGTGTTTGTCCTTTATGCGCTACTACACCATTCATCCGATCGCCATGAAACTTTGGGAAGTTGTTGAGTACACTCCTGGGAAGATTATAGGCATATCCTACGATAAATGGCGCGCGAGCGTCGTCGAAAGTTACGCCCCCCCCACGTAGATCGAATAAGTAAGCCACCTGCTATTGTGATGTCATCACTGATGTCATCAACATCGGACGCCCTTGAACATGCCCCAACATGTTCTATAAAGCTGCATTGTGATGTCATTAAGGCTCTATTATGACACGTACAGCTTGGAACCACTAGAGCACGCCAGCCAATTACCATTGGAGTTGGAAGTGGGTAAACAAGTACTAGGATATCTTCCTAAGAAGCCACAGCAGCCGGATAAATTGTATGTTCCACCCAACGGCTATTTTATTCAGCCCGCAAGGGGGAAGCAGCGGCCTACAAAATCTAATTCTCTCATTTCCTGATGTCATAGATAGATAGATAGATAGATAGATAGATAGATAGATAGACTGTATGCAATAACCCTTATAGATAGATAGATAGATAGATAGATAGATAGATAGATAGATAGACTGTATGCAATGACACGTACAGCTTGAAACCATAAATACTAGAGCACGCCAGCCATTTACAGTCAGTCTCCATTGAAGTTGGAAGTGGGCAAACATGTACTAGGCCAGTGATGGCGAACCTTTTAGGGACCGAGTGCCCAAACTACAACCCAAAACCCACTTATGTATCGCAAAGTGCCAACACGTCAGGGGGCGGGGCTTATCACAACGTATGATTTTACCCCCGTCGTTCTAAAAAGGACAAGGCTGTTTCAGAATAGACCGGGTGCAGATTCTGACTGCTTTTTGGACGCGGAAATACTGCAGAATGTGCTCAGCGGAGATTTCTGTGGAAAATTCTGCAGCATTTCCGCATCTAAAAAGCAGTCAAAATCTGCACCCTGTCTATTCTGAAAGAGCCCTGCCCATTTCTGCCACATGTACACATACCCCAGCGGTAATAGTGACACCTTCACCCCAGCGATAATAGTGACATCCCACAGCAGTAATAATAGTGACACTCCCCCCATTAGTAATAAGAGTGACATACCCCAGCGGTAAACCTCAGTGGTCGCTGCTGCCGTCATCTAGATATATAAAAACGTAGTATGTATGTATGTCTGTCTTCGCAGCAACGCGCGAACATGCCCCAACATGTTCTCATAAGCTGCATTGTGATGTCATTAAGGCTCTATTATGACACGTACAGCTTGGAACCACTAGAGCACGCCAGCCAATTACCATTGGAGTTGGAAGTGGGTAAACAAGTACTAGGATAGCTTCCTAAGAAGCCACAGCAGCCGGATAAATTGTATGTTCCACGCAACGGCTATTTTATTCAGCCCGCAAGGGGGAAGCAGCGGCCTACAAAATCTCATTCAGGTAGGTACGTTCAGTTCTTGGAGGTTGGGGAATGCTTATGGGCAAGGCCTTATGTCTCATCCCAACTCGATTATTCAATTCTAAGCGCAAAAGAATTAGCGTCCAAATTTTATGTACGGAATTTAATTCTCTCATTTCCCAATGTCATAGAAACTTGAAATTTGGCTCGAGCATTGATTATGTCATAAATAGGAAAAGTTAATGGGTCCCAACTCGATTATTCAATTCAAAGCGCCAAAGAATTAGCGTTCAAATTTTACGTACGGAATCTAATTCTCTCATTTCCTGATGTCATAGATAGATAGATAGATAGATAGATAGACTGTATGCAATAACCCAGATAGATAGATAGATAGATAGATAGACAGACTGAATGCAATGACACGTACAGCTTGGAACCATAAATACTAGAGCACGCCAGCCATTTACAGTCAGTCTCCATTGGAGTTGGAAGTGGGCAAACATGTACTAGGCTATCTTCCCAAGAAGCCACAGCAGCCGGATAAATTGGATGTTCCACACAACGGCTATTTTATTCAGCCTGCAAGGGGGAAGCAGCGGCCTACAAAACCTCAGTGGTCGCTGCTGCCGTCATCTAGATATATAAAAACGAATGTATGTATGTCTGTCTGTCTTCGCAGCAACGCGCGACGGGTACGCTAGTATTACAATATAATGAAGTTCTAGGTTGCATCTTTTGTTATTACTAATTTGTGACATCATAATGCAGTTTTAAATACTATCCCCTACCATGAATAGATTATGACATCATAATGCAGTTTTACATTACATTATGACATCCTAATATAGTTCTATACTAAATTATAATTTCACTGTGAAAGTACCCCAGAAATATTAGATTACCATTCTTCATTTGGGGCATTTGAGTACAAAAGACAGAGGCTATTTGTCTTGATCCTGATGAATCGGCTCACTTATTACATCAGGGCCGTAGAAACACGTCGATTAAATATTATTTGTCTATCATCCTTAGCCTTCTGAAATAAAATTTATACCGTTCTTACCACTGTATAAATAGCAATATAACCGTACCTGTAAATCTATTAAGGGAACGGTAATTAACATCGGTATAGCGGATCACCACGATAAGGTGATATACCTATCCCCTGTCCTGTATGTTCTTTGGGTGTTTGTATGTTTATGTTCGTCTAGTTTTCTGATGTGTGCTGGGCCATTTGGTGGTGTGATTTAGTGTATTTTAAATAAAGTCCTATAATAAAAGTTATATTTTAATAATAGAACAGATTATCTAATCTAATATTTCTGGGGTACTTTCACAGTGAAATTGTATTTCATTTAAAGGACCCCACCTGTCCCAGTGACGACTGTATACTAAATTATAATGAAGTTCTACATTGTATCTTTTGTTATTACTAGATTGTGACATCATAATGGAGTTGTAAATTCTACCCCCTACTATAAATACATTATGACATCATAATGCAGTTTTACATTATGACATCATAATAGAGTTCTATATTACATAATAATGTTGTTCTACGTTGTATCTTTTGTTATTACTAGATTGTGACATCATAATGGAGTTGTAAATTCTATTATCTGCTATGAATAGATTATGACATCATAATGCAGTTTTACATTATGACATCATAATGGAGTTCTATACTACATTATAATGAAGTTCTACAAAGTATCTTCTGTTATTACTAGATTGTGACATCATAATGGAGTTGTAAATCCTATCCCCTACCATAAATACATTATGACATCATAATGCAGTTTCACATTATGACATCATAATGGCGTTCTATATTACATAATAATGTTTTTCTACATTGTATCTTTTGTTATTACTAGATTCTGACATCATAATGGAGTTGTAAATCCTATCCCATACTATGAATACATTATTACGTCATAATGCAGTTTCACATTATGACATCATAATGGAGTTCTATATTACATAATAATGTTGTTCTACGTTGTATCTTTTGTTATTACTAGATAGTGACATCATAATGGAGTTGTAAATTCTATTACCTGCTATGAATAGATTATGACATCATAATGCAGTTTTACATTACGACATCAAAATAGAGTTCTATACTACATTATAATGAAGTTCTACATTGTATCTTTTGCTATTACAAGATTGTGACATCATAATGGAGTTGTAAATTCTATCCCCTACCATGAATAGATTATGACATCATAATGCAGTTTTACATTACGTTATGACATCATAACAGAGTTCTATACTAAATTATAATGAAGTTCTACATTGTATCTTTTGTTATTACTAAATTGTGACATCATAATGGAGTTGTAAATCCTATCCACTACAATGAATACATTATGACATCATAATGCAGTTTCACGTTATGACATCATAATGGAGTTCTATATTACATAAAAATGCTGTTCTACATTGTATCTTTTGTTATTACTAGATTGTGACATCATAATGGAGTTGTAAATTCTACCCCCTACTATAAATACATTATGACATCATAATGAAGTTTCACATTATGACATCATAATGAGTTCTATATTACATAAAAAGGCCGTTCTACATTGTATCTTTTGTTATTACTAGATTGTGACATCATAATGATATTGTAAATTTGATCCCCTACCATGAATAGATTATGACATCCTAATGCAGTTTTACATTACGACATCATAATAGAGTTCTATACTAAAATATAATGGATTTCTACATTGCATCTTTTGTTATTACTAGATTGTGACATCATAATGGAGTTGTAAATGCTATCCCCTACTATGAATAGATTATGATGTCATAATGCAGTTTCACATTATGACATCATAATGAAGTTCTATATTACATCATGTTTTTCTACTTTGTATCTTTTATTATTATTAGATTGTGACATTATGGAGTTGTAAATTATATTACCTGCTATAAATAAATTATGACATCATAAAGCAGTTTTACATTATGACATCATAATGGAGTTCTATACTACATTATAATGAAGTTCTACATTGTATCTTTTGTTATTACTAGATTGTGACATCATAATGGAGTTGTAAATTCAATCCCCTGCCATAAATACATTATGACATCATAATGCAGTTTTACATTATGACATCATAATGGCGTTCTATATTACATAATAATGTTTATCTACATTGTATCTTTTGTTATTACTAGATTCTGACATCATAATGGAGTTGTAAATCCTATCCCCTACTATGAATACATTATTACGTCATAATGCAGTTTCACATTATGACATCATAATGGCGTTCTATATTACATAATAATGTTGTTCTACGTTGTATCTTAGATTGCGACATCATAATGAAGTTGTAAATTCTATCCCCTACTATAAAAACATTATGACATCATAATGCAGTTTTACATTATGACATCATAATAGAGTTCTATATTACATTATAATTATGTTGTATCTTTTGTTATTACTAGATTGTGACATCATAATGGAGTTGTAAATTCTATCCCCTACCATGAACAGATTATGACATCATAATGCAGTTTTACATTATGACATAATGGAGTTCTATATTACATTATCATTAAGTTGTATGTTGTATCTTTTGTTATTACTAATTTGTGACATCATAATGGAGTTTTAAATACTATCCCCTACCATGAATAGATTATGACATCTTAATGCAGTTTTACATTACATTATGACATCCTAATATAGTTCTATACTAAATTATAATAAAGTTCTACATTGTATCTTTTGTTATTACTAGATTGTGACATCATAATGCAGTTGTAAATTCTACCCCCTACTATAAATACATTATGACATCATAATGCAGTTTTACATTATGACATCATAATGGAGTTCTATATTATATTATAATGAAGTTCTACAAAGTATCTTCTGTTATTACTAGATTGTGACATCATAATGGAGTTGTAAATCCTATCCCCTACTATAAATACATTATGACATATAATGAAGTTTCACATTATGACATCATAATGGAGTTCTATATTACATAAAAATGCTGTTCTACGTTGTATTTTTTGTTATTACTAGATTGTGACATCATAATGATATTGTAAATTCTATCCCCTACCATGAATAGATTATGACATCATAATGCAGTTTTACATTATGACATCATAATGGAGTTCTATATTACAAAGTAGTGTTGTTCTACGTTGCATCTTTTGTTATTACTAGATTGTGATATCATAATGGAGTTGTAAATTCTATTACTTGCTATGAATAGATTATGACATCATAATGCAGTTTTACATTATGACATCATAATAGAGTTCTATACTACATTATAATGAAGTTCTACATTACATCTTTTGTTATTACTATATTCTGACATCATAATGGTGTTGTAAATTCTATCCCCTACTATGAATACATTATGACGTCATAATGCAGTTTAATATTATGACATCATAATGGAGTTCTATATTACATAATAATGTTGTTCTATGTTGTATCTTTTGTTATTACTAGATTGTGACATCATAATGCAGTTGTAAATTCTATCCCCTACTATAAATACATGATGACATCATAATGCAGTTTTACATTATGACATCATAATGGAGTTCTATATTACATAATAATGTTGTTCTACGTTGTATCCTTTAATAGTACTAGATTGTGACATCATAATGGAGTTGTAAATTCTATCCCCTACCATGAATAGATTATGACATCATAATGCAGTTTTACATTACATGATGACATCATAATGGAGCTCTATATTACAATATAATGAAGTTCTACGTTGCATCTTTTGTTATTACTAATTTGTGACATCATAATGCAGTTTTAAATACTATCCCCTACCATGAATAGATTATGACATCATAATGCAGTTTTACATTACATTATGACATCCTAATATAGTTCTATACTAAATTATAATTTCACTGTGAAAGTACCCCAGAAATATTAGATTACCATTCTTCATTTGGGGCATTTGAGTACAAAAGACAGAGGCTATTTGTCTTGATCCTGATGAATCGGCTCACTTATTACATCAGGGCCATAGAAACACGTCGATTAAATATTATTTGTCTATCATCCTTAGCCTTCTGAAATAAAATTTATACCGTTATTACCACTGTATAAATAGCAATATAACCGTACCTGTAAATCTATTAAGGGAACGGTAATTAACATCGGTATAGCGGATCACCACGATAAGGTGATATACCTATCCCCTGTCCTGTATGTTCTTTGGGTGTTTGTATGTTTATGTTCGTCTAGTTTTCTGATGTGTGCTGGGCCATTTGGTGGTGTGATTTAGTGTATTTTAAATAAAGTCCTATAATAAAAGTTATATTTTAATAATAGAACAGATTATCTAATCTAATATTTCTGGGGTACTTTCACAGTGAAATTGTATTTCATTTAAAGGACCCCACCTGTCCCAGTGACGACTGTATACTAAATTATAATGAAGTTCTACATTGTATCTTTTGTTATTACTAGATTGTGACATCATAATGGAGTTGTAAATTCTACCCCCTACTATAAATACATTATGACATCATAATGCAGTTTTACATTATGACATCATAATAGAGTTCTATATTACATAATAATGTTGTTCTACGTTGTATCTTTTGTTATTACTAGATTGTGACATCATAATGGAGTTGTAAATTCTATTACCTGCTATGAATAGATTATGACATCATAATGCAGTTTTACATTATGACATCATAATTGAGTTCTATACTACATTATAATGAAGTTCTACAAAGTATCTTCTGTTATTACTAGATTGTGACATCATAATGGAGTTGTAAATCCTATCCCCTACAATAAATACATTATGACATCATAATGCAGTTTCACATTATGACATCATAATGGCGTTCTATATTACATAATAATGTTTTTCTACATTGTATCTTTTGTTATTACTAGATTCTGACATCATAATGGAGTTGTAAATCCTATCCCATACTATGAATACATTATTACGTCATAATGCAGTTTCACATTATGACATCATAATGGAGTTCTATATTACATAATAATGTTGTTCTACGTTGTATCTTTTGTTATTACTAGATTCTGACATCATAATGGAGTTGTAAATTCTATTACCTGCTATGAATAGATTATGACATCATAATGCAGTTGTACATTACGACATCAAAATAGAGTTCTATACTACATTATAATGAAGTTCTACATTGTATCTTTTGCTAATACAAGATTGTGACATCATAATGGAGTTGTAAATTCTATCCCCTACCATGAATAGATTATGACATCATAATGCAGTTTTACATTACGTTATGACATCATAACAGAGTTCTATACTAAATTATAATGAAGTTCTACATTGTATCTTTTGTTATTACTAAATTGTGACATCATAATGGAGTTGTAAATCCTATCCACTACAATGAATACATTATGACATCATAATGCAGTTTCACATTATGACATCATAATGGAGTTCTATATTACATAAAAATGCTGTTCAACATTGTATCTTTTGTTATTACTAGATTGTGACATCATAATGGAGTTGTAAATTCTACCCCCTACTATAAATACATTATGACATCATAATGAAGTTTCACATTATGACATCATAATGAGTTCTATATTACATAAAAAGGCTGTTCTACATTGTATCTTTTGTTATTACTAGATTGTGACATCATAATGATATTGTAAATTTGATCCCCTACCATGAATAGATTATGACATCCTAATGCAGTTTTACATTACGACATCATAATAGAGTTCTATACTAAAATATAATGGATTTCTACATTGTATCTTTTGTTATTACTAGATTGTGACATCATAATGCAGTTGTAAATGCTATCCCCTACTATGAATAGATTATGATGTCATAATGCAGTTTCACATTATGACATCATAATGAAGTTCTATATTACATAATGTTTTTCTACTTTGTATCTTTTATTATTATTAGATTGTGACATAATGGAGTTGTAGATTCTATCCCCTACCATGAATAGATTATGACATCATAATGCAGTTTCACATTATGACATCATAATGGTGTTCTATATTAAATAAAAATGTTGTTCTACGTTGTATCTTTTTTTATTACTAGATAGTCACATCATAATGGAGTTGTAAATTCTATCCTCTGCCATGAATAGATTATGACATCATAATACAGTTTTACATTACATTATGACATCATAACAGAGTTCTATACTAAATTATAATGAAGTTCTACATTGTCTTTTCTGTTATTACTAGATTGTGACATGACAATTGAGTTGTAAATTCTATCCCCTACTATAAATACATTATGACATCATAATGCACTTTTACATTATGACATCATAATAGAGTTCTATATTACATAATAATGTTGTTCTACATTGTATCTTTTGTTATTACTAGATTGTGACATCATAATGGTGTTGTAAATTATATCCCTTATTATGAATACATTATGACATCATAATGCAGTTTTAAATTATGACATCATAATGGAGTTGAAAATTCTATCCCCTACTATAAATACATTATGACATCATAATGCAGTTTTACAATATGACATCATAATGCAGTTCTATACTACATTATAATGAAGTTCTACATTGTATCTTTTGTTATTACTAGATTAAGAGATCATAATGGAGTTGTAAATTCTATCCCCTACCATGAATAGATTATGACATCATAATGCAGTTTTGCATTATGACATCATAATGGAATTCTATATTACATAATAATGTTGTTCTACATTGTATCTTTTGTTATCACTAGATTGTGACATCATAATGGAGTTGTAAATTCTATTACCTGCTATGAATAGATTATGACATTATAATGCAGTTTTACATTATGACTAGAGATGAGCGAGCGTACTCGGAAAAGCACTACTCGCTCGAGTAATTTGCTTTATTCGAGTATCGCTGTGCTCGTCCCTGAAGATTCGGGTGCCGCTGCGGCTGACAGGTGAGTCGCAGCGGGGGGCAGGGGAGAGCGGGTGGGAGAGAGGGAGAAAAAAGATCTTACCTCCGTTCCTCCCCGCTCTCCCCTGCTGCTCCCCGCTCCGTGCCGGCACCCGAATCTTCAGGGACGAGCACAGCGATACTCGGATAAAGCAAATTACTCGAGCGAGTAGTGCTTTTCCGAGTACGCTCGCTCATCTCTAATTATGACATTATAAAGCAGTTCTAGACTACATTATAATGAAGTTCTACATTCTATCTTTTGTTATTACTAGATTAAGAGATCATAATGGAGTTGTAAATTCTATCCCCTACCATAAATAGATTATGACATCATAATGCAGTTTTACATTACATTATGACATCATAATGGAGTTCTATACTACATTATAAAGAAGTTCTACATTGTATCGTTTGTTATTACTAAATTGTCACATCATAATGGAGTTGTAAATTCTATCACCTGCTATGAATAGATTATGACATCATAATGCAGTTTTACATTATGACATCATAATGGAGTTCTATTTTACATTATAAATAAGTTGTATGTTGTATCTTGTTATTAATACATTGTGACATCATAATGGAGTTGTAAATTCTATCCCCTACGATTAATAGATTATGACATCATATTGCAGTTTTACATTACATTATGACATGTTAATGGAGTTCTATACTACATTATAATGAAGTTCTACATTGCATCTCTTGTTATTACTAGATTGTGACATCATAATGGTGTTGCAAATTCTATCCCCTACTATAAATACATTATGACATCATAATGCAGTTTTACATTATGACATCATAATGGAGTTCTATATTACATAATAATGTTGTTCTACATTGTATCCTTTGTTACTACTAGATTATGACATCATAATAGAGTTGTAAATTCTATCCGTTACCATGAATAGATTATGACATCATAATGCAGTTTTACATTACATTATGACATCATAATGGAGTTCTATATCTATATATATAAAATTGAATGTATGTCTGTCTGCGTGCGTGCGTGTCTGCGTGCGTGTCTGTTTGTCCATTATGCGCTACTACTCCATTCATCCGATCGCCATGAAACTTTGGGAAGTTGTTAAGTACACTCCTGGGAAGATTATAGGCATAGTACAAATATCCTACGATAAAATGGCGCGCGAGCGTCGTCGAAAGTTACGCCCCCCCCCACGTAGATCGAATAAGTAAGCCACCTGCTATTGTGATGTCATCACTGATGTCATCAACATCGGACGCCCTTGAACATGCCCCAACATGTTCTATAAAGCTGCATTGTGATGTCATTAAGGCTGTATTATGACACGTACAGCTTGGAACCACTAGAGCACGCCAGCCAATTACCATTGGAGTTGGAAGTGGGTAAACAAGTACTAGGATATCTTCCTAAGAAGCCACAGCAGCCGGATAAATTGTATGTTCCACCCAACGGCTATTTTATTCAGCCCGCAAGGGGGAAGCAGCGGCCTACAAAATCTCATTCAGGTAGGTAGGTTCAGTTCTTGGAGGTTGGGGAATGCTTATGGGCAAGGCCTTATGTCTCATCCCAACTTAATTCTCTCACTTCCCAATGTCATAGAAACTTAAAATTGGCACGAGCATTGATTATGTCATAAATAGGAAAAGTTAATGGGTCCCAACTCGATTATTCAATTCAAAGCGCCAAAGAATTAGCGTTCAAATTTTACGTACGGAATCTAATTCTCTCATTTCCTGATGTCATAGATAGATAGATAGATAGATAGATAGACTGTATGCAATAACCCTGATAGATAGATATGGAGATAGATAGATAGATAGATAGATAGATAGATAGATAGATAGATAGATAGATAGATAGATAGACTGTATGCAATGACACGTACAGCTTGAAACCATAAATACTAGAGCACGCCAGCCATTTACAGTCAGTCTCCATTGGAGTTGGAAGTGGGCAAACATGTACTAGGCTATCTTCCCAAGAAGCCACAGCAGCCGGATAAATTGGATGTTCCACACAACGGCTATTTTATTCAGCCTGCAAGGGGGAAGCAGCGGCCTACAAAACCTCAGTGGTCGCTGCTGCCGTCATCTAGATATATAAAAACGAATGTATGTATGTATGTCTGTCTTCGCAGCAACGCGCGACGGGTACGCTAGTCTATATATATAAAATTGAATGTATGACTGTCTGCGTGCGTGCGTGTCTGCGTGTCTGCGTGTCTGTTTGTCCTTTATGCGCTACTACACCATTCATCCGATCGCCATGAAACTTTGGGAAGTTGTTAAGTACACTCCTGGGAAGATTATAGGCATAGTACAAATATCCTACGACAAATGGCGCGCGCGCGAGCGTCGTCGAAAGTTACACCCCCCCCCACGTAGATCGAATAAGTAAGCCACCTGCTATTGTGATGTCATCACTGATGTCATCAACATCGGACGCCCTTGAACATGCCCCAACATGTTCTATAAAGCTGCATTGTGATGTCATTAAGGCTCTATTATGACACGTACAGCTTGGAACCACTAGAGCACGCCAGCCAATTACCATTGGAGTTGGAAGTGGGTAAACAAGTACTAGGCTATCTTCCCAAGAAGCCACAGCAGCCGGATAAATTGTATGTTCCACCCAACGGCTATTTTATTCAGCCCGCAAGGGGGAAGCAGCGGCCTACAAAATCTCATTCAGGTAGGTAGGTTCAGTTCTTGGAGGTTGGGGAATGCTTATGGGCAAGGCCTTATGTCTCATCCCAACTTAATTCTCTCACTTCCCAATGTCATAGAAACTTGAAATTTGCCACGAGCATTGATTATGTCATAAATAGGAAAAGTTAATGGGTCCCAACTCGATTATTCAATTCAAAGCGCCAAAGAATTAGCGTTCAAATTTTACGTACGGAATCTAATTCTCTCATTTCCTGATGTCATAGATAGATAGATAGATAGATAGATAGATAGATAGATAGATAGATAGATAGATAGATAGATAGACTGTATGCAATAACCCTGATAGATAGATATGGAGATAGATAGATAGATAGATAGATAGATAGATAGATAGATAGATAGACTGTATGCAATGACACGTACAGCTTGAAACCATAAATACTAGAGCACGCCAGCCATTTACAGTCAGTCTCCATTGGAGTTGGAAGTGGGCAAACATGTACTAGGCTATCTTCCCAAGAAGCCACAGCAGCCGGATAAATTGGATGTTCCACACAACGGCTATTTTATTCAGCCTGCAAGGGGGAAGCAGCGGCCTACAAAACCTCAGTGGTCGCTGCTGCCGTCATCTAGATATATAAAAACGAATGTATGTATGTCTGTCTTCGCAGCAACGCGCGACGGGTACGCTAGTTACATTATAATGAAGATCTACATTGTATCTTTTGTTATTGCTAATTTGTGACATCATAATGGAGTTTTAAATACTATCCCCTACCATAAATAGATTATGACATCATCATGCATTTTTACATTATGACATCATAATGGAGTTCTATACTACATTATAATGAAGTTCTACATTGTATCTTTTGTTATTACTAGATTGTGACATCATAATGGAGTTGTAAACTCTATTACCTGCTATGAATAGATTATGACATCATCATGCAGTTTCAAATTATGACATCATACTGGAGTTCTATATTACATAATAATGTTGTTCTACGTTATATCTTTTGTTATTACTAGATTGTGACATCATAATGGAGTTGTACATTCTATCCCCTACCATGAATAGATTATGACATCATAATGCAGTTTTATATTACATTATGACATCATAATGGAGTTGTAAACTCTATCCCCTACTATAAATACATTATGACATCATAATGCAGTTTTACATTATGACATCATAATGGACTTTTATCTATATATATAAAATTGAATGTATGTCTGTCTGCATGCGTGCGTGCGTGTCTGCGTGCGTGTTTGTCCTTTATGCGCTACTACACCATTCATCCGATCGCCATGAAACTTTGGGAAGTTGTTGAGTACACTCCTGGGAAGATTATAGGCATAGTACAAATATTCTACGATAAATGGCGCGCGAGCGTCGTCGAAAGTTACGCCCCCCCCCCACGTAGATCGAATAAGTAAGCCACCTGCTATTGTGATGTCATCACTGATGTCATCAACATCGGACGCCCTTGAACATGCCCCAACATGTTCTATAAAGCTGCATTGTGATGTCATTAAGGCTCTATTATGACACGTACAGCTTGGAACCACTAGAGCACGCCAGCCAATTACCATTGGAGTTGGAAGTGGGTAAACAAGTACTAGGATATCTTCCTAAGAAGCCACAGCAGCCGGATAAATTGTATGTTCCACCCAACGGCTATTTTATTCAGCCCGCAAGGGGGAAGCAGCGGCCTACAAAATCTAATTCTCTCATTTCCTGATGTCATAGATAGATAGATAGATAGATAGACTGTATGCAATAACCCAGATAGATAGATAGATAGATAGATAGATAGATAGATAGATAGATAGATAGATAGATAGACTGTATGCAATGACACGTACAGCTTGAAACCATAAATACTAGAGCACGCCAGCCATTTACAGTCAGTCTCCATTGAAGTTGGAAGTGGGCAAACATGTACTAGGCCAGTGATGGCGAACCTTTTAGGGACCGAGTGCCCAAACTACAACCCAAAACCCACTTATGTATCGCAAAGTGCCAACACGTCAGGGGGCGGGGCTTATCACAACGTATGATTTTACCCCCGTCGTTCTAAAAAGGACAAGGCTGTTTCAGAATAGACCGGGTGCAGATTCTGACTGCTTTTTGGACGCGGAAATACTGCAGAATGTGCTCAGCGGAGATTTCTGTGGAAAATTCTGCAGCATTTCCGCATCTAAAAAGCAGTCAAAATCTGCACCCGGTCTATTCTGAAAGAGCCCTGCCCATTTCTGCCACATGTACACATACCCCAGCGGTAATAGTGACACCTTCACCCCAGCGATAATAGTGACATCCCACAGCAGTAATAATAGTGACACTCCCCCCATTAGTAATAAGAGTGACATACCCCAGCGGTAAACCTCAGTGGTCGCTGCTGCCGTCATCTAGATATATAAAAACGTAGTATGTATGTATGTCTGTCTTCGCAGCAACGCGCGAACATGCCCCAACATGTTCTCATAAGCTGCATTGTGATGTCATTAAGGCTCTATTATGACACGTACAGCTTGGAACCACTAGAGCACGCCAGCCAATTACCATTGGAGTTGGAAGTGGGTAAACAAGTACTAGGATATCTTCCTAAGAAGCCACAGCAGCCGGATAAATTGTATGTTCCACCCAACGGCTATTTTATTCAGCCCGCAAGGGGGAAGCAGCGGCCTACAAAATCTCATTCAGGTAGGTAGGTTCAGTTCTTGGAGGTTGGGGAATGCTTATGGGCAAGGCCTTATGTCTCATCCCAACTCGATTATTCAATTCTAAGCGCAAAAGAATTAGCGTCCAAATTTTATGTACGGAATTTAATTCTCTCATTTCCCAATGTCATAGAAACTTGAAATTTGGCTCGAGCATTGATTATGTCATAAATAGGAAAAGTTAATGGGTCCCAACTCGATTATTCAATTCAAAGCGCCAAAGAATTAGCGTTCAAATTTTACGTACGGAATCTAATTCTCTCATTTCCTGATGTCATAGATAGATAGATAGATAGATAGATAGATAGACTGTATGCAATAACCCAGATAGATAGATAGATAGATAGATAGATAGATAGACAGACTGTATGCAATGACACGTACAGCTTGGAACCATAAATACTAGAGCACGCCAGCCATTTACAGTCAGTCTCCATTGGAGTTGGAAGTGGGCAAACATGTACTAGGCTATCTTCCCAAGAAGCCACAGCAGCCGGATAAATTGGATGTTCCACACAACGGCTATTTTATTCAGCCTGCAAGGGGGAAGCAGCGGCCTACAAAACCTCAGTGGTCGCTGCTGCCGTCATCTAGATATATAAAAACGAATGTATGTATGTCTGTCTGTCTTTGCAGCAACGCGCGACGGGTACGCTAGCCTATATATATAAAATTAAATGTATGTCTGTCTGCGTGCGTGCGTGTCTGCGTGTCTGTTTGTCCTTTATGCGCTACTACACCATTCATCCGATCGCCATGAAACTTTGGGAAGTTGTTAAGTACACTCCTGGGAAGATTATAGGCATAGTACAAATATCCTACGATAAATGGCGCGCGCGCGAGCGTCGTCGAAAGTTACACCCCCCCCCCACGTAGATCGAATAAGTAAGCCACCTGCTATTGTGATGTCATCACTGATGTCATCAACATCGGACGCCCTTGAACATGCCCCAACATGTTCTATAAAGCTGCATTGTGATGTCATTAAGGCTCTATTATGACACGTACAGCTTGGAACCACTAGAGCACGCCAGCCAATTACCATTGGAGTTGGAAGTGGGTAAACAAGTACTAGGCTATCTTCCCAAGAAGCCACAGCAGCCGGATAAATTGTATGTTCCACCCAACGGCTATTTTATTCAGCCCGCAAGGGGGAAGCAGCGGCCTACAAAATCTCATTCAGGTAGGTAGGTTCAGTTCTTGGAGGTTGGGGAATGCTTATGGGCAAGGCCTTATGTCTCATCCCAACTTAATTCTCTCACTTCCCAATGTCATAGAAACTTGAAATTTGCCACGAGCATTGATTATGTCATAAATAGGAAAAGTTAATGGGTCCCAACTCGATTATTCAATTCAAAGCGCCAAAGAATTAGCGTTCAAATTTTACGTACGGAATCTAATTCTCTCATTTCCTGATGTCATAGATAGATAGATAGATAGATAGACTGTATGCAATAACCCTGATAGATAGATATGGAGATAGATAGATAGATAGATAGATAGATAGATAGACTGTATGCAATGACACGTACAGCTTGAAACCATAAATACTAGAGCACGCCAGCCATTTACAGTCAGTCTCCATTGGAGTTGGAAGTGGGCAAACATGTACTAGGCTATCTTCCCAAGAAGCCACAGCAGCCGGATAAATTGGATGTTCCACACAACGGCTATTTTATTCAGCCTGCAAGGGGGAAGCAGCGGCCTACAAAACCTCAGTGGTCGCAATAGCAGGTGGCTTACTTATTCGATCTACGTGGGGGGGGTGTAACTTTCGACGACGCTCGCGCGCGCGCCATTTATCGTAGGATATTTGTACTATGCCTATAATCTTCCCAGGAGTGTACTTAACAACTTCCCAAAGTTTCATGGCGATCGGATGAATGGTGTAGTAGCGCATAAAGGACAAACAGACACGCAGACACGCAGACACGCACGCACGCAGACAGACATACATTCAATTTTATATATATAGATAATAATGTTGCTCTACGTTGTATCTTTTCTTACTACTAATTTCTGACATCATAATGAAGTTTTAAATACTATCCCCTACCATGAATAGATTATGACATCATAATGCAGTTTTACATTATGACATCATAATGGAGTTCTATAGTACAATATAATTAAGTTCTACATTGTATCTTTTGTTATTACTAGATTGTGACATCATAATGGAGTTGTAAATCCTATCACCTACTATGAATAGATTATGACGTCATAATGCAGTTTCACATTATGACATCATAATGGAGTTCTATACTACATTATAATGAAGTTCTACATTGTATCTTTTGTTATTACTAGATTAAGACATCATCATGGAGTTGTAAATTCTATCCCCTACCATGAATAGATTATGACATCATAATGCAGTTTTACTTTATGACATCACAATGGAGTTCTATATTACATAATAATGTTGTTCTACATTGTATCTTTTGTTATTACTAGATTGTGACATCTTAATGGAGTTGTAAATCCTATCCCCTACTATGAATAGATTATGACGTCATAATGCAGTTTTTACATTATGACATCATAATGGAGTTCTATATTATATAATGATGTTGTTCTACGTTGTATGTTTTGTTATTACTAGATTGTGACATCATAATGGAGTTGTAAACTCTATCCCCTATGAATACATTATGACATCATAATGCAGTTTTAAATTATGACATCATAATGGAGTTGTAAATTCTATCCCCTACCATAAGTACATTATGACATCATAATGCTGTTTTGCATTATGACATCATAATGGAGTTCTATATTACATAATAATGTTGTTCTACATTGTATCTTTTGTTATTACTAAATTGTGACATCATAACGGAGTTGTAAATTCTATTACCTGCTATGAATAGATTATGACATCATAATGCAGTTTTACATTAGGACATCATAATGCAGTTCTATACTACATTATAATGAAGTTCTACATTCTATCTTTTGTAATTACTAGATTGTGACATCATAATGGAGTTGTAAATCCTATCCCCTACTATGAATAGATTATGACGTCATAATGCAGTTTCACATTATGACATCATAATGGAGTTTTATATTACACTAGCGTACCCGTCGCGCGTTGCTGCGAAGACAGACATACATACATACATACATTCGTTTTTATATATCTAGATAACAACCAATCAAAGCGTAGCTTTCAAGTTACCTCAGCGGTATAATATATAACAACCAATCACAGCACAGCAGCTTTCATGTTACCTCAGCAGTATAAGAAATAGCAACCAATCACAGTGCAGCTTTTATTTTACCTCAGGGGTATAGGAAATAACAACCAATCACATCACAGCTTTTATGTTACCTCAGCAGTATAAGAAATAGCAACCAAGCAAGAATTTTAGCGCAGCTATCCAATCCAGTTATTTACACTTTGCTTGTCTGCCTGTGTGCCGTGGATTATTCTAGGGGTTTTGCCCAGCTCGCAACATTGTATCCAATAAGCGAGTTCTCCACTAAACATTGTTCTCCATGAAAGAACTGAGCGTACCTTTTTTAAAAATGACGGCAGCAGCGACCAATAAGCTTTGTAGGCCGCTGTTTCCCCCTTGCAGGCTGAATAAAATAGCCGTTGTGTGGAACATCCAATTTATCTGGCTGCTGTGGCTTCTTGGGAAGATAGCCTAGTACATGTTTGCCCACTTCCAACTCCAATGGAGACTGACTGTAAATGGCTGGCGTGCTCTAGTATTTATGGTTCCAAGCTGTACGTGTCATTGCATACAGTCTATCTATCTATCTATCTATCTATCTATCAGGGTTATTGCATACAGTCTATCTATCTATCTATCTATCTATCTATGACATCAGAAAATGAGAGAATTAGATTCCGTACGTAAAATTTGAACGCTAATTCTTTGGCGCTTTGAATTGAATAATCAAGTTGGGACCGATTAGCTTTTCCCATTTATGACATAATCAATGCTCATGCCAAATTTCAAGTTTCTATGAAATTGGGAAGTGAGAGAATTAAATTCCGTACATAAAATTTGGACGCTAATTCTTTTGCGCTTAGAATTGAATAATCGAGTTGGGATGAGACATAAGGCCTTGCCCATAAGCATTCCCCAACCTCCAAGAACTGAACCTACCTACCTGAATGAGATTTTGTAGGCCGCTGCTTCCCCCTTGCGGGCTGAATAAAATAGCCGTTGGGTGGAACATACAATTTATCCGGCTGCTGTGGCTTCTTAGGAAGATATCCTAGTACTTGTTTACCCACTTCCAACTCCAATGGAGACTGACTGTAAATGGCTGGCGTGCTGTACGTGTCATAATAGAGCCTTAATGACATCACAATGCAGCTTTATAGAACATGTTGGGGCATGTTCAAGGGCGTCCGATGTTGATGACATCACAATGGCAGTGATGACATCACAATAGCAGGTGGCTTACTTATTCGATCTACGTGGGGGGTCGTAACTTTCGACGACGCTCGCGCGCGCGCCATTTATCGTAGGATAGTTGTACTATGCCTATAATCTTCCCAGGAGTGTATTCAACAACTTCCCAAAGTTTCATGGCGATCGGATGAATGGTGTAGTAGCGCATAAAGGACAAACAGACAGACACGCAGACAGACAGACACGCACGCACGCAGACAGACATACATTCAATTTTATATATATAGATAATGATGTTGTTCTACGTTGTATGTTTTGTTATTACTAGATTGTGACATCATAATGGAGTTGTATATTACATAATAATGTTGTTCTGCGTTGTATCTTTTGTTGTTACTAGATTGTGACATCATAATGGAGTTGTAAATTCTATTACCTGCTATGAATAGATTATGACATCATCATGCAGTTTTACATTATGACATCATAATGGAGTTCTATACTACATTATAATGAAGTTCTACATTGTATGTTTTGTTATTACTAGATTGTGACATCATAATGGAGTTGTAAATTCTATCACCTGCTATTAATAGATTATGACATCATAATGCAGTTTTAGATTATGACATCATAATGCAGTTCTATATTACATAAAAAGGTTGTTCTACGTTGTATCTTTTGTTATTACTAGATTGTGACATCATAATGGAGTTGTAAATTCTATACCCTACCATTAATAGATTATGACATTATAATGCAGTTTTGCATTATGACATCATAATGGAATTCTATATTACATAATAATGTTGTTCTACATTGTATCTTTTGTTATTACTAGGGTGTGACATCATAATGGAGTTGTAAATTCTATTACCTGCTATGAATAGATTATGACATTATAATGCAGTTTTACATTATGACATTATAATGCAGTTCTATACTACATTATAATGAAGTTCTACATTCTATCTTTTGCTATTACTGGATTGTGACATCATCATGGAGTTGTAAATTCTATCCCCTACCATAAATACATCATGACATCATAATGCAGTTTTACATTATGACATCATAATGGAGTTCTATCTTACATAATAATGTTCTACATTGTATCTTTTGTTATTTCTAGATTGTGACATCATAATGGAGTTGCAAATCCTATCACTTACTATGAATAGATTTTGACGTCATAATGCAGTTTCACATTATGACATCATAATGGAGTTCTATATTACATAATAATGTTGTTCTACGTTGTATGTTTTGTTATTACTAGATTGTGACATCATAATGGAGTTGTAAATTTTAAGTTGCAAATCCTATCACTTACTATGAATAGATTATGACGTCATAATGCAGTTTCACATTATGACATCATAATGGAGTTCTATATTCCATAATGATGTTGTTCTACGTTGTATGTTTTGTTATTACTAGATTGTGACATCATAATGGAGTTGTAAATTCTATCCACTATGAATACATTATGACATCATAATGCAGTTTTGCATTATGACATCATAATGGAATTCTATATTACATAATAATGTTGTTCTACATTGTATCTTTTGTTATTACTAGATTGTGACATCATAATGGAGTTGCAAATTCTATTACCTGCTATAAATAGATTATGACATTATAATGCAGTTTTACATTATGACATTATAATGCAGTTCTATACTACATTATAATGAAGTTCTACATTCTATCTTTTGTTATTACTAGATTGTGACATCATAATGGAGTTGTAAATTCTATCCCCTACCATAAATACATCATGACATCATAATGCAGTTTTACATTATGACATCATAATGGAGTTCTATATTACATAATGTTTTTCTATGTTGTATCTTTTAATATTACTAGATTGTGACATCATAATGGAGTTGTAAAGTCTACCCCCTACCATGAATAAATTATGACATCATAATGCAGTTTTACATTACATTATGACATCACAATGGAGTTCTATCTTACATAATAATGTTCTACACTGTATCTTTTGTTATTTCTAGATTGTGACATCATAATGGAGTTGCAAATCCTATCACTTACTATGAATAGATTATGACGTCATAATGCAGTTTCACATTATGACATCATAATGGAGTTCTATATTACATAATGATGTTGTTCTACGTTGTATGTTTTGTTATTACTAGATTGTGACATCATAATGGAGTTGTAAATTCTATCCCCTATGAATACATTATGACATCATAATGCAGTTTTGCATTATGACATCATAATTGAATTCTATATTACATAATAATGTTGTTCTATATTGTATCTTTTGTTATTACTAGATTGTGACATCATAATGGAGTTGTAAATTCTATTACCTGCTATGAATAGATTATGACATTATAATGCAGTTTTACATCATGACATTATAATGCAGTTCTATACTACATTATAATGAAGTTCTACATTCTATCTTTTGTTATTACTAGATTGTGACATCATAATGGAGTTGTAAACTCTATTACCTGCTATGAATAGATTATGACATCATAATGCAGTTTTACATTATGACATCATAATGGAGTTCTATATTACATAATAATGTTGTTCTACGTTGTATCTTTTGTTACTACTAATTAGTGACATCATAATGGAGTTTTAAATACTATCTCCTACCATGAATAGATTATGACATCATAAAGCAGTTTTACATAACATTATAACAACATAATGTAGTTCTATACTAAATTATAATGAAGTTCTACATTGTATCTTTTGTTATTACTAGATTGTGAGATCATGATGGAGTTGTAAATTCTACTCCCTACTACAAATACATTATGACATCATAATGCAGTTTTACATTATGACATCATAATGGAGTTCTATATTACATAATAATGTTCTACGTTGTATCTTTTGTTACTACTAGATTGTGACATGATAATGGAGTTGTAAATTCTATCCCCTACCATGAATAGATTATGACATCATAATGCAGTTTTACATCACATTATGACATCATAATGGAGTTCTATATTACATTATAATGAAGATCTACGTTGTATCTTTTATTACTAATTTGTGACATCATAATGGAGTTTTAAATACTATCCCCTACCATGAATAGATTATGACATCATAATGGAGTTCTATATTACATAATAATGTTTTTCTACGTTGCATCTTTTGTTATTACTAGATTGTGACATCATAATGGAGTTGTAAATTCTATTACCTGCTATGAATAGATTATGACATCATCATGCAGTTTTACATTATGACATCATAATGGAGTTCTATACTACATTATAATGAAGTTCTACATTGTATCTTTTGTTATTACTAGATTGTGACATCATAATGGAGTTTAAAGTTCTACCCCCTACTATGAGTAGATTATGACATCATAATGGAGTTCTATATAGCATTATAATGAAGTTCTACATTGTATCTTTTGTTATTACTAGATTGTGACATCATAATGGAGTTGTAAATTCTATCCCCTACTATGAATACATTATGACATCATAATGGAGTTCTATATTACAGAATTATGTTGTTCTACATTGTATCTTTTGTTATTACTAGATTGTGACATCATAATGGAGTTGTAAATCCTATCCCCTACTATGAATAGATTAAGACGGCATAATGCAGTTTCACATTATGACATAATGGAGCTGTATATTACATTATAATTACGTTGTACGTTGTATCTTTTGCTATTACTAGATTGTGACATCATAATGGAGTTGTAAATTCTATCACCTGCTCTTAATAGATTATGACATCATAATGCAGTTTTAGATTATGACATCATAATGGAGTTCTATATTACATAATAATGTTGTTCTGCGTTGTATCTTTTGTTGTTACTAGATTGTGACATCATAATGGAGTTGTAAATTCTATTACCTGCTATGAATAGATTATGACATCATAATGCAGTTTTACATTAGGACATCATAATGCAGTTCTATACTACATTATAATGAAGTTCTACATTCTATCTTTTGTAATTACTAGATTGTGACATCATAATGGAGTTGTAAATCCTATCCCCTACTATGAATAGATTATGACGTCATAATGCAGTTTCACATTATGACATCATAATGGAGTTTTATATTACACTAGCGTACCCGTCGCGCGTTGCTGCGAAGACAGACATACATACATACATACATTCGTTTTTATATATCTAGATAACAACCAATCAAAGCGTAGCTTTCAAGTTACCTCAGCGGTATAATATATAACAACCAATCACAGCACAGCAGCTTTCATGTTACCTCAGCAGTATAAGAAATAGCAACCAATCACAGTGCAGCTTTTATTTTACCTCAGGGGTATAGGAAATAACAACCAATCACAGCACAGCTTTTATGTTACCTCAGCAGAATAAGAAATAGAAACCAAGCAAGAATTTTAGCGCAGCTATCCAATCCAGTTATTTACACTTTGCTTGTCTGCCTGTGTGCCGTGGATTATTCTAGGGGTTTTGCCCAGCTCGCAACATTGTATCCAATAAGCGAGTTCTCCACTAAACATTGTTCTCCATGAAAGAACTGAGCGTACCTTTTTTAAAAATGACGGCAGCAGCGACCAATAAGCTTTGTAGGCCGCTGCTTCCCCCTTGCAGGCTGAATAAAATAGCCGTTGTGTGGAACATCCAATTTATCTGGCTGCTGTGGCTTCTTGGGAAGATAGCCTAGTACATGTTTGCCCACTTCCAACTCCAATGGAGACTGACTGTAAATGGCTGGCGTGCTCTAGTATTTATGGTTCCAAGCTGTACGTGTCATTGCATACAGTCTATCTATCTATCTATCTATCTATCTATCTATCTATCTATCTATCAGGGTTATTGCATACAGTCTATCTATCTATCTATCTATCTATGACATCAGAAAATGAGAGAATTAGATTCCGTACGTAAAATTTGAACGCTAATTCTTTGGCGCTTTGAATTGAATAATCAAGTTGGGACCGATTAGCTTTTCCCATTTATGACATAATCAATGCTCATGCCAAATTTCAAGTTTCTATGAAATTGGGAAGTGAGAGAATTAAATTCCGTACATAAAATTTGGACGCTAATTCTTTTGCGCTTAGAATTGAATAATCGAGTTGGGATGAGACATAAGGCCTTGCCCATAAGCATTCCCCAACCTCCAAGAACTGAACCTACCTACCTGAATGAGATTTTGTAGGCCGCTGCTTCCCCCTTGCGGGCTGAATAAAATAGCCGTTGGGTGGAACATACAATTTATCCGGCTGCTGTGGCTTCTTAGGAAGATATCCTAGTACTTGTTTACCCACTTCCAACTCCAATGGAGACTGACTGTAAATGGCTGGCGTGCTGTACGTGTCATAATAGAGCCTTAATGACATCACAATGCAGCTTTATAGAACATGTTGGGGCATGTTCAAGGGCGTCCGATGTTGATGACATCACAATGGCAGTGATGACATCACAATAGCAGGTGGCTTACTTATTCGATCTACGTGGGGGGTCGTAACTTTCGACGACGCTCGCGCGCGCGCCATTTATCGTAGGATAGTTGTACTATGCCTATAATCTTCCCAGGAGTGTACTCAACAACTTCCCAAAGTTTCATGGCGATCGGATGAATGGTGTAGTAGCGCATAAAGGACAAACAGACAGACACGCAGACAGACAGACACGCACGCAGACAGACATACATTCAATTTTAGATATATAGATAATGATGTTGTTCTACGTTGTATGTTTTGTTATTACTAGATTGTGACATCATAATGGAGTTGTAAATTATATCACCTGCTCTTAATAGATTATGACATCATAATGCAGTTTTAGATTATGACATCATAATGGAGTTCTATATTACATAATAATGTTGTTCTGCGTTGTATCTTTTGTTGTTACTAGATTGTGACATCATAATGCAGTTGTAAATTCTATTACCTGCTATGAATAGATTATGACATCATCATGCAGTTTTACATTATGACATCATAATGGAGTTCTATACTACATTATAATGAAGTTCTACATTGTATGTTTTGTTATTACTAGATTGTGACATCATAATGGAGTTGTAAATTCTATCACCTGCTATTAATAGATTATGACATCATAATGCAGTTTTAGATTATGACATCATAATGCAGTTCTATATTACATAAAAAGGTTGTTCTACGTTGTATCTTTTGTTATTACTAGATTGTGACATCATAATGGAGTTGTAAATTCTATACCCTACCATTAATAGATTATGACATTATAATGCAGTTTTGCATTATGACATCATAATGGAATTCTATATTACATAATAATGTTGTTCTACATTGTATCTTTTGTTATTACTAGAGTGTGACATCATAATGGAGTTGTAAATTCTATACCCTACCATTAATAGATTATGACATTATAATGCAGTTTTGCATTATGACATCATAATGGAATTCTATATTACATAATAATGTTGTTCTACATTGTATCTTTTGTTATTACTAGAGTGTGACATCATAATGGAGTTGTAAATTCTATTACCTGCTATGAATAGATTATGACATTATAATGCAGTTTTACATTATGACATTATAATGCATTTCTATACTACATTATAATGAAGTTCTACATTCTATCTTTTGCTATTACTGGATTGTGACATCATAATGGAGTTGTAAATTCTATCCCCTACCATAAATACATCATGACATCATAATGCAGTTTTACATTATGACATCATAATGGAGTTCTATATTACATAATGTTTTTCTACGTTGTATCTTTTAATATTACTAGATTGTGACATCATAATGGAGTTGTAAAGTCTACCCCTACCATGAATAGATTATGACATCATAATGCAGTTTTGCATTACATTATGACATCACAATGGAGTTCTATCTTACATAATAATGTTCTACATTGTATCTTTTGTTATTTCTAGATTGTGACATCATAATGGAGTTGTAAATTTTAAGTTGCAAATCCTATCACTTACTATGAATAGATTATGACGTCATAATGCAGTTTCACATTATGACATCATAATGGAGTTCTATATTACATAATGATGTTGTTCTACGTTGTATGTTTTGTTATTACTAGATTGTGACATCATAATGGAGTTGTAAATTCTATCCACTATGAATACATTATGACATCATAATGCAGTTTTGCATTATGACATCATAATGGAATTCTATATTACATAATAATGTTGTTCTACATTGTATCTTTTGTTATTACTAGATTGTGACATCATAATGGAGTTGCAAATTCTATTACCTGCTATAAATAGATTATGACATTATAATGCAGTTTTACATTATGACATTATAATGCAGTTCTATACTACATTATAATGAAGTTCTACATTCTATCTTTTGTTATTACTGGATTGTGACATCATAATGGAGTTGTAAAGTCTACCCCCTACCATGAATAAATTATGACATCATAATGCAGTTTTACATTACATTATGACATCACAATGGAGTTCTATCTTACATAATAATGTTCTACATTGTATCTTTTGTTATTTCTAGATTGTGACATCCTAATGGAGTTGCAAATCCTATCACTTACTATGAATAGATTATGACGTCATAATGCAGTTTCACATTATGACATCATAATGGAGTTCTATATTACATAATGATGTTGTTCTACGTTGTATGTTTTGTTATTACTAGATTGTGACATCATAATGGAGTTGTAAATTCTATCCCCTATGAATACATTATGACATCATAATGCAGTTTTGCATTATGACATCATAATTGAATTCTATATTACATAATAATGTTGTTCTATATTGTATCTTTTGTTATTACTAGATTGTGACATCATAATGGAGTTGTAAATTCTATTACCTGCTATGAATAGATTATGACATTATAATGCAGTTTTACATTATGACATTATAATGCAGTTCTATACTACATTATAATGAAGTTCTACATTCTATCTTTTGTTATTACTAGATTGTGACATCATAATGGAGTTGTAAATTCTACTCCCTACTACAAATACATTATGACATCATAATGCAGTTTTACATTATGACATCATAATGGAGTTCTATATTACATAATAATGTTGTTCTACGTTGTATCTTTTGTTACTACTAATTAGTGACATCATAATGGAGTTTTAAATACTATCTCCTACCATGAATAGATTATGACATCATAAAGCAGTTTTACATAACATTATAACAACATAATGTAGTTCTATACTAAATTATAATGAAGTTCTACATTGTATCTTTTGTTATTACTAGATTGTGAGATCATGATGGAGTTGTAAATTCTACTCCCTACTACAAATACATTATGACATCATAATGCAGTTTTACATTATGACATCATAATGGAGTTCTATATTACATAATAATGTTCTACGTTGTATCTTTTGTTACTACTAGATTGTGACATGATAATGGAGTTGTAAATTCTATCCCCTACCATGAATAGATTATGACATCATAATGCAGTTTTACATCACATTATGACATCATAATGGAGTTCTATATTACATTATAATGAAGATCTACGTTGTATCTTTTATTACTAATTTGTGACATCATAATGGAGTTTTAAATACTATCCCCTACCATGAATAGATTATGACATCATAATGCAGTTTTAGATTATGACATCATAATGGAGTTCTATCTATATATATAAAATTGAATGTATGTCTGTCTGCGTGCGTGTCTGCGTGCGTGCGTGTCTGTTTGTCCTTTATGCGCTACTACACCATTCATCCGATCGCCATGAAACTTTGGGAAGTTGTTAAGTACACTCCTGGGAAGATTATAGGCATAGTACAAATATCCTACGATAAATGGCGCGCGAGCGTCGTCGAAAGTTACGCCCCCCCCCACGTAGATCGAATAAGTAAGCCACCTGCTATTGTGATGTCATCACTGATGTCATCAACATCGGACGCCCTTGAACATGCCCCAACATGTTCTATAAAGCTGCATTGTGATGTCATTAAGGCTGTATTATGACACGTACAGCTTGGAACCACTAGAGCACGCCAGCCAATTACCATTGGAGTTGGAAGTGGGTAAACAAGTACTAGGATATCTTCCTAAGAAGCCACAGCAGCCGGATAAATTGTATGTTCCACCCAACGGCTATTTTATTCAGCCCGCAAGGGGGAAGCAGCGGCCTACAAAATCTCATTCAGGTAGGTAGGTTCAGTTCTTGGAGGTTGGGGAATGCTTATGGGCAAGGCCTTATGTCTCATCCCAACTCGATTATTCAATTCTAAGCGCAAAAGAATTAGCGTCCAAATTTTATGTACGGAATTTAATTCTCTCACTTCCCAATGTCATAGAAACTTGAAATTTGGCACGAGCATTGATTATGTCATAAATAGGAAAAGTTAATGGGTCCCAACTCGATTATTCAATTCAAAGCGCCAAAGAATTAGCGTTCAAATTTTATGTACGGAATCTAATTCTCTCATTTCCGGATGTCATAGATAGATAGATAGATAGATAGACTGTATGCAATAACCTAGATAGATAGATAGATAGATAGATAGATAGATAGATAGATAGACTGTATGCAATGACACGTACAGCTTGAAACCATAAATACTAGAGCACGCCAGCCATTTACAGTCAGTCTCCATTGGAGTTGGAAGTGGGCAAACATGTACTAGGCTATCTTCCCAAGAAGCCACAGCAGCCGGATAAATTGGATGTTCCACCCAACGGCTATTTTATTCAGCCTGCAAGGGGGAAGCAGCGGCCTACAAAACCTCAGTGGTCGCTGCTGCCGTCATCTAGATATATAAAAACGAATGTATGTATGTATGTCTGTCTTCGCAGCAACGCGCGACGGGTACGCTAGTATTACATAATAATGTTTTTCTACGTTGCATCTTTTGTTATTACTAGATTGTGACATCATAATGGAGTTGTAAATTCTATTACCTGCTATGAATAGATTATGACATCATCATGCAGTTTTACATTATGACATCATAATGGAGTTCTATACTACATTATAATGAAATTCTACATTGTATCTTTTGTTATTACTAGATTGTGACATCATAATGGAGTTTAAAGTTCTACCCCCTACTATGAGTAGATTATGACATCATAATGGAGTTCTATATAGCATTATAATGAAGTTCTACATTGTATCTTTTGTTATTACTAGATTGTGACATCATAATGGAGTTGTAAATCCTATCCCCTACTATGAATAGATTAAGACGGCATAATGCAGTTTCACATTATGACATAATGGAGCTGTATATTACATTATAATTACATTGTATGTTGTATCTTTTGCTATTACTAGATTGTGACATAATAATGGAGTTGTAAATTCTATCCCCTACAATTAATAGATTCTGACATCATAATGCAGTTTTACATTACATTATGACATCATAATGGAGTTCTATACTAGATTATAATGACGTTCTACATTGCATCTTTTGTTATTACTAGATTGTGACATCATAATGGAGTTGTAAATTCTATCACCTGCTCTTAATAGATTATGACATCATAATGCAGTTTTAGATTATGACATCATAATGGAGTTCTATATTACATAATAATGTTGTTCTGCGTTGTATCTTTTGTTGTTACTAGATTGTGACATCATAATGAAGTTGTAAATTCTATTACCTGCTATGAATAGATTATGACATCATCATGCAGTTTTACATTATGACATCATAATGGAGTTCTATACTACATTATAATGAAGTTCTACATTGTATGTTTTGTTATTACTAGATTGTGACATCATAATGGAGTTGTAAATTCTATCACCTGCTATTAATAGATTATGACATCATAATGCAGTTTTAGATTATGACATCATAATGCAGTTCTATATTACATAAAAATGTTGTTCTACGTTGTATCTTTTGTTATTACTAGATTGTGACATCATAATGGAGTTGTAAATTCTATACCCTACCATTAATAGATTATGACATTATAATGCAGTTTTGCATTATGACATCATAATGGAATTCTATATTACATAATAATGTTGTTCTACATTGTATCTTTTGTTATTACTAGATTGTGACATCATAATGGAGTTTAAAGTTCTACCCCCTACTATGAGTAGATTATGACATCATAATGGAGTTCTATATAGCATTATAATGAAGTTCTACATTGTATCTTTTGTTATTACTAGATTGTGACATCATAATGGAGTTGTAAATTCTATCCCCTACTATGAATACATTATGACATCATAATGGAGTTCTATATTACAGAATTATGTTGTTCTACATTGTATCTTTTGTTATTACTAGATTGTGACATCATAATGGAGTTGTAAATCCTATCCCCTACTATGAATAGATTAAGACGGCATAATGCAGTTTCACATTATGACATAATGGAGCTGTATATTACATTATAATTACGTTGTATGTTGTATCTTTTGCTATTACTAGATTGTGACATAATAATGGAGTTGTAAATTCTATCCCCTACGATTAATAGATTATGACATCATAATGCAGTTTTACATTACATTATGACATCATAATGGAGTTCTATACTACATTATAATGACGTTCTACATTGCATCTTTTGTTATTACTAGATTGTGACATCATAATGGTGTTGCAAATTCTATCCCCTACTATAAATACATTATGACATCATAATGCAGTTTTTCATTATGACATAATGGAGTTCTATATTACATAATAATGTTGTTCTACGTTGTATCCTTTGTTACTACTAGATTGTGACATCATCATGGAGTTGTAAATTCTATCCCCTACCATGAATAGATTATGACATCATAATGCAGTTTTACATTACATTATGACATCATAATGGAGTTCTATGCTACATTATAATGAAATTCTACATTGTATCTTTTGTTATTACTAGATTGTGACATCATAATGGAGTTGTAAGTTCTACCCCCTACTATGAGTAGATTATGACATCATAATGCAGTTTTACATTACATTATGACATCATAATGGAGTTCTATATAGCATTATAATGAAGTTCTACGTTGTATCTTTTGTTATTACTAGATTTTGACATGATAATGAAGTTGTAAATTCTATCCCCTTCAATAATAACTGTTACCATGCATGGCGGTGCAAGGTCCCGTGGTCGGCGCGCGCCGCTCCGTTGTCGGCTCCGGCGTCCTGGAGCTCTGGAGTCGGGGCTCTCCCGGCGGCGTGGGGCAGCCAGTGTGCGGCGGCATGGGCGTGTCCGCCCGTAGGGTGCCGCCCGCACTCATCCACCTTTCTTATGCAGCAGTGGGAGAGTCGGCTCCTCCCACTCTCCGCCCCTGGGCGGAGGCTTGCAGTTTTAAGGCTGGCAGTGACCTGAGCTCACTGCCAGTTATTGGTTCTGCTAGCATCTAGTCGGTCCTTTCTGCAGCTAAGTCTTAGTTCACCCTCTAGTTTGCCTGTCAGCTTCCATTTCCAGCTTTGCTTTCTCTGTATTTTCTGTTGGTCATTTCCATCTGCCTTCTCTGTCGGCACTCTGTTCCCTCCATACATCTTGTCAGTCGCCAGGTCCCTAGCCAGTGCAGGGACCGCCGTCCAGTTGTCCGCCTGTGGTTAGCCAGGGCTGAGGCAAGTAGACAGGGACAGTGGGGTGCGGGAAGATCAGGGCACCCCACCTGGCGCTCGGGGGGGGGGGGGCAGAGTGCCTTAACACAATGACAACCAGCTGCTGCTGCAAAAGCAAATAATCATTTTACAGTTTTCCTTTCAGCCTGATACACATGACCATGCACAAGCTAATGGCCCGGGAGACAGAGGATTCAGTCATGTTGTTGATCAGTCATTAGACAACCCTGATTTTACACTCTTTGTGGATGCATTGTGGTATGGTCAAGCAGGCAGGTTCTAAACAGGTTATGTTGTGGCCAAAGCCGAACCCCTTCCATCTCACATGTCAGTCAGAATTACGAGCTCTGGAAGAAGCATGCAAGCATGCTCAAGAAGACACGGACTACAAGGACTCATACTATGCCTTTGGCATTACTGATTACCATGGACCCATCTGGAAAGCAAGGTCATTCTTGACAAGCAAATGAAAAAACCAATTAAAAACAGTAAAGGTGTGAAGGCACTGATGGAAACCCTCCTGCTGCCCAAAAGAGTGGCCTGAAAGCCACTCCATAACAAAAGGCCACTCTAAGGATGGCTCAAAAGAGGCAATCAGATATCACCTGGCTGAGAAGGCTGTGAATACAACCACACAGAAGCCCAGATTGATCCTTCAGGGCTTGGGGTGGTACAGGTACCCCCTCAGACCTCACCCCTTGTGGATTATGACCCGTTGATTCAGTTACAAAAGCAGGCAATCAAGGGGGAAAAGGAACAATGGGAGCCAGCAGGATGGGCAGAGACACCTGGAGATAAATGGATGATTTATCTCCAGATCAGCTCTATGTAAGACCCAAGTCAGCGCAGCATAAGAGGACCTAACCTAGCTACAAGCAAAAATAGTTTAGTGGAAATAGTGACAATAGGTTGCTGGAGGGTAACTGATAGCTAAGTCAGTAGACCCTTTATAATATCCTCTACTACCTCCCTTTTTGTAGGTCAATCCTACTTGATCCAATGAAAAACTCCAATTTATTCAATAAACACACCCTACACATGTGAGTACACTTGTCAGTCTCCTGGGAGCAGGTCTCTCTCTCGAATAGAATACATATTTGGCTCTCCAAACACTTGCCCTCTACTTAACCTCAATAGTTCATGGCACTCGGGGAGTATCTGATCATAAACCAATCATCCTTAAATTACAATTCCCAGGACAGTATTTTGCCCCGACCTGGAAGCTTAATCTCTTTTGGCTTAAGCTAATAGGATCAAATGACCGGATACCAGATCAAATAACCACATTCCTCCAAATCCATGAAGAAGATACGAGAAATGCCTTAATATGGGATACACTAAAGGCTTACCTTAGAGGTTGTTTTAAATCACCAATATCCTGCATAAAAAGATCTACTTCCCAAGCTGACTTTCTGTTAGAGGAGCAGACAGCAGAGGCCGAAAAACAATACATAGCGAACCCTACAGACACCAACAAAACAAGCTGGCTAGGATTACTTAGCTTACTTAGACATTAATTACATGTTAAAACCAAATGGAAAATCTTCTTTACGCGGCAATATTTTTTAGAAATGGGTAACCAGTCGAGTCCCCGTTTGGCCAATTAATGAAACAAAACGGGCTAACCAACTCTGTCCTCACAATTAAAGCGGCTGATGGACGGATACTCACGGAGGCCCAATCTATAACAACCAGGTTTAGGGAATACTATACCAATCTATATACTTCAACAAGTGAAATGTCGATGTTGGATAATTTGGCCTATCTAGAAGACCTTGCCTTCCCGTCCCTTTCTGCTGAACAAATAGCACTATTAGGCCTCATGTCTACGGGGAAAAGAAGAATGAAAATCCGCAGCGGATTTTAACTCTTCTCCCGCCCGCGGATCCGCACCCCATAAGGATACATTGACCACCCGCCGGTAGGTGAATACCTGCGGATGGTCAATAAAAGTGAATAAAAAAAAATATGGAGCATGAAAAAATCCGGACATGCTCCATTTTCGTGCGGGTCTCCCGTGGGGACAGCTCCCGCAGGCTTCTATTGAAGCCTATAGAAGCCGTCCGGATCTGCGGGAGACCTAAAATAAGAATAAACTTACCCGCAGCGGACCGGGCAGGTCTTCTCTTCTTCGCGGCCAGATCTTCTTTCTTCGGCCCAGCGGATGTGCCCGGCGCATTCGAGCGGCACGCCGCCGACATGCCGGGCACATCCGCAGGCCGCAGAAAGAAGATCCGGCCGCGAAGAAGAGAAGACCTGCCCGGTCCTCTGCGGGTAAGTTTATTCTTATTTTCAGCGCTCATGTCCGCGGGGGAGGAGGGACCCGCTACGGATTCTCCATGGAGAATCCGTAGCGGGCCTGATTTTCCCCGTTGACATGAGGCCTTAGATGCCCCAATAACATTAGAGGAAATCCATCAAGCTATCATGGATATGGCACTAAATAAGTCCCCTGGGCCAGATGGCCTCCTCTTGGGGGTAGATCATAAATATATAGAACAGCTTTCTCCAATACTATATGATACTCTGCAGCGGGTTTATCAGGGAAATTCCCTCCCACCCTCCTTTTATAAAGCGTCTATAATCGCGTTGTTGAAACCTGGTAAAGAACCCGATAATTGTGACTCATATAGGCCAATATCACTGCCTAATGTGGATTATAAAATATTGACAGAAATACTGGCTACTAGACTTAACCAAGTAATCCTTTCCATAATCCATGAAGACTAGATAGGGTTTATGCCCGGAAAATCAACCACAATAAATATACGCAGAGTCCAAACAATTGTATAAATAGGGAGACTGCATGATATGCCTTGGGCAGTAGTGTCACTAGATACAAAAAAAGCATTTGACTCATTGGAGTGGAGTTTCCTGGAGGCATGTTTGATACATTTTGGTTTCTGGTCCCGATTCCTAGGGTGGATCAGGTTACTGTATGAATCCCCCACAGCCAACGTTATAGTAAACGGTATATCTTCGGCGAACTTTCTACTGTCTCGGGGGACGCGTCAGGGATGTCCTTTGTCTCCCTCCCTTTTTGCAATAGCAATTGAGGCACTGGCCATCCGTTTGCGCAATACTTCTGCGGTTACGGGAGTGAGTTGGAGGGGTAGAGAGAGTAAAGTTGGTCTATATGCAGATGATATGGTTCTTTTCCTCCGTAACCCAGAGCATTCCTTCTCACAAGCCCTTGAGATAATAGACTCTCTCTCAACATTCTGGACTTTATATACACTGGTCCAAATCTGCAATAATGTATACAGCCCAAAACGCGACCACAATTTCTGATGTGTCAGCCTGTGGTCTATTGGAAATAACCAAATTCAAGTATGTAGGAATTAATATAGTGCAAGACCATAAAAACTACAAGTCCGCTGCAAAACCTAATACAAACGAAAATGAAGGCCTGGTGGAAATTACCTATATCCGTGGCAGGTCGTATAAACCTTATTAGGATGGTAATCCAACCCAAATGTTTATATTCGTTACAACATATGTCGGTTAAAGTTCCAGAAAGTTTCTTCCAAACCTTAAACTGTCGGTATTAGATTTGTTTGGGGCCCGTCTCACTCCAAGCTTAAACTCACTGCACTACAACGCCCTAAAAACCAAGCCGGAATGGCGTTATCCGACTTTAAAGTGTATTACATAGCAAGACAGTTACGTAATCTCAGGGATTGGTTCATTTTGGGAAGAGATGCCAATCACAGATCATTACCTAGCCGATGAGTTAGAGGGTCAGAATCTAATTGGGTTTTTGGAACATCCAGATTTTAGAAAATCATCAAGACTTATAACCATGCATAAAGTGGCCCTGTGTGGCGCGCAGCAAAGCGTATCCAACAATACACAGATACAATGACTGACACTCCTTTATGGAATAACCCTACTTTGCCCTCACTCAAGATGATGCAGGGTGTTGGATACTGGGTTAAACTAGGGATACAAACTCTAGGAGATATATACGAGGATAATATACTGCTGTCCTATATACAATTACGAGAGAATCTAAAAGTACCTAGACTTCAACTTTTCAGGTACTTTCAGTTGAGACATGCTTTGAATGCAGAATTTCCACCGAATTCTACCAAAATCTCCAAACACCCAACAGTAGGTATTCTTAAATTACAGGGACCTAGAGGACTAATATCAGCACTTTACACACACTTGCTGTCGGCCAAGATAAGCCGTGACCCACTCTCTATTTATGATAGGTGGAAAACATTAACCCCTTGAGTGGCGGGTTTCCTACCCCCCTGTCGTGCCCATCAGGGCAGGTTTTTTTAAATTGGACAATCATTTAATTTTAACTAATTTTGCAGTCGCGTTCCAAGAGCTATAACTTTTTCATTTTTCCATTGACACGGCCATGTGAGGGCTTGTTTTTTGCTGGAGAAGTTGTACTTTTTGATGGCATCATTTTTGGGTATATATAATGTATTGCATAACTTTTGTGAAAAAATTTGTAGGGAGATTAGGGAAAAAAAGTAATACAAGTTAAATCCCCCTCCTTTTGCCATATCTATAATAAAAAATCTAAATCATAAAAGAAAAATACATATTTGGTATCGCCGCGTCCGTAAATGTCTGATCTATCAAAATAGTGCATTATTTACCCCCCATGGTGAACGTAATCCGAAAAAAAAAATAAAGAACGCCAGAACTGCACTTTTTCAGTCACCCTGTCTCCCAGAAAAAATGCAATAAAAAGTGATCAAAAAGTCGTATGTATTCCAAAATGGTACCAACGTTAACTACAGGACGTCCCGCAAAAAACGAGCCCTTGCTCAAGTATGTCGATGGAAAAATAAAGAAGTTATTGCGCGCAGAAGATGCAGCAGAAAATAATTTTAAAAAATGAAATGTCTTTGCAAAAAAATACAAGTGCTATAGTAAAAAAAAGTTTACACATTTGGTATCATAGTAATCGTACTGACCCATAGAATAAAGTTATCAGGTCATTTTTGTTGCAGTTTCTCTACCATAGAAGCAAGACGCACTGAAAGATGGTGGAATGTCATTTTTCTTTCATTTTACTCCACTTAGATTTTTGTAAAAGTTTTTCAGTACATTATATGGTACTTTAAATAGCACCATTGAAAAATATAACTCGTTCCGCAAGAAACAAGCCCTCATACAGCGACGTCGAAGGATAAATAAAGGAGTTATGATTTTTTAAACGGGGGGAGGAAAAAAACAATTGGGGAAAGAAGAAAAAAAGGGACCGTGTCATTAAGGGGTTAAATAATGTACTAACTTCCTTCTCTGGGTCATTACGACGCAGGGATACCACATGTGTAATTGTATTTTTAATTTTTCATAAAGTAAAGGCAGACAAGTGTTTTTAATTTAATTTTATTTATTTTATTTTTTAAATAATTTTTAACAATTTTTTTTTTCGTTTTGTCTCTTTAGGGGACTTCCACAGAGACCCATCAGGACTCCCTGATCACATTCTGGGGGGACCCATGGTGACAGCCCTTTACATGCTGCAGTCACATGCTGCAATTACAGAGCCCCAAGGTTCCCCACCCTTCCCCCATAATAGCATATACAACAAGAAGGTTTCCACTAAATATAACTACAGAGCCCCAAGGTCCCCCCGCCCCCCCAAACTACAGAGCCCCGAGGTCTCTCCCTATACAACAAATACAGAGCTACAAGGTCCACCCCCTACTAAACAGCAACTACAGAGCCACAAGGTTTCCACTAAATGGTATTGGTGTATTATGTCGTCACCGGAAGTAAGGGGTGGCGACATAATACACCTGTCAACTTCTGATTGGCTGGGGACAGAGGACTGCGGTGTGGCTGGGAGCAGTGGCGGCAGAGGACAGCGCCGAGCCTGGGAAGCGACAGAGAGGACTGCATCGAGCTGCACAGCTGCCAGAGGCTGGAGGCACCAGAGGACAGTGCAGAGGCTGCGACTGCCAGCCTCTGAAATACCCCAAGTGCCGTTACACACAGCACGAGGAGACAGTGGCCAAAGCAGGAGTGGCGCTGGCTGAGGGACAGCAGACCACAACTGTGAATTAGCGGGGCGCCACAGAGCACACCGCCGGCGGCAGACCGGCCCACAACGAGCACTGACTGATGGCTGCAGCATGTGGAAGTACTTTTGCCTGCCCTGCCTGGTTAGGGGTTAGTTTTCCTGTTTGGCTTCGCTTATTCGCTGTAAATGCTGTAACATGGCAGCATTTACAGCAAATAAGCTAAGCCTAAGGGGAAAACTAACCCCTTACCATAACAGGGCAGGGCAGGCAAAAATATTTCCACACGCTCCTAGCACCTTAAAGCATTGAGCCAATCGGGAGCTAGGGGTGTGACAGGGGTGTTCCTACTGTCAAATCCCTAGCTTCCGGTGGCGACATAATCCACCAGTACCCCACGAAATTGCAAATAAAGATCCACAAAGCCTGTCAAAATGTGGCATAATGCAATACTATGGTATTGCATTATACTGTAAGAGTGATCAAACAATCACAAGTTCAAATCCCCTTAAAAGGACTAAAAGAAAAAAACTTTTTATTACTGCAAAAAGTAAAGGCTCTGTAGTTGCAGTTTGGGGTGGGAGTGTGTGGCTCTGTAGTTGCGGTTTGGGGTGGGAGTGTGTGGCTCTGTAGTTGCGGTTTGGGGTGGGAGTGTGTGGCTCTGTAGTTGCTATATTTAGTGGAAGCCTGGCTCTACTTGCTATTAAGCAACCTTTCACATGGGACATAATTAGTGCACATGGACTTTTTATACCTCTATAGGGCTTGAATAGTGCCATTAAAAAATACAACTCCCACAAAACAAAACAAGCCCTCATACAACGGCAGCAGAAAATTAGTTATGATTTATTGAAAGTTGGGCAAGTTACAATTTATTGAAATCAAAAATCTGGGGGAGAAATTAGGTCTGTATCCTTGGCTTAATAATTCAGTTCTGGAAAACCCCACAGTATTGCAGATGTCTAATCACTGAGGATCCAACGACTGAGACCCCCCAGCGGTCCAGAGAGCAGCATCCCCCCTGAATGCCTCGTGGAATGGAGCAGCGGTGTACATGCGTGACTATCGCTTTTTTGCGCTCAGCAACCTCCATTCATCTTATAGAAGGGAGTGAAATGGCGCTTAAGCATGCGCACCGCTACTCCAGTCACAGTGCGTTCAGAGTGCGCTGTTCACTGGGGGTCCTGTGCAGATGGGATATACTGTCTAGTGAGAAAACCCCTAAAGCAGACCTGGAGACCTGAAGATGGCCGCCCAGCTTCTCGGACCACCTGCTGCACACTGCATTAGTCTAAGACATCACACCTGCGGAGTAACCAGTGCTGCCAAGTCCGATCAGAGCGTAGTGTAAGCGTATTTGCGAAGTGGGATTTGCCCATGCAAAATGCACTGTAAACTACGCAAGATGTGCGCAATTGCATGCGAAAAAAAAAAAACATGCACCAATGCTCTCAGCCATTTAAATGGCTGATAGCTTCAGGAGTTCCAAATGTTCTCTCTATGCACAAATGCACGGAGAGATAGAAAAGGCTGCACATTTTTATTGCACAACCGCATTGTGCACGAGCGCCAAATACGTGCGTGTGAACGAACCCACTGGGGAGAGGATGGAGGGGGAAAGAAACAATGGGTTCTATTTTCAGCATATTGTGTGCACAAATATGGTTGTGCAACTCTGGTTTAGGCTACGGATGAGTACTGTGAACAGTCTGCATCAGGCGGGCAGGGAAGTGGTTCAGCCATTTTTGTTCCTTCAGGCCCCCGAAGGTGACAGCAGACTGTAGCCGGGCCAGCAGAGATCTTGTGTCGTCATCCAACCTCGCAATATCATTGGGGTCAATGGGGGTGAAGGGTGAGCAGCAAGGAGCAGCGACCACAAGCCATACAGAGCAAAACTCCAACCTTGGGGACGCAGCCGGCGGGGGCCACGCACCGCCCAACCCCGGGGACGCAGCCGGCGGGGGCCACGCACCGCACCACCCCGGGGACGCAGCCGGCGGGGGCCACGCACCGCACCACCCCGGGGACACAGCCACCGGGGCCACACAACGCACCACCTCGGGGACGCAGCTGTAGAGCTATGCACCGCACCACCCCAGTATTTCTGTTTCGGTGGTTTAGTTGAATAATATCACATAGCCCTTATCAGCTGACCACAAACTGTAGTTGTCTGGGCCATATGACACATCTGCTTGTATCGGTCAGTAATGCGAGGGGCTCACCGATTACCTCCAAGATGGCTGACTGTTTCCCACCCAACTTCCTAGACACATAATGCCCCACAAGCAGCTGTACTGACACCAGGCCGTCTCTTCATACACTGCTGCCAATGAGAAAGCAGTCTAATAAGCCGAGCACGGAGCCTACTCATAGTCCGTGAAGCCTCTTGTCCGGCACCTCAGCTCGCAGCCGCCTTTCACGCTTCCCCCCTCAGTGCAGAGAGCTCACTGCGCGGGAAAGGAGCCGATCACGTGGGGCTCATGGAGCAGGAAACCCGCCGTCCTCCTTCCAGAACATTCCTGCACTTCATCGGGGCTCCAACCGGAAGTGGTGGGCGGGACATAGGTTTTATGGATTCGGGGGGAGAGAGAGAGAAAGATACAGCAGGCAGCTTTCAGAGGTCGGCCCGCGCGCATCCAGTCAGCAGAGGCCGACCGCGCGGCGGGAGGATGCGGCTCGTGAGGTAACTTCATCCGTGGAGGCCCGTCAGGCTGGCAGCGTCCTGTAGCGGCAGCTCAGCGCTGACAGGGGGGACGCGGCCGGCTCCTGTGAGGGGCGCTAGTATTCCCTCATGGTTAGCGCTCTCATGCAGTTGTGGCTCTTCCCCCAGGGGGCGCCCTCCTGTGTATTGTGTGCTGTAGTGTGTATGATATGGCGTTAGATGTAATCCCCCTCTGTGTTGTGCTGCTCGCAGTTCTCACGGCCTCTCCAGGACCCGGCATGTTGTGGTGTATTGTCTGCACTGCAGCCCTGTTTCCCATGGTGGCATATAAACCTCTGGGCACAATTATTGTGGCATTTATACACCATGCCGCCGGGTGACAGCGGGAAACCAGGAAGACCGTGCAGGACGGCATGTGTGAGATATGCAGTATGTGGCGGTATGGCGGTCACACTGGTAATCCTGTGTGAGGAGGTAACTGGCTGGATCACGCTGTGCGCTGACACCTGTCACTTTACATGGGGCTGCCGAGGTAGCCGCACCGCCCGTCCATCAGCCACACTGAAGCTGATTCGTGGCCAGCCACAATGGTGTCCCTGCGGGGGAGGGGCGACCCCTGAAGTGCCGGGCAGAGGGGGACATCGGAGTCCTGTTCTCTAGATCGGTGGGCTCTGAGCAGTGAGACCCCCAATCAGCAGGTCGCCCCCTTATACACCCAGCGATTTCCCGCACGCTCGTGTGAATGAGCCTTAAAGGGCATCACAATGCTGAGACTATTAGGCAGAAATTCTGGTATTTTGGGGCTGTAAAACAAGTGTACCTTCACATGTAAATGAGCAGCGGCTTTACTGTGTGGAGTGTGTAAGACCCGGTAACAACCGCTACATGGCTCTATTTGTGCCTCCGGGGACAGCGGACAGAATGTGAGCGCAAAACAGACAGCGGCGTGCACCGTCTTGGTGCGTATTACACACATACTCTCCGTGTGAGGCGCTCCCAGCTTGTGGGGGATCCGGGGGCCACTGCAATGCCCTGCCGTCACACCTGCAGTAATTTTAGGGGAAGGGCTTTAAATCGAAGCCTAAAAAATCATCCCTAGCTGTAGTAAAAAGTAAAATCTATACTGGCCTGTCTTCTCCCCGCACGGCTGTGAAGCTTTTCAGCAGGCAGGGACTTAAAATCCCCGCTGCTGAAAGGGCTGCGTCTGATTGGCTGAGTGCTCAGCCAATCACAGGCAGTGCTCAGCCATTCATTGAACAACAGCTGAGCGATGCCTTTGATCGGTCACAGTGCTCAGCCAATCACAGGCAGCGCTCAGCCATTTATTGAACAGCTGAGCGATGCCTATGATTGGTCACAGTCCTCAGCCAATCACAGGCAGCGCTCTACCATTTATTAAATTCAATGCTTGCTGGAGGCAGGACATTTAAGCCCCAGATCCAGAAAGCAATTCTCTGTCAGCGTAGAGGAGGGAGTGACAGCCTGCAGACCATTGGGAAGACGACATGCCGGCGACAGGTGAGTATAGAAACTCCCGCTCCCCCCCCCGAGCCTTAGCTTGTGAGTTTTTGACTTGCAAGCAGGCTTGTATCCCAAATTTTTGCTCGGAAATTGGAGCAAAAATTAGGGAAAGAGCCTGCTCGCAAGTGAAAAACTCTCCAGCCAAGGCACTCGTAACCCGAGGTACCGCTGTATAGGTAAATATGGCCGCTGGCCGGGATTTATGGTGGAAACAATGTACAAAACCGCAGCGGGAAAACTGCTTATGTTGTTGCCGCGGTTTTGATGCGGTTTCAGTTTTCACCACAATTGCATCAAAGCCGTAGCAAAAACGTGGGCAGTTTGGTCAATGTTGTTTTTTACTGAACTCCAACCGCCCCGTGTGAATACAGCCTAAAGTATCTTGGGAAGTAACTTGAGATATAAAGGTAGGAGGGAAAGCGCCATCTAAAGGTAGCGGACGCACCATATGTGTGAAGGCCTTGTTCTCGGAGGACTGGGGATGCTCAGAGGAGATTGTAATATCTCAACACTGAATGTTCTGAAATAAGGATGCTATTGGGGAACCCCTGTATGGGGGAAACATTGTGAATGGGACGCAATGCTAGATTGGTGCCACTGCCTCTGTAATCTCAGCATTGGGGTCCTGACTTGCTATTGACTGTGTTGACCGAGACTCTATATAAAAATACAAGTGCAGATATGATATATGTAATATGTTCATGGGCAGAAGAAACAAGGGGGCATATCCGTATTACTTAAGCGTAGAGATGAGCGAGCATACTCACTAAGTACCTGCCCAGGACTGATGGGCGCTGAGCAGTCGGAGAGTTGCAGGGTTTTTACCTTGACTCAGGGATTGCTTGGATTCTAACATGTTGGTAATAGGAATCTCTGAGGCGTCTCAAAGGTGTTTGAGCTCTCTAGAGACGTTCATTCTCCATAAATAAGGTCATTATTTTTTGCCCCTACTGAAGACTTATAGGATATCCATTGGATAGCGGCGATCACGGAGCCCGGCAACATCTCCTGCCTCCCGGCTACCTTCAGTAGCCGGAAAACAGGAGATTTCAAATGCCCCATGGCGATCTGGTTATCTGCACATGCATCACCATTTTAACTAAGGCGCACATGCGCAGAAGACGCCGGAGGGTCCGCTCCCGCCCAGATCGTCGCCGGACATCACGCAGGATGGAGGTGAGTAGTTTTAGCCTCCCTCGTGGGTACATTCTGTGAGGGGAGCTGAAACTTTAACTTTTTATTTACCTTATTGCGATCGGCGCCATCCATCGGATAGCACCGATCGCATTGCTGGGTGGGGGCTCCCCGTGGGCCCTCATGATTGCTCCATGTTGTCAGCTACCCCCTGGAACCGACAACATGGAGCTGTCACGTCCACAGCCCATGGGGCTTTAATCCTTAGAAGATGCATGTTTTTACGTCCTCTGGGATTAAAGCCCACTTAGCTAGGATGTAAAAACACTATGGGGCCGTCACTAAGGGGTAAAAGCATGCAGATTTGTTTTGCTGACCTTTTAGCACAGAAAACAAGTCGCAGCATGCTCCATTGCAGTGCGGTTCCCACGGTAAAGCAGGAGTTTAAAAAAAAAATCTCCACTGCACATGTGCGATGGCCGGCGCTCCTGCACACATCTGCAGTGAAGAAAATTGAAGATCCGGACAGACACACAGAAGACCCGAACGGGTAAGCAGGGTCGGATTCCGCTCCGAGGACATGAGGCCTAATGTGTTCCGGAAAAAGTAAGGGTGCTAAAATGAGGCTGCGGGAGATAAGCTACAGAGTTTTCCAGTCACGAATTAGCAAGAAGTTTGCAGTCACAAAGGGGGACAAACGTAGTACATTTACTTGTTATCAGGAATATGTTACACTTATAAAAGAAACAAAAAATACACCAAAACCAAACCAACTGAAAGGACTGACCACCTGCCAGAACATAATCCAGGCGGAGCTCAGAGAGATGGCATGGCATGGAGCGCCAGAGATGCGGGCAGATTGTCAGAGACGATAAATGTTTCATCCTGTAAGAATGACAAACAGACGTTAGTGTGATGTTATCTGCGTATCCAGTCATACACCGACTACTGCACTGCTATATGAAGGTGCTAGAGATAAAGATCACTAATTAGAATCCATTTATGGGAACGTTCACACCTAGTGGAAAGTCTGCATCATTTCCGTATCATTCTTGGTGCAGATCTGCAGCGGACTTTACCCCTTCTATGGAAAGGGTGAAATCCGCACCGTTTCCGTAACGTTGGTGTAAATCTGCAGCTGCGTCTGAACGCACCCTATGGAATATTTTTGTTAAAGGGGAAAAAAAGAATTCTCTTTTAACCCCTTAATGATGCAGCGCCTTTTTTTTCTACTTTTGTTTCTTCCTCCCCCCTTTTAAAAAATTGTATCTCCCTTATTTGTCCATGTATGAGGGCTTGTTTTTTGCGGGACGAGTTGTATTTTTCAATGGTGCTATTTAATGTACCTTATAAGGTACTGAAAAATGTTTAAAAAATTCTAAGTGGAGTAAAATTTAAAAAAAAAAACAAAAAAACCCACGTCATTCCGCCATCTTTCAGTGCATCCTGTTTCTAGCTACAACAAAAATGACACAATAACTTTATTCTATGAGTCACTACTATTATTATTATACCAAACTTTTATAGTGTTTTTTTGCTGTACTACTAAGAAAAAAAATACAAGACATTTAATTTTTTAGAATTATTCTCTGCTGCAAAAACGTTTTTATTTTTCCATCGACATAGTTGAGTATGGGCTCATTTCTGGCGAGACATCCTGTAGTTTATGTTCGTACCATTTCGGAATACATAAGACTTTTTGATTGCTTTTTTATTGCATTTTTTCTGGGAGATGGTGACTGAAAGTGCATTTCTGATGTTCTTTTTTTTTTTTTTCCGGACGAAGTTCACCGTGTGCTGTAAATAATGCGCTGTAAATAGATCAGACTTTTAGGCCTCATGTCCACAGGGAAAATCAGGCCCGCTACGGATTCTACATGTAGAATCCATAGCGGGTCCCTCCTGCCCCGCGGACATGAGCGCTTAAAATAAGAATTTAAAAGAATTTACCTATCCGTAGCGGGCGGGGAAAGTCTGCTGTTCCTCACGGCCGGATCTTCATTTTCGGCCGGCGGATGAATTCGTCACGCCGGCGGCACGTCGTCGACGTGCCGCGCGCATGCGCCGGGCACATCCGCCGAGCCGAAGCAAGAAAGATCCGGCCGTGAGGAATAGAAGACCTTCCCGGTCCGCTCTGGATGGGTAAATACTTTTAAATTCCTATTTTAGGTCTCCCGCGGATCCGGACGGCTTCCATAGGCTTCAATAGAAGCCCGCGGGAGCCGTCCCCGCGGGAGACCCGCACGAAAATGGAGCATGGTCCAGATTTTTTCATGCTCCATTTTTTTTTTTAAATCCCTTTTATTGACCATCCGCGGGTATTTATCTACCCGCGGGTGGTCAATGCATCCCTATGGGATGCGGATCCGCGCGCGGGAGATCCGCTGCGGATCTTAAATCATATTTTGCCCGTGGACATGAGGCCTTACAGACGCAGCGATACCAATTATGTATTTTTGTTTTATGATTTAGATTTTATTATAGATATGGCAAAGGAGGGTGATTTAAATTTTTATTATAATTTTTTTTTTTACACAATTAGTAAAACTTTATTGATCTGATTTTAACTTTTTTTTTTTAGGACCACAACTTGATCGCTCCTGCCATGGCATTACATCATACTGCAATCTGACAGGCAGCCTATCAATCCATCCCTGGCTGCCACCAGCACAGCTTCCTGCAATCTCACACGGGGCGTTAAAGGGTTAAAAACCGCGATTGGCTGTGCTGCTGATTGCAGCTATTGCCCGCGGGTGTCAGCTGTAGTAAACAGCAGGCGCCCCACGATCTCTCTTCATAATACCCCAATGCTGCATGATGTAAATGTACGTCATATAGAGGGAAGGGGTTAGGGACTGTCACCTTTTTTTCCCCCATTTTTGTTTTTTCCTCCCCAATTTTAAAAAATCATAACTCTTTTATTTTAAATTCCGCCATCTTTGATTGCGTCTTCTTTCTACGGTGTAAACATTGCAACAAAAATGACCTGATAACTTTATTTTAATGGTCAGTACGATTACTAGGATACCAAATTTACCAAGTTTTTGTTGTTGTATTGCTTTTATTAATAAATTTTTAAAATTACTATCTGCTGCCATTTTCTGACAGCTATAACTTTTTAGTTTTTCCGTTGACATTGTTATGCTACATCTCATATTCTGCGAGATGTCCTGTAGTTTTCGTTGGTACCATTCTGGAGTACATATGACTTTTTATTACATTTTTTCTTGGAGACGAAGTGACCATAAAAGTGCAATTCTGGCGTTCTTTATTTTTTTTCTGACGACGTTCACCATGCGGAGTATATAATGTTTTACATTGATAGATCGGACTTTTGCAGGCACAGCGATACGAAACATGTATTCTTGTTTTATTATTTCGATTCTTTTATTATAAAATAGCAAAAGGATTTTTTTTACTTTTATTACCTTTTTTTTTTTTTTCATAATTAGTAAAACTTTTTTAAAATGACTTTTTTTTTTTTTTAAGTCCCCCGAGGGAACAAGAACTAGTGATGTTTTGATTGCTCCTGCAGTATGATGTACTGTCATAGCATAACATCATACCGCATTCTAAGGCCTTAGTCACACGGGCGTTTTTTCGCGCGGTTTGCGGATCGCATGACGGATGCGCATCCGCAAATCGCGTGACCGATGCCCAAAAATCGCCCGAAAAGCTGCTCCTAGCCGCGTTTCATTAGAAACAGGCTGGAGCTGTCCAGCGCATTGCATTCAATGGAGCCGGCAATACAGCCGGCTCCATGAAAGCAATGTGCTGTGGGCGAGCGCGGGATGAATTGTCGGGAAGGGCTTAAATATATAAGCCCTTCCCTGCAATTCATCCAGAAATGTGTTAAAATAAAAAAAATATATATACTTACCTTGTCCCGGCAGATGGAGTTCAGCACGGCCGGCCTGCAGTGGGTGTGAGTCAGACCTGCCCCTGATTGGCTCAGCCTGAGCCAATTCATGAATGGGTGTGAGTGAGACCTGCCTCTGATTGGCTCAGCGCTGAGCCAATCAGGGGCAGCTTTGAGTCACACCCCCTTCACACCCACTGCAGGCCGGCCGTGCTGAACTCCGACTCCTGGGACAAGGTGAGTATATATATATTTTTTATTTTAACACATTTCTGGATGAATTGCAGGGAAGGGCTTATATATTTAAGCCCTTCCCGACAATTCATCCAGCGCTGTCCGGCAGCCCATTGCTTTCAATGGAGCCGGCTGTATTGCCAGCTCCATTGAATTCAATGGGCAAACATCGTTCTTCTCTGCCACAGCTGTTACAGCTGTGGCAGAGAAGAATGATTTGTCTTCTATATGTTCTCAATGGGGTCGGCGCTGCTGCCGCCGGCCCCATTGAGCGCATATAGAGAAGAGAACAGGAATCGCAGATCGCACATAGGTGCGATCTGCGATTTCTGTTCTATAATTTATCGGACGAGCGCATAAAAAGCGCTCATGTGTCCGATACCATTGCAAAGCAATGGTTTAAAAAAAAAAAAAAAAAAATCGACAGACGCATGCGCAAATTGTGCGAAAAATCGCCCGTCTGACTGAGGCCTAACAGGCATCCTATCAAGCCATGCCTCAGGCATGGTTTGATAGGCATTTTGCTAATACAGTCCTGGGGCCTTCAAGAAGGCCCCAAGCTGCCATGACACCCGCACGGCCCGCTGGAACATTGGCCGATGGATGTTGCAGGCGGATGTCAGAAACAGACGGCACCTGCGCTGTATGAAAGGGAATCACCCCATGATCTCCCTCAATGGATACCCCAAACGTGGAGGACGTAATCTTACATCCTGTGTTGTTAAGGGGTTTATGTCATTTTTTGATAGTTATCAAATATATAACGGAAGACACCAAAGAATCTATACATTTCTAAAAGAATATATATGTTATTAACATTTATCATACATGTACAAAAAAGCAATCCATAAGATTTACTTTAGGCTACCTGCACATGGGCGGGCGGATATCATCCGGAGTTTCTCAGCCCAATATTGCGCTCGCTAACGTGCATTCTCACCGCGATGCCAAATGTTTTTATGGCAAAACCGCCTCCCATCACTTCAGTAAAGCAGCGATCCTCTGCCACGTCGGAGGATGAGCGGTTCCCATTGTTTTCAGTGGGATTCCTCACATTGCACACTGTGTCATGTGTTTTACTGTTCCATTGAAAGGAATGGGCGATGCGTTCCGAGGAACAGAAAAAGATACGACTTGCTGCGATCGCTCACGTATAGGACTCCATTCAAAAAAATGGGCCTCATAGTAGCGCCAGATCTGTGCGTCTTGCAGTGAGTTGTTCACAATGCGGTGCAGGAAACAATGTGCTATATTTTTGCGACCCTTGGAACGCTTCACCCACTGTTTTCAATGGAACAGGAAACTGCATTGCACGGCGTGCGAGGTGTACGTAAGTGTGATGCGAGGTTACCCATTGAAAACAATGGTAACACTTGGCGGAGGATCACTGCTCCACAGAAAGGATGGGAGACACTTTTGTCAGTAAAATGCCTCACGTTGCTGTGAAAATTCACATTGACGAGCGCAATATGGGGCCGAATTTCTCCACCTGAGATCGCACTCACCCGCGTGTAGGCAGCTAGATACGTTCTTTATTTGTAAGCGTATTCACGCCGGCCGATATACGGTGTCCCTCTCTGCAGGGGGAGAAGGTTGGAAGAGGTGGGAGCACTGCACTGAGCTCCTGCCCCCTCTCCACTATCTGCAATGAGAAGGGGCAGGATGGAGGCGGGGGCTAAGTTCCTGGAATTAGCTCCGCCCCGTCCCATCTCCCTCATTGCAAATAGTGTGGAGGGGCGGAGAGTTGGCGGAGAGGGGGCGGGAGGTCAGAGCACTGCTCTCGGCTCTTCCAGCCTCCTCCCCCTGCAGAGAGAGACGCTGTATATCGGCCGGCGTGAATACCCGGCCGATATACGGTCGTCTGAATAAGCCCTGAGCCACAGCCATAACTGGAAGGAAAGGCGCATTCCTGATTCCGCACAAGAACGTATGCAGGACAGTCGGGCGCCACCATTGTTCTTCCTTTGCACCTCTAGGACCGTCATGCGCTCTGCTTTGGGAAGCTCTAACTGTACAGCCTTTGGCCGTATGATGTAGTATGACCACGATACACCATTAGGCCTCCTTCCCACGAACGGATTTACGCCGCGTAAATCCGCGGCAAAAATCCGCTGCGTTGCCCCCTGCTATTAGGTTCTATTGAACCTAATAGCTCAATGCTCACGATGCGTAATTCCACCGCGGAATTACGCACCGTGAAATCTCCCGTCCTCACCCGCAGCATGTTCTATTTGCTGCGGGTGTACACGCTGACGGCTTCCATTGCAGTCAATGGAAGCCGTCCGTTCACGCTATTTCCCGCTGCAACCAGCGGAAGATAGCGTGAAAAAACACTTCCCCCGCCTACCGCCGCGCGTCATGTGACGTGGTGGGCGTGTCACATGACGCGACGGCGGTGGGCGGGGAAGCGTCTTCACGCTATCTTCCGCTGGTAAGTATGGGGTCTCTGGGGGGCGCCGTGACGGGCTTCACTGCGGAATATTACGCGGCGGAGCCCGTCAGCGCTCGTGGGAAGGAGGCCTTACTGCCCAGCCAGTAGGAATCTCACTGCCAGTACTTCTGCCAAGCAGAAGAATGAAGGTGCATCGACACTACAGCGTTCCTGCGCCCGTCAGCAGCACTCTGATAGCCATATGGGCGGCCAACTATACTAAACGACCAGACAGGCAGCCACCAATATACGTGCCCTGCTCTGATATTAGGCTACAGGGGTCTATAGAGAAACAAGAGTAGAAGCATATCCGTGTATGAAGGGGTTAATACCAGACATCCCGCCTCCAGCATGCAGGAAGGGGTTAATGCTAGACGCATCCCTCGTTCAGCAGGCATGTATGAAGGGCTCTCCACATCCAGGCACCCACAATGCACTGCGCTGCATGGTGCCCCCAATATACCGGCTATGAATGAACCGCCAGCCTCTCTGAGGAGTGCGGAGCCCATTACCTTTCCCTCTCCGTAAGGTCCTCTTACGTCACCACAACACGTGATGAAGCACCTGACCCATTACATCACGTGGTACGGTTGTCTCACGTGAACAAGGTAACGTGCCTCCTCTGGCGGCTGAGGGTAGTGCGGCTCATATGGGGACGTGAGCGGCACAGGAGGGGAGTGCCTGCGGCAGGGAACACGGTGATGTGTACTGTGGTCAGCGTTACTTGAGGGGAAGAAAGGCCTTGGACCAAGCTGATGGTAGTAAGGGCAGGCCCACTCAAATGGCAACTACAGGCGGATCCCACAGTAAATATGCACCCGGCTGCTTTTAGCCCCTCCCTCACACAGGAACGCGGGAAAGCAGCGCAATTTAAATTCCGGCGCTTTGCCGCACGTTACGTTTTCACTGGCTTTCAGCAGTCCTCGTCATTGAGGAGCACTACACGCTCAAAAATAGACCAGACACGGAAATCGCAGCAGTCTGAGGCCGTGTGAGAGGCTGCGCCTAAAGCCAAAAATATCGCCTGTGTGAGGGAGGCAGGACGCCATCCTTTGTTATCATGTTTGTTTTTTCCTCCCCCTTTTATAAAATCATAACTCCTTTGTTTATCCATCGATGTCGCTGTATGAGGGCTTGTTTTTTGCGGGACGAGTTGTATTTTTCAATGGTGTTATTTAATGTACCATATAAGGTACTGAAAAACTTTTAAAAAATTCCTAATGCAGTGAAATGGGGAAAAAATTGACATTCTGCCATCTTTCAGTGGTCTTGTTTCTACAACATACAAAAATGACATGATAACTTTATTCTATACGATACCAAACTTGTGTAGGGTTTTTTGTTTTTATTTTTTTTTTGCTGTACTACTTTTTTTTTTTTTTTAATTAACCCCTTCCCGCCCCAGGGCGTAAGTTTACGTCCTGGCAGCAGGGTACTTCCTGCGACAGGGCGTAAACTTACGTCCTGGGGATAGCGCGAGATCACATATGAGGAGCTGGCTGTCAGTCATAGCCGGCGTCCCGCTGCAACAGTGGGGAGGGCATCTCCTTCCCTGCCACTTTTTAAATGCTTTTTCTCATATTAGCATAAAAAACCCCACATATTTGGTATCGTCGTGTCCATAAAGACTTGTAGAATAAATCAAACATGGTTTTTATCCTGCACGGCAAAAAGCGTTAAACGCAAAAAACTGAGGCAACATGCTAATTTTTAGTATTTTGCCTCCCAAAAAACGCAATAAAAGTGATCAAAAAAATCCGTATGTACCCCAAAATGGTACCAGTAAAAACTACTGCTCGTCTCGCAAAAAATAAGCCCTCACCGAGCTCCGTCCATGGAAAAATAAAAGTTATAGGACTTTGAATGTCGCGATTTAGAAAAAGAAAATAATTTCCAAAAAAGGGTTTTTATTGCGAAAAAGTGAAAAAAACAAAAAAAAAAGTTTTGGTATCATCGTAATCGTTACGGCCCGTGGAAAAAATGTTTTGTGTCATTTATGCTGATGATTAACGCTGTAAGAAACCCAACCAAAAAAATCTATAGCAGAATTGATGCGCTTTGAATTTGTATTTTTTATACTTACTTTTCAGTCGCTGCATTCCAGGAGACATTATGTTTTTTATTTTTCCATCAATGGATCCTCTGAGTGCTTGTTTTTCTTTTTTGTTTTTTTGCCGGAAAGGAGACTCTAGTACCCTGTTGTACTGCCTCTAGCTATGATACAAGGTATGATACAGGCGGGCATGGAGACTCTAGTACCCTGTTGTACCACCTCTAGCTTGAATACAAGATGTGATACGGGCTGGCATGGTGGCTTAGTACTCTGTTGTACCGCCTCTAGCTTGGATACAAGATGCAATATGGATGGGCATGGAGGCTCTAGTACCCTGTTGTACTACCTCTAGCTGGGATACAGCATGTGATACAGTGGGCATGGAGGCTCTAGTACCCTGTTGTACTGCCTTTCTTTAGGTGTTTAGCACCGGTCCGCGGCATCGGCGGGAAGTTTTGTTCTAAACACAAGGCCCGCTGCCTCGTGTCATGTGCGGCGTGCCGACGCCGCTCACCACTAAAGCGATTACCAGCTCAGGTGCCGCAGCTCCCTGCTGGTAATCGCGCTATTCCCACTGATCCAGCGCACACTGACGTCAGTGTGCAGCCAGGATCCTCCTCCCCGAGTCCCCTGCTCATTAGTTCCGCAGGAGAGGACTCGGGGAGGAAGCATGCCAGGCTACACACTGACTACAGTGTGCTCAGGGCAATTAGAGAGGGAGCGACGCTGACAGCAGGGAGGAGGTAAGTATATGGGTTGGGGGGGGTGCTTATTACTAGGGGGGCTGTTTATTTCTGAGAGGTGGTGGCTGCCTATTACTGGGGTGGGGGGTGCTTATTACTGTGGAGGAGGCTGCCTATTACTGGGGGGGGCTGCTTATTACTGAGGAGTGGGGGCTTCCTATTACTGGGGGGGGGGGGAGATAAATTATATGCTGCCCTATGTGTGTGCTTGGGGGGGGGGGGGGATAAATTTTTGCTGCCCTATGTGTGTGCTTGGGGGGGGGGGGGATAAATTTTTGCTGCCCTATGTGTGTGCTGGGGGGGCAGGGGGAAATACATTATATACTGCTCTGTGTGTGCTGCCAGGCTGGGGGGGGATATATTATATTGCCCCCTTCATAACCCCGCCCCATATAACCAAAGCCCCACCCATGTCCCGCCCCACTCTGCCGGGCCTTGTAAAAATGGTCTTGCTTGAAGCCGGTCCCTAGTGCCAAAAAGGTTGGGGACCACTGCTCTAGATCATGCAAACTCGTGGGCTGTGGAAGTTGGCGTCCCAAATGGTCATATATATGTTCTATTGGTGATTAATCTGATGACCCACACCCTCACTTGGATGTCCGTGCCCTCGACCCTTACCCCTACTCCTCATCATGGCGGATTAAGAATAGAGCAGGGCCCAAATTAATTAGCCGACTGTACAGCACTGACAACTATGGCTTAATTCACCGCACACAGAGACTTGTAGATAGCGGAATGCTATGCTGTGACTTGAAAAAATTAACCCGCTGTCTTGCGCTGATACCTAGGGGTAATTTACTGCTCGCAGAGATTTGTAGATAATAGAGGCTGTATGGAGTGGGAGAAGACTCTAAAGCCAGTGGATAGTGCTGGTAACTGTGGCTATCTCAACCCCACCAAGAAAAGGGTATGGTGAGACGCTCTGCACAGCGGCAGAGCTGAAATATTTTGCAGTGGCCCAGGAAATATTACAGTACTGTTTAGCGGTGAGACCTCTGTCTAATGCACTGCAGACACCGAACGGTATAACTGAAGTTGTTTGCAGTAGGCTAGGAAATGTTAGCCTGGGTTCACACAGGGCGGATTTGCTGCGGTTTTGCCGCGGATTGCCGTTACATATCCGCACTGCGGCAAAACCGCTGCCTTTGCAGTGCAATGCAGCACAAATGAGTTTTGCAAAAAAGCTGTTCTCACAGGGCGGATTTTTTCCGCACAGCCGCAGTGCGTAAATGCAACTGCGGAGCGTTTTTCAAAGATGCAGCATGTCCACTCTTCTGTCTTTTCCGCAGCACTTTTTTCCATAGACCCCTATGGACGCAGCAAAATCCGTACCAAAATACTCGGCAAAAACTTTTAAAAAACTGTGGAAAAGAATGCTTGCGGATTTTTCCACAGGAAAATCCGCAAGCCAAAATTAACCTTTTGAAGTCGTTTTGCCGCAGAAGCATTTCTTCTGCGGCCAAACCGCAACGGAAAAACTGCGGCAAATCCGCCCTGTGTGAACCCAGCCTTAGAGTGCAGTTTCATGGTGAGAGCTGGTTGTACGGCACTGCAGGCTGAGAACGCTATTACGGAAAGACTGGGAACAGGCCTAGATGCGTAATACAAAAGTTGGTGCACTACTGCTCCCAGCCAGCCACAATTGTAAAGTACACGGATCAGATGTAGCCCTAAGAAGGACCGTTGGGGTTCTTGTACGGAGGATGAGGACTGTATAACTTTCCCTATAGAAGCAGCTCTGTCCCTAAACTCTGCGTTATGCACTGCAGGCTGAGAACGCTATAACTGCAAGGCTGGGAACAGGCCTAGATGCGTAATACAAAACTTGATGCACTACTGCTACCAGCCAGCCACAACTATAATGCACACGGTCAGATGTAGCCCTAAGAAGGACCGTTGGGGTTCTTGCACAGAGGATCAGGAGTACTGTAAAACTTTCCCTGTATAGGCAGCTCTGTCCCTAAACTCTGCGTAATACACTGCAGACTGAGAACGCTAAAGTTGAAATGGCCTGCACAGCCCGAGATGGTTAAAAAAAAAATTGGTGCACTACTGCTCCCAGCCAGCAACAACAGTAATGCAGACGATGTGGAGTAGCCCTAAGAAGGACCGTTGGGGTTCTTGACGACAGGATCCTACTCTAACACTGTCCCTATATCAGCAGCAGCACTTTCCCTAACCCCTGCCAGCATGCGTCTGAGGCGAGCCGCGGGCGGGACCAGTTTAAGTACTCGGCGGTCACCTGATCGGCCCAGCCACTCACTACTGGGGGAAGGGGGGCACGTCACAGCAGGAAGTGGTAATGCCTTCTCTCTTTAATGGCTAGAAAATGGCGCTAAACATGCGAGGAAGGCAATGCAATTGACTCCAGTACCGCGTGGTGATCGTCTCGAGTAACGAGCATCTCGAGTACCCTAGTTCACTCATCTCTAAACTAGATACATCTGATATTGTTGTAATTATTCTGACAAAATAAAGTCAACATGTCATTTTAGCTGCAGGTTGTTTACTGTAACCCCCCCCCTTTACAAAAAATGGCAAACCTGAGGGTTTGTTTTTCATTTCAGCTCACTTAGAAATGTTTAAAGGGGTTGTCCCGCGAAAGCAAGTGGGTCTATACACTTCTGTATGGCCATATTAATGCACTTTGTAATGTACATTGTGCATTAATTATGAGCCATACAGAAGTTATAAGAAGTTATTCACTTTCCTGTTCCGTTGCTAGCGTCCTCGTCTCCATGGTGCCGTCTAATTTTCAGCATCTAATCGCCAAATTAGACGCGCTTGCGCAGTCTGGGTCTTCTTCTTTTCTCAATGGGGCCGCTCGTGCCGGATGCCGGCTCCGTGTTTTCCGCCCTGTCACGTGCCAATTCCAGCCAATCAGGAGGCTGGAATCGGCACATCAGGAGGCTGGAATCGGCAATGGACCGCACAGAAGAGCTGCGGTCCACCGAGGGAGAAGATCCCGGCGGCCATCTTCAACCGGTAAGTAAGAAGTCACCGGAGCGCAGGGATTCAGGTAACCGCTGTGCGGATTTTTTTTTAGGTCCCCGCATCGGGTTTGTCTCGTGCCGAACGGGGGAGGGGGGGGGGGGGGGCTGTTGAAAAAAAAAAAAAACCCGTTTCGGCGTGGGACAACCCCTTTAATGCACTTTGTAATGTACATCGTGCATTAATTATGAGCCATACAGAAGTTATTCACTTACCTGCTCCGTTGCTAGCGTCCCCGTCGCCATGGTGCCGTCTAATTTCAGCGTCTAATCGCCTGATTAGACGCGCTTGCGCAGTCCTGTCTTCTCGCTGGTGAATGGGGCCGCTCGTGCCAGAGACCTGGTCCTCGTAGCTCCGCCCCGTCACGTGTGCCGATTCCAGTCAATCAGGAGGCTGGAATCGGCAATGGACCGCACAGAGCCCACGGTGCACCATGGGAGAAGACGGCGGTGCATCGTGGGTGAAGATCCCGGCGGCCATCTTGGTAAGGTAAATAAGAAGTCGCCGCAGCGCGGGGATTCGGGTAAGTACTAAACGTTTTTGTTTTTTTTAACCCATGCATTGGGTTTGTCTCGCGCCGAACGGGGGGCCTATTGAATTAAAAAAAAAAAACGTTTCGGCGCGGGACAACCCCTTTAAAAGCTTTTCAGTACATTATGTGGTACATTAAATAATACAATTGAAACATACAACTTGTCCGTAAAAATCAAGCCCTCAGGTGGATATGTTGCCGGACAAATAAATAAGGTATGTTTTTTTTTTTTGTTTTTTTTTTTTTGTTTTTTTTTTAATGGGGAGAAAAAAAAGAAAAATGTTAAACCAAAAATTGGCCGTTAAAAAACCCCTTTAAGGACGGTCTCTTTACATATGGATGATAATCACTATCGTCCACATGTGCCACAACGCAAGAACGCAGATGAGGAGGGCATTGATGTCTATAGATGGCACAGCTATGTAGTGTATTAACTATGTTGGCTCAGTGCCTCCCTCTAGTGTCTGCTTATTAAACTGCATTTGAAGGGATAATCCTACCCAACACATAATGTCATTGATGGCATATTATGTGATATCTGATGCTATGTGATATCCATGGATGTCTGCACCCCCCGGGTAACGGCTCAACTGTCCCTTTAGCTTTTTTCTCATAATAATGCTGGTGAATGCAGCTGCACTTCCTTTACAGCAAGGTGTGGGGATTGTAGGGGTCCCAACAGCGGACCCCTCACTAATCAGACAATGATGAGATATTCTATCAATATACCATCCGTGTGAACCTGCCTCCAATTCTGTCATATGGCACTGCTAACGTGGGCACCCCGTGGCTGGCACTGTGCAGTGCTCTGATATTGTGAACGGGGCTGTTGTTGGGGTTGAACTGTTTACTGGGACACTATGGCTGCTACTCTTTATAGGGTCACTGTCAGGCATGTGTGACTGAGCTGTTCATAGGGGCACGCAAGCTGCCTGTGTACACTGTTTATGGGGGCACTCTATCTAGCACTATTAATGGGGGCGCTCTGTCTAGCACTATTTGTGGGGACACTCTATCTGATACTATTTATGAGGGCACTCTGTGTAGCACTCGGGTGACATTCAGTATCTTGCCCTATTTATTGGGTCGCTCTCTATGGGTCACTATGAGGGCATTCTATCTGATACCATTTGGCACTATTTATGGCTTTTGCTCGTGATCAATATGTGGATTTAGATCTGTCAGTGGGCAAAATCCGCGTACTGAATGTCTGACACATTTTTTCATGGATCCGCATGAAGAAGTAACATACGACTTTTTTTTCTTGAATACACGTCAAAAAACGTGCTCGCAAATTTTTCCCACTGATGGCTGCAGCCACGTGTGGATCCACGGCAAAAACTGCAGCAGAATGGAATTCCAGGTGGAATCCACCTTGTGAACATATCCTTACTGTCCCCTCATCTCACCATGTGTCACATTCATTACTGTCCCCTCATCTCCCCATATGTTACATTCCTTACTGTCCCCTCATCTCCCCATATGTTACATTCATTACTGTCCCCTCATCTCCCCATATGTTACATTCATTACTGTCCCCTCATCTCCCCATATGTTACATTCATTACTGTCCCCTCATCTCCCCATATGTTACATTCATTACTGTCCCCTCATCTCCCCATATGTTACATTCATTACTGTCCCCTCATCTCCCCATATGTTACATTCATTACTGTCCCCTCATCTCCCCATATGTCACATTCATTACCGTCCCCTCATCTACCCATATGTTACATTCATTACTGTCCCCTCATCTCCCCATGTGTCACATTCATTACCGTCCCCTTATCTCCCCATATGTTACATTCATTACTGTCCCCTCATCTCCCCATATGTTACATTCATTACTGTCCCCTCATCTCCCCATATGTTACATTCAATACCGTCTCCTCATCTCCCCATGTGTTACATTCATTACTGTCCCCTCATCTCCCCATGTGTTACATTCATTACCGTCCCCTCATCTACCCATATGTCACATTCATTACCGTCCCCTCATCTCCCCATGTGTCACATTCATTACCGTCCCCTCATCTCCCCATGTGTCACATTCATTACCGTCCCCTCATCTCCCCATGTGTCACATTCATTACCGTCCCCTCATCTCCCCATGTGTCACATTCATTACCGTCCCCTCATCTCCCCATGTGTCACATTCATTACCGTCCCCTCATCTCCCCATGTGTCACATTCATTACCGTCCCCTCATCTCCCCATGTGTCACATTCATTACCGTCCCCTCATCTCCCCATGTGTCACATCCATTACCGTCCCCTCATCTCCCCATGTGTCACATCCATTACCGTCCCCTCATCTCCCCATGTGTCACATCCATTACCGTCCCCTCATCTCCCCATGTGTCACATCCATTACCGTCCCCTCATCTCCCCATGTGTCACATCCATTACCGTCCCCTCATCTCCCCATGTGTCACATTCATTACCGTCCCCTCATCTCCCCATGTGTCACATTCATTACCGTCCCCTCATCTCCCCATGTGTCACATTCATTACCGTCCCCTCATCTCCCCATGTGTCACATTCATTACCGTCCCCTCATCTCCCCATGTGTCACATTCATTACCGTCCCCTCATCTCCCCATGTGTCACATTCATTACCGTCCCCTCATCTCCCCATGTGTCACATTCATTACCGTCCCCTCATCTCCCCATGTGTCACATTCATTACCGTCCCCTCATCTCCCCATGTGTCACATTCATTACCGTCCCCTCATCTCCCCATGTGTCACATCCATTACCGTCCCCTCATCTCCCCATGTGTCACATCCATTACCGTCCCCTCATCTCCCCATGTGTCACATTCATTACCGTCCCCTCATCTCCCCATGTGTCACATTCATTACCGTCCCCTCATCTCCCCATGTGTCACATTCATTACCGTCCCCTCATCTCCCCATGTGTCACATTCATTACCGTCCCCTCATCTCCCCATGTGTCACATTCATTACCGTCCCCTCATCTCCCCATGTGTCACATTCATTACCGTCCCCTCATCTCCCCATGTGTCACATTCATTACCGTCCCCTCATCTCCCCATGTGTCACATTCATTACCGTCCCCTCATCTCCCCATGTGTCACATTCATTACCGTCCCCTCATCTCCCCATGTGTCACATTCATTACCGTCCCCTCATCTCCCCATGTGTCACATTCATTACCGTCCCCTCATCTCCCCATGTGTCACATTCATTACCGTCCCCTCATCTCCCCATGTGTCACATTCATTACTGTCCCCTCATCTCCCAGTATGTCCCATCCATTACTAGGGTTGCCACCCTCCTGGTAAATGACCGGCCTGGACAGTAATTACATCTAGAGGCCGGTGCGGGTAATAATTTTTTACTGGCAATTTTAATTATGAGAAAAAATGATGTTATGGCGGGGTGGCAACTTGGACAAATGTTGGGAAAAAATAAGTAGCTGATTTTGTGCACAAATATAGCCAGCACTAAGACTTGTAACTTTTGGGATTTTTGCACCACACTCCACACTTTTAGAGAAGTAAGTGGGGGCACCCACTATATTTAGTAGAATTTACACCAGGGAACTTCCTCATAGCTGGTAACGATTTCTTCTTCTGGCACATGAGCCGCCCAAGACACTTGTATTAAGTGGCATAGACCTCTTACCCTTAATGCCACAGGACATAAAGTTACATTACTGGTTACAGTTACTGGTCTTAATAAATCAGCCCCATAGTGTTTAAACATAGAAGAAAGCCGTGTTGTGTCTCAGTCCAGCATGGAGAGGGTCCTGGAGCCGCTTGGGGAAGAGTTGGGAGGATACTCAACCCTCATTCCATCCCATGAATTACACCTGCTGCTCTGACTGACCAGGTGAGAAGAGCTGACTCTTTCTAAGTCACCCCGCTTGCCTTCTGCATATTGCGCTGTAAATGACACAGCGATAATCGCTCAGGTCGTTGTGTATAAATGGGCCTTTACAAATGTCTACTTTACTTCCATGTTCTAAAGTTTACACTTCATTTTTTTTATTCTAGTTTGGTCTGATGACGACTGGCTCAAAAGATTTTCTGGTAAAACACTGGAGGAGAGCGAACAGGCTGAGGGGACAGAAGCTCCTAAACCTGCAGCACAAGAGGTACTGGTCCTATAATAATCATAGCTCCAAGTACAGATATTAGGAGGATACAAAACCTTAAATCTTATTACCTTAACTCTTATCCTAGGGAAAAAGTATCTTCACATGTGGCATATAAGCGGCATATTTTCTACCATGGATTTGCGTGCGGAAAATCCGCAGCATATTACAATACAGACGAAGTGGATGAGATTATAAGAAGTCTCATCTTATCCACATCCTGACGATTGTTAATTGACCCGCAGTGCGAATTTTAAATCCGCAGTATGTCAACTTATGCTGTGGGCTTTCACTATGGATCTCAGCACGTCAAATGTTTAGGGTTGTAATCTGCCGTGAATTTGCACCAAAATCTGGACAATACCGATCCTATTTGGCCTATTGGAGGAAGAGGAATGGCCGTACCACACCCGCATTTTCCTACAGAAGACCTTATTCTTGGCGCGTAAAACAATAGCTACTTATTGGATGGCTGCGGGAATCCCTACGATCTCATGTTGGGTTCGGCCGGTGAATACAGTAATCTCCTACGAAAAAATAATTTACCAAAACAGAGGCTGCCCAAACAAATTTAAAAAAAAAAAGGGATATCTGGCTAGATACCAATTACACTTTATCTGTAGAATGAACTCCCAGACTCATGTTCCCTCTCTCCACCCCCCCCCCCCACGCTCTCCTGTGTCCCCATTTACTAAGCAAATAGCAAACGCAGAGCTTTATCTCATAAAGAATTCATCCAATAGGCATGGACGGTTTGAGTTTAATTGTTTAAGTTTATCGCAACCTAAAAGAAAAAATGTACAAGGAATATGTTATTACGTTTAAGCAAGTTACAACACAGTATGTACTATTTGTAATATCGAGTTTGTTTACCATATGATTTTATTATGTACTGTGCAAATTTTCCTTAATAAAGAAAATAAAGTAAAAAAAAAAAATCTGGACAATACTTTCCATGTGGAGGTATCCTAAGTGTTTGATGGTTACTGGACAATGTTCACCCATAGCACTAACTGTGCTAACATAACATAAGTAGCTGTACTTACCCGTCATCTGCCGCAGGGACCCATCACTGCAGCACCACCATCCACCCGCTGTTTGAAGTGGAAGATGTCGTCACAGGTTATCACCTGACTTCTGTAATGTCACTGCCCGCTCTCCTGGCATCAACACTCACATCCCGGCACCATGATGCCAGGAGTTTGTAATAGTGTTACTTACTGCGATTTACAATTGGCTGCAGCGGTCAGAGGATATCTGTTGATGTCTTCCTTAACTTAACATCGGGAGCACGGTTGGGCTCATCACCATGGCAATGGAAGGGTAAGTACAGCTGATTTAGTTATTTCTAGAACAGTTGGACCTGTAGGAGAAATTGTTATCCGATAACCAGGCAACCCCTACAGCCGAACATGCATGCCTGTAAATGTATTTAGTGTCTGTCATCTCGTGCCTCTTTTTTTCTTTTATCTTCTTTATTACTTGCAGGGAGAGCCACCTGCTAAAAAGGTACGAGCTAACCCCCAGGTATACATGGATATCAAGATTGGCAACAAGCTTGCTGGACGTATTCGCTTCCTGTTACGAGCAGATGTTGTTCCGATGACGGTAGGTGAGTGTCGGAATCTGATATTGCATAAATAATTCATGGTCACGTTGCGTTGGCTGTACATAATAGTTCTAGATCAGAAGAAAAGCAGATAACATTGGTATTAGAAATAACATTTCCTTTGTGAGAAGACATACATTCATTCTTACAATTTGTCAATTACACTCAACTCGTTTAGCAGTGTTTAACCCCTTAGTGACCACCCCATAGTCCTGGCCCGCTGGGCTTTATCCCAGAGGAGGTAAAAACATGCTTCCTTCAGGGATTAAAGCCCTGCAGGCTCTGGACATGACAGCTCCATGCTGTCAAGTACCCCCCACCCCAGCGATCGCATTAAAGGCAATGTAAAGTTTAAAAAAGTTAGTTTTAGCTCCCCTTAATGGATCAGATCTCAGGATACTCACCATCCTTCGCGATGTCCCCCGGCGTTCTGGTCCTGCAGGACCTGACGTCTGTGCATGCGCGCCAGACATAATTACGTCACACGAATGCGCACAGGGCCGGGAGGCCTGGGAAATTTAAAAACTCCCTGCTCTCGGCTAGTATGAGTAGCCGAGAACACGGAGTTGTCACTGGGAGCCGCTGTATGTGGTCCCCAGTCACATGATCGCTGTTATCCAATGGATAACAGTGATCATGTAAAAAAATTTTAAAAAAGAAAAATAGTTTGTTTCATCTTTCCTCATGGATCATATCTGTGAGGGCAGATGAAATTACGTCCATAAGGCCCCCGGCTTTATCTGCGGACTTTATCTGGCTTCTGTGCACACGAATGGGTATGTTACTAAACACAAGACAAATACTGGTATCCATTTTGGGGTGCAAATCCTCATTTTCATGTGCACTGTAGAAAAAAAAATGTATTTTAAAATGACATATTTTCAAAATTATGAAATTTCATTTTTTCCCCTCAAAATTGTATTAACTTCTGAAAAGAAACTGTGGGATCAAAATACTCATGACACCCATGACAGTGAATATATTAAGATGTGTATTTTTTTAAAATAGGGTCATTTGTGGGGGTGTCTATAATTCTGACACTTATGAGCCTTTGCAATCTTGGCTTGGTGTAGGAAAACAAAGTATTCCTCAAAATGTTAATTAATGTTAAATTTGTACATCTGCTAAATCGCGTGTGTAAAAAAAAAAAAAAAAAAAAAAAGAGAGAGAAAAAAAAGGTTTTCAAATGTGAGTCCAGAATAGAGTAAACGGATGGAAATATATATCTTATCAAACATATGTACGGTATGTTTGCATATGTTTGAGACATTGCAATTGAAAATAAGAAAAAATTACAACTTTTTTTTCCAATTTTGGCGCTTTAAATAAATTATACACAAATTCTGTCGGTCTAATTTCTAAATAAAGTACAACACGTGGCGAAAAAACAATGTCAGAATCACCTGGATATGCAAAAGCTTTACAGAGTAATAATAATTTATGTTAAAGTGACACATGTCAGATTTCCAAAATTTGGTCTGGTCATTAAGGCGCAAACTGGCTTGGTCACTAAGGGGTTAATAGATTACACAAAGTCCTTGAATAGAAGGGTTGTACCAGTAATATATATGGCCTTAAAGCAACCTTCCGGTCCTGAAACAAAATTTTTCTTGGTACCAGACGCCGGCGTTCATTTTACCTGCTGCTCTTCTTTTCCAGCTTCTTGCTACAAATTCACCAATTGATGGGCCCTTTTTAGTTCTCGGAGATGGTCACATAGGTTCCCTAACTATCTGATGCACATGGTGTAGTGTCGGTGCATAGGTACTCTGAGGCGCTCCACATTGCTTTGATTGGGCAGCAATGCTTACATGAGAAATCTGCAACCGTGGTGGTGTGCACGGAGTAGTGACAGGAGCTGTACCAGCATCTTGAAAGACTGAAGGGGGGCTAGGAACTATTAGATCCAGGGGAGAAAGCTGTGAAAGGAGAGCTGCAGGTTATATTACTTCCCTCTCCGGTGCCTTTTGAAAAGTCAAACAGTTTTGTAGTTTATAGTTTTTATAGCTGTTCCCTGGTTACCAGATAACATCCATTTAATAGGGCTAATGCCACGGGAAGTTAGGTGACTGCTGTGGTGTCGCTGCTCATTCTATCGGCGTTGGTACTCTCATTCTGAACACCGTGATGCCAGCAATTCGGGAACGCGGATGAAGAGCAGGGTAGTGTGATAGAAGTGCAGCGCTCCCATTGATTTCAATGGTAGTGAAGCCTCCCCTGCACGCTGATGACAATGTCCTGCTGCACTGACATCCACAGAATAGATCATCAGTTGAAAGAAGGCCAGAATACCCCTTTAATCAAGAATTAAGATACAGAGGTTGGGCTGCCTAGCATTCTATCCAGGTGCTGGGAATAGGATCAATGCTATCCTGTGTACTTGGGAAAACCTTTCTTAGGCCTCATGCAGATTTTTTATGCGGATTTCCGCAGCGGATGCACTGCGAGTCATTAAATTGATTTTTTTATTGCTTGCAGGAGATCGCGGATTGCGTTTTTTTTCCCACGCAGATGCCCTTCGGATCATCCGTGTGGAACAAATCCGCAGCCCCACCTCCCAGCCTTTCCGCCACCTCCCGAATAGATTATAACCTTTAAATCTGCAAATGTATTTGTGGATGCACTGCGGATCGTAAGCTCCCATAGAGATGAATGGAGCCACATCCGCGGTAAAATGGAGCATGCTGCGATTTATTATCCCCAAATCAAATTGAAAATCCGCTGATGTTAAATGAAGTGCAGATGCCCAATGCTTCCCTATGGGCGGCTTGATTTGCAGATCTCACACACAGATGCCACGCGTAGATTCAGCAAATCAAATCCACCCGTGGACATTGGGCCTTAGGTTTAAAAATAAAAATTGAATCTACTTGCTGTTGATGGGATCAGAGCTGTTCTGGCAATGTATACACGGCTCTGTCAGAGCTGGGTTATTACAGACTATTGCAGGATATTTCTCTGTCAATGACCTGCATGTTTCATTTGCATTTCCTGTCTTTATCCAAAAAATCTTTTTTTTTTTCTTCTAGTTTTATGTTCGTTAATCTTGTCCAATGTATGATGAAATAGTATTTTAATTTATTTCAGTTTCTCACTTTTTGAGATGTTTGCTTTCAGTGATTTAAAGCATTTATGTTTACATCTAGATCTACACCTGATCATGTCCAAGCGTTGTCCAGCTTTGGTACAACCCATGAAGTTTGACATGTTCAAGGCAAGTTTTTCAGCCATTGCAATGTAACAAATTTCCACACTCACTGATGGCAAGCAGAGATCTGCAAAATAGAATTAAAATGGAGCAATTAAAGCAGAAGGGATGTTAGAAAGCTGCAAAGCTATTTTACTATTGTACATTCATGAGTATTGGAGAGATACTTGCAGAGGCATGATTCTGGGTGGGGAGACCTCTGAGCGCCTGCCCGCCAGGTGATTTAGTCAAATGAACCATAATCCAGCCATCGCTTCAGATCGTCCGACCCTCTGAACGCTACCCATGGTTGCCATGTCTTGTAGTATGCTTCCCAAGTTTTGGGGTCATCGGCTCCCAGTTCATCAAATCTCATGAGGGTGTGGAGTTCCTCCACCCACACGCCCCTAGTGGGAACGGTTGAAGAGCGCCAGAACCTTAGGATAAGTCTTCTCACCGCTAGTATGAAATGTTTTAGAAGGCATAATTTGGCGGCTCTCATGCTGTCCGGGAACAGCGAGAGCAGGGCTAATTTCGGTGTCATAATCACTCTTGAGTGGTTGATGTGATTATATAGGGTTGTCACTAGAGATGAGCGAGCACCAAAATGCTCGGGTGCTCGTTGCTCGAGTGGAACTTTCCGCGATGCTCGAGGGTTCGTTTCGAGTAATGAACCCCATTGAAGTCAATGGGCGACTCTAGCATTTTTGTATATCGCTGATGCTCTCTAAGGTTTTCATTGGTGAAAATCTGCAAAACCCAAGAAAGTGCTGGAAACGACACAGAAACGGAGCAGAGGCGTCACGGAGGACGGTGGTACGATCGGCTGCGTACTCCCTCACCATCTTCTTACAGTGCTCCCTCCGACTCAGCCTGGACTTGGGAGGTGTGAGACAGTCTTGCTGGGGAGCCATAAAGCTGGCAAAGGCCTTGGAGAGTGTTCCCCTGCCTGCGCTGAACATGCTGCCTGATCTCCGCGCCTCCCCTTCTACGTGGCCCTCGGAACTGCACCTTCTGCCACTAGCGCTGTCAGATGGGAAGTTTACCATCAGTTTGTCCACCAGGGCCCTGTGGTATTGCATCACTCTCAAACCCCTTTCCTCTTCGGGAATGAGAGTGGAAAGGTTCTCCTTATACTGTGGGTCAAGCAGTGTGTACACCCAGTAATCCGTAGTGGCCAGAATGCGTCTAACACGAGGGTCACGAGAAAGGCATGCTAACATAAAGTCAGCCATGTGTGCCAGGGTACCTGGATGCAACATATGGCTGTCCTCACTAGGACGATCACTTTGAGTATCCTCCTCCGGCCATGCACGCTGAATGGAAGAGAGGCAAGCTGCATGGGCACCCTCTGCAGTGGGCCCAGCTGTCTCTTCCTCCTCAGGCTCCTCCCCCTCCTCCTCCTCTTCCACGCGCTGAGATATAGACATGAGGGTGCTCTGACTATCCAGCGACATACTGTCTTCCCCCGCCTCCGTTTCTGCCCGCAAAGCATCAGCCTTTATGCTTTGCAGGGAACTTCTCAACAGGCATAGCAGGAGAATGGTGACGCTAATGATTTGATTACAGCATCGCCGCTCACCATCAGGGTGGACTCCTCAAAGTTTCCAAGGACCTGGCAGATATCTGCCATCCAGGCCCACTCCTCTAAAGAATTGAGGAGGCTGACTCCCACTACGCCGCCCATGTTGGAGTTGGTATTCCACTATAGCTCTACGCTGCTCATAGAGCCTGGCCAACATGTGGAGCGTAGAGTTCCACCGTGTGAGCACGTCGCACAGCAGTCGGTGCACTGGCAGATTAAACTGATGTTGCAGGGTCCGCAGGGTGGCAGCATCCGTGTTGGACTTGCGGAAATGTGCGCTGACCCGGCGCACCTTTCCGAGCAGGTCTGAAAAGTGTGGGTAGCTTTTCAGAAAGCGCTGAACCACCAAATTAAAGACGTGGGCCAGGGATGGCACGTGCGTGAGGCTGCCAAGCTGCAGAGCCGCCACCAGGTTACGGCCGTTGTCACACACGACCATGCCCAGTTGGAGGCTCAGCAGTGAAAGCCAGCGGTCGGTCTGCTCTGTCAGACCCTGCAGCAGTTCGTGGGCCGTGGGCCTCTTCTCTCCTAAGCTGAGTAGTTTCAGCACGGCCTGCTGACGCTTGCCCACCGCTGTGCTGCCACGCCGCGCGACACCGACTGCTGGCGACGTGCTGCTGCTGACACATCTTGATTGCGAGACAGAGGTTGCATAGGAGGAGGAGGAGGAGGGTGGTTTAGTGGAGGAAGCCTACACCGCCGCAGATACCAGCACCGAGCTGGGGCCCGCAATTCTGGGGGTGGGTAGGAAGTGAGCGGTCCCAGCCTCCACTAAATTCACCCAATGTGCCGTCAGGGAGATATAGTGGCCCTGCCCGCCTGTGCTTGTCCACGTGTCCGTTGTTAAGTGGACCTTGGCAGTAACCGCGTTGGTGACGTTGTCGTGCAGGGCTGGGACGGCACATCGGGAAAAGTAGTGGCGACTGGGAACCGAGTAGCGCAGGGCTGCCGCCGCCATCATGTTTTTGAAAGCCTCCGTTTCCACAAGCCTATACAGCAGCATCTCCAGGCTGATCAATTTGGCTATGTGCACGTTTAACGCTGGAGCGTGCGGGTGCGTGGCGGCGTACTTGCGCTTGCGCTCAAACAGTTGCGCTAGCGACGGCTGCACGGAGCGCTGAGAGACATTGCTGGATGGGGCCAAGGACAGCAGAGGTGAGGGTGTGGGTGCAGGCCGGGAGACGGTAGTGCCTGTGTCCTGAGAGGGGGGTTGGATCTCAGTGGCAGGTCGGGGCACAGGGGGAGAGGCAGTGGTGCAAACCGGAGGCGGTGAGCGGCCTTCGTCCCACCTTGTGGGGTGCTTGGCCATCATATGCCTGCGCATGCTAGTGGTGGTGGCTCCCCGGCTGATCTTATCGCGACAAACCTTGCATACCACAGTTCGTCGGTCGTCTGCACTCTCAGTGAAAAACTGCCACACTTTTGAAACAGTTGGTGGATTATTCGGTCTGGCCCTGCCTCTACCCTTGGCCACCGCACTGCCTCTTCCAACCTGCCCTGCTGCTGCACTTGCCTCCCCCTCTGAAGACCTGTCCTCAGTAGGCTTAGCAAACCAGGTGGGGTCAGTCACCTCATCGTCCAGCTGCTCTTCCTCCGAATCCTCTGTGCACTCCTCCCTCGGACTTACTGCCCTTACTACTACCTCACTGATAGACAACTGTGTCTCATCATCATCGTCCTCCTCACCCACTGAAAGCTCTTGAGACAGTTGCCGGAAGTCCCCAGTCTCCTCACCCGGACCCCGGGAACTTTCCAAAGTTGGGCATTGGTCATGAGAAACTCCTCAGGTGTTAGAGGATCCATTTTTTCGCACTCAAGGCCGGGACCCGAGAACAGTTCCTGGGAGCCTGCCTGCTCTTCTGAATGTGTCATTTGCTGGGAGGGAGGAGGCTGGGAGAAGGGAGGAGCAGCAGCGAGAGCATTCAGGCGTAGAAGACTGGGTGGTGACGGTGGATAGTTTGCTGGATGCACTTTCTGCCATCCACGACAGGACCTGCTCACGCTGCTCAGTTTCTAATAAAGGTCTACCGCGTGGACCCATTAATTGTGAGATGAATCTGGGGACCCCAGAAACTTGCCTCTCTCCTAATCCCGCAGCAGTCGGCTGCGATACGCCTGAACCAAGAGCTCGGCCTGTGCCCACACCCTGACTTGGGCCTCCGCGTCTTCGCGCGCGTCCACGTCCTCTAGGCCTACCCCTACCCCTCAGCATGGTGTATTACGAGTAGAGCAGAAACAGAACGCTGTAATTAATTGTGCCGCTTATTGGCCTGTGGTTGGAGGCTGACTTCGCTTACGGAACGCACAACAGAGCCAGGAAACAATTATGCGCAAGCCTGTAGTGAGACCTAGGTGCGTATGACTGAGCTACTGGAATTCACAGGGCAGAACCAGTCAAGTGGCAAAAGGCTAGTGGTAGGCCTTAAGTATTTTGCTTCAATTTTTTAAAATGGTGAGGTGAAAAACCAGACAGACACCGTATGCAGCGTATATATGTATACTCTTTCCCTCTGGCGGGATGACGGCGATCATGTAACGGACACAGCAGAGCCAGGAAACAATTATGCGCAAGCCTGCTTTAACGCTTAGCTGGGTAATAATGAGCGACTACTACCCCCAGCAGACACGCAGTAAACTGAAGACGGTCACAGGCAGCCCAAATATAGTATTTTTTTCCAATTTTTGGGAAAAAGCCCACTGCCTATATAGCCTGTATATGGATTTCCCTGTTGGAGGATGACTGTGGTTATTGAAAGCACAGTGCAGCCAGAAAACATTATGCGCAAGGCTGCAGTAACACCTAGCTGGGTAATAGTGAGTGACTACTACCCCCAGCAGACACGCAGTAAACTGAACACGGTCACAGGCAGCCCAAAGATTTTTTTTTTCCAATTTTTTTGAAAAAGCCCACTGCCTATATAGCCAGTATATCTCTTTCCCTGTACCACTGTCCCTGCCTCACCAGTACTGCCCCTATACTCAGTAAAATGACTGCAGACTGAGGACGCTATGGTCTGCACGCCCGATATAAAAAAAAAATGTGCAAAACTGCTAAAAGCAGCCTCAACAGTACTGCACACGGTCAGATGTGGCCCTAAGAAGGACCGTTGGGGTTTTTGAAGACGAAGATAACAGCCTAACACACTCCCTATAGCAGCTACAGCAGGACGGCACTTTCCCTAATGTCTCTCAGCGTGCATCTGTGGCGAGTCGCGGCCGGCCCCAGTTTATATACTCGGGTGTCACCTGATCTCCCCAGCCACTCACTGCAGGGGGGTGAGATAGGGCTGGAACTTCACAGGAGGAAGTTCTAATGCCTTCCCTGTGTTTCTATTGGCCAGAAAAGGGCGCAAACTTTTCTGGGAAGAAAATGGAAGTGACTCGAACACCGCGTGGTCCTCGTCTCGAGTAACGAGCATCTCGAGTACCCTAATACTCGAATGAGCATCAAGCTCGGATGAGTACGCTCGCTCATCTCTAGTTGTCACCCCTTCCCTTAGGTCCGCTACTGGCCGGCAGTCCCACCAAATGTGGGTCATTGTACCTCGGCTCCCACTGCATTTCCAGCACGCAGGGAAGAACTGGTGAAAGATCCTCTGTAGGTGGTCCGGGGTCCTATACCACCTTGAGACTATCTTATAGTTGAGGTCTTGTATTTTGCCAGCTGTGGATAGTGCCCAGATTTTACACTAGTCCTCCCCCGTAATGTTTTCTCCCAACTCCCGTTCCCAGGCCTCCCTATAATTCAGAGTCTCATCCTCCGTCTCCCGATCCAGCAACATTTTATATAACGTGGAGATCATATGCCTCTGATTTAGACTTGACAAACAGAGTTGCTCATACTCAGTCAGGGGTGCCGTCAGATTTTCTTTCGGGATCAGCGTGCTCACAAACCCTCTCAGCTGAAGATATTGCAACCAGAATCCTGGCTGCGGTGGAGACTGGTTTAAGATCTCCATCATGGGTTTCAGTCCCGTTTGCGTCACTACGTCCCTCAATCTAGGGATTGGGTCCGCAGGAATAGCCAGAAGGCCCTTCTGATTTGTAGTAGCTTCAAAGAGGGGATTTGCTAAGAGCAGAGTTAGGGGGCCTGGGGCTGTAACCAGCCTATATTGAGGGGCGAAACTCGCCCATGCCTTAAATAGTTGGAGGCTGAAGGGGGAGATTTGGGTATAGACTTGATCCATTTTGGCAGAATCCAGGGAGCTCTGTATAGGCCATCTGTTTCGCCTGTGTGGTCTATATCCACCCATAGCTTTGAGTTTCTGCTTTTTGAGGATGTCAAGTACGCAGTTTGCTATGTTAGCTTTTTGGTAGAGGGAGAAGTCCGGTAGGCCCAGGCCCCCCTTCTCTTTTCTCCTCTTTAGCAATGAGTATCTCAGGCGCGGTTTGCGTCCTTTCCAAACAAAGTTGGAGATTAGAGATCGGATTTTTTTCAGGTATGTTCTTGGGAGCCCAATGGGAATTGTTTGACAAAGATACAGGAAACGGGGCAGTACATCCATTTTAATTACCTTGGGGTAGAGCGTTCCAGAGGATGGGTGCTGCTCTGGTGAAGTCCTGTAGGCGAGCATGTGAGGTTCGTACTACAGGGGTGTTTAGTCTGAGTGTGTTAGCCGATCGGAGTGAGCAGGCTGGGTGGTGTACTGACAGAAGAGAGGCGATGTATGCTGGTGCAGCGCCATGCAGAGCTTTGTGAGTGAGGTAGAGGAGTTTAAATTTAGTTCTGCAGTGGATGGGCAGCCAATGCAGCGACTGGCATAATGCAGAGGCGTCTGAGTAACGACTGGATAGAGAAATGGGCCTAGCTGCTGCATTTAGTATGGATTGGAGTGGAGCAAGTCATAAATGACACAATACATTTTTTCAGCGGTCGGTACGATTACAACTGTAACAAAAACATAATTTTTTAGATTTTTCCACTTTTGCACAATAGACACTCTTTTCTTTTGGAAATTATAATTATTTTTCAATCGTTCCATTGTCGCAGCTATGTGAGGTATTGTTGTTTTGCGTCACGAGCTGTAGCTTTTATTTTTCCCATTTTAGGGTACATATAGCTTTTTGGATCGCTTTTATTGCGTCTTTTTGAAGGTAAAATGAATAAATAAGCCTTTAAAGGGGTTGTCCCGCGGCAGCAAGTGGGTCTATACACTTCTGTATGGCCATAATAATGCACTTTGTAATGTACATTGTGCATTAATTATGAGCCATACAGAAGTTATAAAAAGTTTTTCACTTACCTGCTCCGTTGCTAGCGTCCTCGTTTCCATGGAGCCGTCTAATTTTCGCCGTCTAATGGCCAAATTAGACGCGCTTGCGCAGTCCGGGTCTTCTTCTCTTCTCAATGGGGCTCCGTGTAGCTCCGCCCTGTCACGTGCCGATTCCAGCCAATCAGGAGGCTGGAATCGGCAATGGACCGCACAGAAGAGCTGCGGTCCACGGAGGAAGAAGATCCCGGCGGCCATCTTCAACCGGTAAGTATAGAAGTCACCGGAGCGCGGGGATTCAGGTAAGCGCTGTGCTGTTGTTTTTTTAAGTCCCTGCATCGGGGTTGTCTCGCGCCAAACGGGGGGGGGGGGTTGAAAAAAAAAAACCCGTTTCGGCGCGGGACAACCCCTTTAATCTTTTTTTCTTATTTTCAACAGTTTTTGCTGCACAGGATTACTGTGCTCAAATTATAGCACAGATCGTTACGGACACAATGATACCACACGTGCGTTTTTGTTTCTTACGTTTTTTCATATAAATAGGGGGTTGTGGGTTTTTTTTTCTATTTTTTAATGTTTTTCGTTTTACACTATTTAGTTTTTTTACACTATTTAGGTCCTCAGGAACTTGATCCATTGCAGCTATGATCGCTGTGGTAAGGCATTGCAGGACTTCTGTCCTGCAATGCCTTATCGCTGGTTAAAGCGATCATAGGCAATGGCAAAGCAGGACGCCTGTAGCTAACGTCATGTTGCCATGGCAACTCGTCGGCTCTCCTCGATTAAATCGGGGGGGGGATCCAATGACATCACAGGGAGTGAGCTCCCTCTGTGAACCCTTTATAAACCTCGATCTACAAAGATTGCAGCGTGTATGGGGTTAACAGCATGGGTCGCTGTCCCAATGCACCCCTACTATCAGTAATAGCTGGCGCCCGCTGCCGGATACCGCAGGATCTCTTCAGATCCCGCGAGTTCCATATGACGTAAGGTTACGTCATGTTGCCTTAAGTACCAGCCTGCAAAGATGTAACCTTAAGTCATGTGGCGAGAAGGGGTTAAAAGAGGTTATGCCAACATGCACAATCCCATTCAAAATGATGATTTCCTCAGGCTCAACTCTTGTCACCCCCATTAAAAGCTGGTAATGCGAGGGAAAGCTGCTGCTAGTGAGATATTTCCACTGCAGGGAAAATGTGGTATTACAGGATGGACTTTCACATGACTGGTTTGTTCCGGCCAGTGAACCTTGTCTTTTGACATTCATGAGCCTTAATATGAAGAGGGGATGCCATCTCGGCACAATGCTTTCATTCAATAAATTGAGCTAATTGATTTGTACGTAAGAATGTCCACATTTGTGTTTTTATGTTTTTGTTTTTTTAATTTGCAGAAGACTTTCGCTTCCTCTGTACACATGACAAGGGCTTTGGCTGCAAAGGAAGCAGCTTCCATAGAGTTATCCCTCAATTCATGTGTCAGGGAGGTGACTTCACCAATCACAATGGCACAGGCGGAAAATCCATCTATGGACGGAAATTTGATGATGAGAACCTCATTCTAAAATACACAGGTGCAGGTGGGTAAGCTTATTTTGATAGATTTCACTAGCAGAGGTGTTTCCTAAATCATCACTTCAAGACCTTCATACTTATACCGCAGTTATCAAGACTATAATACGAAGTATCTAATAAAACTTAACCTTTATTAACAAACCATACAAATTTGTAATACGAAACACAAAGTCCCATAAACACTTAGGAGCCTAGTTACTTAAACTGTTGCCTTATACTCTGATCAAAGTAAACTATGAGCTGACTCGATGAGATAAATGTATTAAGAGGAACGTGCCTCTTAATATATTTGTGGCAATTGGCAGTACCTCCATGTGCCAGACTAACCCCCAAGCTAGTGTAGGTTTCAGCTACTCTGGTAGGCTATGGATGGCCATGCCTCCTAAAGCTAGACCACAACCACTTCTAAAAAAGTGCATCAAACCTAAAGCCCCTGAAAAGTCACAATTTTATATGTACCAACATTGCAACCTTTGTATTGCAGAAATTTGGCATACATAACTTAATAGACATGTCCCAATTTGTACAACATATGTCTCACTGTATATAGTCAATGATAAAGAAGAATTTTACCAAAATTGACTAGTAATGTCATTCAGGGTCACTTGCGGATCCTTCAGTCTGCAGCAATTGAAACACCCCTATACTAGGTCAGTATTTTAGGCGGTTTAGTTTTTCAATTCTAAGGTTCTGTCTTTGTACAGGGTTACTCTCTATGGCAAATTCTGGTCAAAATACAAATGGATCACAGTTCTTCATCACATGTGACAAGACAGACTGGCTTGATGGGAAACATGTTGTGTTTGGAGAGGTGATGGAGGGAATGGATGTTGTATGACAGATGGAAGTAAGTATTTGCAAACTTACCCCATGAATTCTCTTAAATGTATCTATAATTCAATGTTCTTAAATGGCAAAGATGGATGGAGCCCAATAAGAAACCTCTTCCCTTATTCAGAAGAAACTTTCTCTTTCTTGAAGGAGAGAAAAGGAAAAACAATCACTGCTGTGATAAGAAGTGCTTGATAATTCAAGCAGTCTAGTTTTCCACATAAACTCGGTCCTCTAACCATCAACAGAATCCAATTTATTCTATATTATATATTGTGTGTACAGGGTGCTTCACTTGAAGTGCAACCCAGTAACATTGTAATATTTGTGTTCGAAACAATGTCACGAGTGAACTCATCAGTCCTCACAGAGCATGTTGAAAGTGGCCACCGCTACCCTCCAAGCACTGCTGAACCCGGCACTCTGTAGTCAAGTGTGCTGCAACATGCCCACATCAATGGTGGCAATTTCATATCTAATGTTCTTCAGTGCGAGGTTTATTGACAAACCGTTAACCCTTTTGGTGGCCCACAGGGAAAAGTCTGCTGGGGTAGGGTCCAGTGATCTGTGGGACAACCCACCTTCGAGTTGATTCTGTCCCCCAAGAAAGAATGAACTTCCATCATGTTGTGGTTGGACATGTGACAAGTTGCCTCTCATTAATCCATTCAGATGGGTTGTCTATCCAGGGATTATTCCAATTGCTAGATTAGAGTCAGGGAGAAAATATTTTCCTCCAAATGGGGAAAATTGGCTTCTAACTCATTGTTTGTTTTTTTTCCCCTTCCTTCCTCTGGATCAACGTGTGTGTTTGTGTGAGAGAAGTAATAGGTGGAACCGAATGGAATGGAGTGGTTTTTTTTGTAGATAGCTGTTGACGCGTTTAGACCCAACGGTTATCACTCAAAATATGGCTTTTGAGCAATAATCTTTGTGTCTAAATGGGCATTTACTGTAAGATAGTTTGGATAAATGAGACCCACCTACTTGGAAATGTGAACTGCACACCAGCAGTTGAACGATACACCCATGGCATGAGACAGAGCAAGGGTCATTAATAAACTCTAGACTCCTGAACATGGTTACAGTTCTACACAAATAAGTTGGAATAAGGGTTACGCTTCCAGTGAAACACCCTGTATAATATATGTGAGTGCATATAAGATAGTGTGTGTGTAAAATATATACATGCAGATGTAGCAAACAATCTGTACTGTGCATGTCTGACGGTGAGCTGACAGAGCCAGCCGGTTTAAGGCCTCATGTCCATGAGCACGCATAGAATCCGAGTGCAGAATCCCACAGCCATAAGGCTAAAAATGACATTTTCTCACCTATCCGGACGCGGCACAACTCTTTCATCATGGCCGGTTCTTCTTTCTTCTGCCCGGCGGATCTGTCCAAGAGTCTTTAAATCTCCTGCTGTCCTACAGGAAGCTGCAGAAAATAAAGTCTGCAGCGATTTTTATCCCGCTCGTGCGATCCGCACACTAGGATAAAATGACATCCGTAGGTATTTAATTACTTGCAGATGCCCACCTCATTAAAAGCAATAGGAGAACTCCACGGTCCTCTGCCATGGCTGTGACAACCAGACCGGAGGATTCCTGAAGTGATGCGAGGCTGTTTTCACAGGACCCGGGCCTTGGGCAGTTGGGAGGAATCACTGTCAGCTGAATGAGTGCTCGGCCCTGCAGCTACCTTAGGGTACGCATATGCTGCTACTAAGGTATATCTAATCTATTAGATTGGAAGCTCATAGCAGCAGAGTTTCTATTGTACATTAGATTGTAAGCTCTTAGGAACAGGTTGTATATGTCTATTTCTGTACAGCGTTAGCTCTTCTAAATCTATAATTAATGTATATATGCAGCAGGACAGATTAGATCCAGGGTGATAGCCGATTGCCACATCTGGTGTTGGCAGGAATTATATTGGAAGGGATTGCCTTTCTCTAGATCAAGGGTGTCAAACTCCTTTTCACCAAGGGCCACATCAGGCATATGGTGACCTTCAAAGGGCTGAATGGAAGACAGTATAGTAAGGGCCTGTTCACACAAGTGTATTTGCATACATAATATGCAGTGAATAGAAGCCATTGATTTCAATGAGTTCATTCACATGATGTATATTTTCACACAGTATGACATATTTTGTTGCGTACTACGCACCCCAATAGGCCATTGGAGTGAATGGGCCGCGCAAATACGTGGTGAATGCGCAGGAAACCTATGTATTCACTGCATATTTGCTGACCCTTTCAGTGAGCCCATCTGCGTTATTTTTTGTGTAACCAAATATTCAGACATAAGCGATTTTTGATTGCGCAAATACACAGCGTATTTGTGCGACAGAAATATGATTACGCCCATGTGAACGGGCCTTAATAGTGACCACTATAGTGGTCGCAGTAGTAATAGTGACTCTCATAGTGGCTCCAGTAAAAATAGTGACCCCCACAGTGGCCCCAGTAGTAATGGCGCCCCCCACAGTGGCCTCAGTAGTGATAGCACCCCCCACAGTGGCCTCAGTAGTAATAGCGCCCCCCACAGTTGCCCCAGTAGTAAAAGGGACTCCCACAGTGGCCCCATTAGTTATAGCAACCCCCAAAGTAATAATTTTAACCCCCCATAGTAATATTAACCCCCCTTAGTAATTATATTATCACAGTCAGTAATATTAACCTCCACAGTAATATTAACCCCCATAGCACTATTAACCCCCCTCAGTAACAATAAACCCCCTCAGTAATAATATTATCCCCCTCAGTAATATTAACCCCAGTCAGAAATATAACCCCCCTCAGCATTAATAACCCCCCCTCAGTAATATAACCCCCCCCCCCCCTATAGTAGTAATAGTTCCCCCCCTAACCCATATACTCGCCTCCTCCTTGCTGTCAGCGCTGCTTCCTTTCTGCTCGCCCTGAGCCCGGGCGCACACTGACATCAGTGTGTGCACCCAGAACCCTTCCTCCCTGAGTCCTCTCCTGTGGAACTGAAGAGCAGGGGACTCAGGGGAGGAGTATTCCGGCTGCACACTGACGTCAGTGTGTGCGCCGGGATCAACACTGCCAGCGTGATTACCAGCGAGGAGCTGCGGCACCCCAGCTGGTAATCAGTACAGTGGCGAGCAGCCGTCGGCAAACTGCGGGCCACATAAAATGAGGCAGCGGGCCTTTTGTTTGACACAAGCTCTAGATCTTTGGGTCCGGTGCCTTTCATCTTAGGGCATTGGGGGACTGGTCAAAAGGACTGCAGCAAGTTTTGTGGTCTCCACTGGTCCTAACCTAAGAGTCGCTGGGATAAAATACATTTTAGTAATATAAAAATAACATGTAATATATGGAGCAGGTGAGGTCTGTATGTGGGAGTGTCATATGATGAGCTGAACCCCTCCTCTTTCATCACATGGAACTTGGCGACAATTATCGGGCTACTGCGAACGCTGGAGACACTTTGACGTGTGATGTGATGGACATTAGATAAGCCAATGACAATACGGGCATGTGGGGGAAAAATAACGTCCGTTATCAAGATCACAAAACCAAGACCACAATGGTACATGGATATTGGGGTGCAGGTGCTGGATGATGAGGATAAAGCAATACCAGATGACTGCCCTAAGTGTAAGATGCACCTATAGGCCTTAGTCAGACGGGCGGTTTTTCGCGCGATTTGCGGATCGCATGACGGATGCGCATCCGCAAATCGCGTGACCGGTGCGCGCAAGTCGCCCGAAAATCGCCCGAAAATCTGCTCCTAGCCGCGTTTCATTAGAAACAGGCCGGAGCTGTCCAGCGCATTGCATTCAATGGAGACGGCAATAGAGCCGCCTCCATTTAAAGCAATGCGCTGCGGGCGAGCCCGGGATGAATTGTCGGTAAGGGCTTAAATATATAAGCCCTTCCCTGCAATTCATCCTAAAATGTGTTAAAATAAAAAAAAATTGTATACTCACCTTCTCCCGGCAGCCAGAGCTCCGTGCGGCCGTCCTGCAGTGGGTGTGAAGGGGGTGTGAGTCAGACCTGCCCCCTGATTGGCTCAGCGCTGAGCCAATCAGAGGCATGCCTCACTCACACCCATTCATGAATGGATGTGAGTCAGACCTGCCCCCTGATTGGCTCAGCGCTGAGCCAATCAGAGGCATGCCTCACTCACACCCATTCATGAATTCATGAATGGATGTGAGTCAGACCTGCCCCTGATTGGCTCAGCGCTGAGAGGCAGCAGTCACTCACCCATTCATGAATGGGTGTGTGAGTGAAATCGGCCTCTGATTGGTCAGGGCTGTGACCAATCAGAGGCAGATCATTCAGCAGGCGGGGATTTTAAAGCCCCGCCGGCTGAATAGTGCCGAGAAGCAGTTCAGGAGAACTGACAGCGGCCGCGGCTGGACTCCGGCTGCAGCGGAAAGGTGAGTATACAATTTTTTTTTTTTATTTTAACACATTTTAGGATGAATTGCAGGGAAGGGCTTATATATTTAACCCCTTCCCGACAATTCACCCCGCGCACGCCGGCAGCCCATTGCTTTCAATGGAGCGGCTGTATTGCCGCTCCATTGAATTCAATGGGCAAACATCGTTCTTCTCTGCCACAGCTGTTACAGCTGTAGCAGAGAAGAATGATTTGTCTTCTATATGTTCTCAATGGGGTCGGCGCTGCTGCCGCCGGCCCCATTGAGCGCATATACAGAAGAGAACAGGAATCGCAGATAGGTGCGATCTGCGATTTTTTTTATTTTTTTTTGTTCTATAATTTATCGGACGAGCGCATAAAAAGCGCTCATGTGTCCGATACCATTGTAAAGCAATGGTTTTAAAAAATCGCCGGACACATGCGCATGCGCAAATCGCGGCTAAAAACGCCCGTCTGACTAAGGCCATAGGGTGTTGAATATTGGGGTACATCTCCGCTGTGGGATGGTGCTTTAATAACCATTGATGATATAGTTTGATATTGGGATACAGGCTTGGAAGTAAATAAATATTGAGGTTTTGAGAGGAATGCACAGTAATCCCTGGAGTGGGATGTTAGATGGCGGTGAAGTGGATGAAAAAGTCCAATAAATAGGAGGGTGCTGAATGTTGGGGTGCAGTGTGAAGTGTTGGGGCAATGCTGATAAATGCTGCAGTAATCTGTCCATATACTCTGCATAATGTCACCAGCAGCGGATTGTGGAGCAGCTACTTCTAACACCGGATATGTGAATTGTTCGTCTCAGTGCTCCAGTCTCACTATGATGATGCACATTTCCTTCTGCTGACCACCGTCTTCAAATTTGACCCACGATTGTGGCATCCGGTGAGCTTCTGACACATTATTACACAAAGATCAACCAGCAATACGTAGCCCTATCATGAATCCAGAATGTCTGCAGTATTTCCAAATCCAAAACAGAGTCAAAATCCGCAACATTGGTGCGAATTTTGATTTGAAATAAAACATATACTCATTATCAAAAGAAATTCCTCCCCTAGAAGATGTTCTTGGAATCAAATGAACCTTTCTCTGTGTGATTGCAACGATGATATCAAGAAGTGATTACGATATCAGACCAAAAGGAGAATTTACTGCAGAAAACCGAACACTTGAAGGGAGGCTCTAGTACCCTGCTGTACCGCTTCTAGCTTGGATGTAAGATGTGATACGGGCGGGCATGGAAGCTCTAGTACCCTGCTGTACCGCCTCTAGCGTGGATGTAAGATGTAATATAGGCGGGCATGGAGGCTCTAGTACCCTATTCTACCACCTCTAGCTTGGATGTAAGATGTGATACGGGCAGGCATGGAGGCTCTAGTACCCTGGTGGGTCACCTCTAGTTTGGATGTAAGATGTGATACAGGCGGGCATGGAGGCTCTAGTACCCTGTTGTACCGCCTCTAGCTTGGATGTAAGATGTGATATAGGCGGGCATGGAGGCTCTAGTACCCCGTGGTACCGTCTCTAGCTTGGATACAAGAATACGGACGGGCATGGAAGCATACGGGTTCTGTATGGCAGCATATCGGTCCAGATTTGCTGTAACTGAGCCTCTAGATCATACAAACTCGTAGGCTGTCGAAGTTGGCGTCCCAGATGGTCCCATACATGTTCTATTGGTGATAAATTTTGTGCCCGGCGGGCCACGGAATTGTGGCAATATTGTGGAGGCGTTCCTGTGACACTTGTGTGCGATCGAGTATTATCCTGTTGGAAAATGCCTCTTGGAAGCCGCCATGAGAAGAACACACGTGGCTGCAGGATGTCCTGAACATATTGCTGAGCTCTCATTGTCCCTCGTGTCATTACTAGAGATGACTGTATATCATATTCGATGGCCCCCAGACCATCACACCATTGGCGACAGTGTGCAGCTCTACAGCAAAGGTAGAATTGAGGCGCTCACCCCTAGGTCTACAGACAGGAACACGGCGGCGTCGGTGCCCAAACTAAACTTGGATTTTTCGCTGAAGACAGCCCAGTTCCACTCCGTAGCAGTCCAGTTTAGCTGTGCACGACGCCACTGCAAACGGTGGGTGAGTGTCAAAGGCATAATGGGTGCCGTGACACCAAATCTCTTTCAGCCAAGTGGCCGGCAAATGTTTCGACAGAAGACACAGTGGCCTGTAACAATGGTGCCACCTGTCTGTGGATGGCAGACAATAATACGGTTGGAGCTGCTCATGCTTGTCGGGCAATCAAATGATCCTCCATACTGGTGGTCTATTAAGTGCCCTCATACATGCTCTGGTCCCAATGTCTCCTAACAGTCTGGTCAGCCCAGGTAATGGGCGATTTATACATAGAACCATCCAGGTTCTCGCATTCCAATAATACCTTCCCATTGAAACTCCGTTAACTGGGCAAAATCTCTTTGATTATAACGTAGAGGCGTCTAGTGGTCAACAAGCTCTACACAAGCGGAAAAAGAGGTCCAATACACACAAGTAGTCTCTGAGAGCCTTTCTATAGGCCAAGGGTGGAACTAATTTAAAGGAGATGTCTCGAGGAAGCAGTTAAATTTTTTTTTTGCCCAGTCCCCCCCATTAAGTACACATTACTAAGCCCCCCTGTAAATGACATTTCTAGCTGGTTCGTACTTACCGTTCCAGCGTTTCAGCAACTTATAAAAGTTTCCTCAAGATGGCCGCCGGCTCTTTCCCCGTCGCTCGCTGCAGCCCGACGTGCGCGCTCCCGAGACGCCGCCAGCTGTGTCTCCATGGCAACCGGACGCATCGCAGCCGCCGACCAGACGCCCACCGCCAGGCAGCAGGTAACCGGCGCTAGCCCCCGGCTCCCCAGCGCTAGACCCTCAGCCCAGGTGAAGGCCCCGGAGCCCAGCGCTAGGTTCCGGAGCCCAGCGCTAGTTCCCCCGGCCTAGCGGCAGCCCCCCCCCCGGCCTAGCGACAGCCCCCCCATCGCAGCGGCAGCCCCCCCGGCGCAGCGGCAGCCCCCCCCCCCGACAAATCACTTACCTGGGAGGCTTCTCGGGGCTGCTGGGCTGGGCTTCTCCGCTGGGCAGCTCCACTTTCTGCACCTTCCTCTAACAGAGGAAGGTACAGAATGGCCGCTGCAGCGCGCTCCCGAGCAGTGACAGCTCGTCTGCGCATGCGCAGAAGAGCTGTAGCGGGGAGCACACTGAAGCGGCTCGTGCTGAATGGAGAAGACCGGACTGCGCAAGCGCGTCTAAAAAAGCAAGCTGCCAGCGAATTTAGACGGAACCATGGAGACGAGGACGCTAGCAACGGAGCAGGTAAGTGGAATAACTTCTGTATGGCTCATATTTAATGCACAATGTACATTACAAAGTGCATTAATATGGCCATACGGAAGTGTATAACCCCACTTGGTTTCGCGAGACCACCCCTTTAAGGCCTCCTTCACATGGGCTACAAAATGCATGTATGTGAAGCCCATGGTGTCCATTGGGTTCTTTCACATGAGATGCTTTGTAGCCTGAAAGAACCCATTGGAAACCATGGACTTCACATACATGCGTTTTGTAGTGGCAATTTTGTAGCCCGTGTGAAAGAGGCCACAGCTGGCAGGACTGTTCATCTAATCATGCCACCACTATAATTATTTGCATATCTGCCGGAGATATAACTGCATGGCGGGTTTTGTAGTAAAACGACAACTAATTCTAGCTGCTTGATTTTTTTTTGACAAAGAGTGTATTATTTTTGCCGCACGGCTAACACCATTAGAAAAAGGATACATCGTACAAAAAGTGCACTTTTATTTCCAAGAAAAAAATATTATAGAAAGCGATTAAAAATCCGTACATACCCCAAAATGGTGTCAATAGAAACTAGAGTCCCCCTTCACCCCCCAAAAAAGAAAGCCTTTAAACAACCAACTTGATAGAAAAATGAAAAAGGGATGGTGTCAGAAGATGGTGACAGAAAAAATATATTTTATATATTCATTTTAAAAATAAACTAGATACATGTGATATTGTTGTAATCATTCTAACAAAATAAAGCCAACATTCCATTTTAGCTGCAGGTTGTTTACTGTAACCCCTTCCCTTCCAAAAAATGGCGGGGGTTTTTTTTGCATTTCAGCCCACTTAGAAATTTTTAAAAGCTTTTCAGTACTTTATGGGGTACATTAAATGATGCCATTGAAACCTACAACTTGTCCGCAAAAAACAAGCCCTCAGATGGTTATGTTGCCGAACAAATAAATAAGTTATGGTTTTTTTTTAATGGGGAGAAAAACACAAAAGTGTAAAACCAAAAATTGGCCATTAAGAAAACCCTTTGAGAAAGGTCTCTTTACATATGGATGATAATCACTATCGTCCACATGTGCCAAAACGTAAGAACCTAGATGAGGAGGATATTGATGTCTATAGATGGCACAGCTATGTAGTGTATTAACTATGTTGGCTCATTGCCTCCCTCTAGTGTCTGCTTATTAAACTGCATTTGAAGGGATAATCCTACCCAACACATAATGTCATTGATGGCATATTATGTGATATCTGATGCTATGTGATATCCATGGATGTCTGCACCCCCCGGGTAACGGCCCAACTGCCTCTTTAGCTTTTTCCTTGCCATAATGCTGGTGAATACAGCTGCACTTCCTTTACAGCAAGGTGTGGGAATGGTAGGGGTCCCAACAGCGGACCCCTCACTAATCAGACAATGATGAGATATCCATCCGTATGAACCTGCCTCCAGTTCTCTTACATGGCACTGTTAATGTGGGCACTCTGTGGCTGGCACTGTGCAGTGCCCTGATATTGTGAACGGGCCTGTTGTTGGGCTAGAACTGTTTACTGGCTAATAGTTTTTGCAGGGTCACTGTCAGGCACTGGTTATGGGGCTGCTCTTTGCGGGGACGTTATTTGGCGGACACTGTTCATGGGGAATGCTGACTGCCTACATTATAGAGGAATTCTGACACTGCTTATGGGGGCGCTCTGTCTAGCACTATTTGTGGGGACACTCTCCATCTGATACTATTTATGAGGGCACTCTGTGTAGCACTAGGGTGACATTCGCTATCTCGCACTATTTATTGGGTCGCTCTCTATGGGTCACTATAAGGCATTCCATCTGATACTATATATGGAGGCATTCTCTGTCTGGCACTATTTATGATGGTAGTCTGTCTGGCACAATGGGGGCACTCTCTATCTTATACTATTTATGTCACATTCATTACTGCCCTCTCATCTCCATGTGTGACACATTTATTAGGCTTTTGCTCTTGATCAATATGCGGATTTAGCTCTGTCAATGGGTAAAATCCGCGTACTGAATGTCTGACACGTTTTTGCATGGGTCCGCATGAAGAAGTAACATACGACTTCTATTCTTGAATGCACGTCACAAACATTTGCTCGCAAATTTAGCCCACTGATGGCTACATCCACGTGTGGATTCACGGCAAAAACTGCAGCAGAATGGAATTCCAGGTGGAATCCACCTTGTGAACATATCCTTGTTGTCCCCCCATCTCCCCATGAGTCACATTAATTACTGTCCCCTCATCTCCCCATGTGTCACATTCATTACTGTCCCCTCATCTCCCCATGTGTCACATTCATTACTGTCCCCTCATCTCCCCATGTGTCACATTCATTACTGTCCCCTCATCTCCCAGTATGCCCCATTCATTACTAGGGTTGCCACCCTGCTGGTAAATGACCGGCCTGGACAGTAATTACATCTAGAGGCCGGTGTGGGGAATAATTTTTTACTGGCAATTTTAATTATGAGAAAAAATGATGTTATGGCGGGGTGGCAACTTGGACAAATGTTGGGAAAAAATAAGTAGCTAATTTTGTGCACAAATATAGCCAGCACTAAGACTTGTAACTTTTGGGATTTTTGAACCACACTCCACACTTTGAGAGAGGTAGGTGGGGGCACCTACTATATTTAGTAGAATTTACACCAGGGAACTTCCTCATAGCTGGTAAAGATTTCTTCTTCTGGCACATGAGCCATCCAAGACACATCTATTAAGTGGCATAAACCTCTTAACCCCTTAATGCCACAGGACACAAAGTTACATTCATGGTTACTGTTATTGGTCTTAATAAATCAGCCCCATAGTGTTTAAACATAGAAGAAAACGGTGTTCTGTCCCAGTCCAGCATGGAGAGGGTCCTGAAGCCGCTTGGGGAAGAGTTGGGAGGATCCCCCACCCTCATTCCATCCCAAGAATTACACCTGCTGCTCTGACTGACCAGGTGAGAAGAGCTGGCTCTTTCTATAGGAGTACTAGTGAGTGATTGCTGTAAGACTGGAGCAGACAAAAGGGGTAAGACCAGGGCATAGACTGCTGATGTGGCTGTGCTGCTAGTATGGCCCTGCTAGCACGGAGGAGTACTACTGAGTGATGCCTGTAAGACTGAAGCAGACAAGAGGGGTAAGAACGGGGCATAGACTGCTGATGGGGCTGTGCTGCTAGTATGACCCTGCTAGCATGGAGGAGTACTACTGAGTGATGGCTTTAAGACTGGAGCAGACAAGAGTGGTAAGACCAGTGCATAGACTGCTGATGGGTCTGTCCTGCTTGTATGACCCTGCTATGCAATACATTGTGTATGTGTAGCATTTTCATATGCATCCCTGCATGTCTGTGTGATACTCATAGACTCATAGAGTTGGAAGGGACCTCCCAGGTCATTGGGTCCAACTCCCTGCTCAGTGCAGGATTCACTAAATCATCCCAGACAGATATTTGTCCAGCCTTTGTTTGAACACTTCCATTGAAGGGAAACTTGCCACCTCCCGTGGTAACCTCTTCCACTCATTGATTCCCCTCACTGTCAGAAAGTTTTTTTCTAATATCTAATTTGTGTGTCCTCCCTTTCAGTTTTATCCCATTGCTTCTGGTCTTTCCTTGTGCAAATGAGAATAGGGCTGATACCTCTGCACTGTGGCAACCCTTCAGATAGTTGTAGAAGGCTATTAGGTCTCCTCTCAGCCTTCTTTTTTGCAAGTTAAACATTCCCAGATCCTTTAACTGTTCTTTATAGAACATGATTTGCAGACCGCTCACCATCCTGGTAACTCTTCTTTGGACTTGCTCCAGTTTGTCTGTCTTTTTTAAAGTGGGGTGCCCAGAACTGGACACAGTATTCCACCATCCTGGTAACTCTTCTTTGGACTTGCTCCAGTTTGTCTATGTCTTTTTTAAAGTGGGGTGCCCAGAACTGGACACAGTATTCCAGATGAGGTCTGACCAAGGAAGAGTAGAGGGGGATAATTACCTCACATGATCTAGATTCTATGCTTCTCTTAATACATCCCAGAATTGTGTTTGCCTTTTTGACTGCTGCATCATATTGTTGACTCATGTTCAGTCTATGATCTATTCGTATACACAAGTCTCTTTCACATGTGCTGCTTAGCCCAATTCCTCCCATTCTGTATGTGCTTTTTTCATTTTTATTGCCTAGATGTAGGACTTTGCATTTCTCCTTGTTAAATACCATTCCGTTAGTCGCCACCCACTGTTCAAGCTTTTCTAGATCTTTTTGAATACTCCCTCTCTTCCCTAGTGTTAGCTATCCCTCCTAGCTTTGTGTCATCAGAAAATTTGATCAGTTTCGCATCAATTCCCTCCTCCAGATCATTTATAAAAATGTTGAACAACACTGGGCCTAGGACAGAGTCTTGTGGTACCCCACTTGATACATTCTTCTACTTGGATGTGCAGCCATTTATGACCACTCTTTGAGTACAATCACTCAGCCAGTTGTGAATCCACCTAACAGTTGCCTTGTTAATCCCATATTTGGTCATTTTTTTCAATAAGTATAGTATGAGATACTTTGTCAAATGCTTTACTAAAGTCAAGATAAAAAATGATACGCGGGCATGTGCAGTGCCATACGCGGTCTGTGCCAGCTCTCTGGTCACAAGCAGAGGCGTAACTAGAAGCTCTTGGGCCCCGATGCAAAATCTATAACAGTGACCCCCTACTTACATGCGGTGTTTATAATACTTTGGTCTACTTATATGAGGGAGGGGCCTCTGTAGTTAAACTCGTGTTTTACACATAGCCCATGGGCCTGAGCCCTTAATAAATTTGGGGCATTTTGTGCCAAGGTTTGTAACAAATTCCAGTATTAGTAAATTCTTCCCCCATAACTTTACTTTTCTAGTGATATAGTAATTCAATCTGTGGCCAAGAGAGGGGGTAGGGTTAGCGGGATCCTCCCGCTAGCCCTGCCTTCTCTCTTTGCTAGACAAGAATCACTATGAGAATCCCTCTAGCCTCACCCTTCTCTCAGCTAAACCCTGAGAAAGCCCTTTAGCAGCGCCCCATATCTCTTCAAGATATGTCAGAGATCCCGTGTAGCTCCGCCCGCTCTCTCCCCTCGCTATGGGGGATTCCAAGACTGTTGTGCGATCTTCTCCTATTGATTTTAATGGGGCCCCGGCCCCATAAAAAACAATGGGTGATATTGCAAGTTTTTTTGTATCGCACGGAGGCTTGAGTAAATACAGCAAATGAGAAAGAAACCATTGAAAAACATTGGTTTCATAATCATGCATTTCCACTCACTAGAAAACCTATCGCCAGTGTGTAAGAGACCTTACTTTGGTCGCTCTGCTCCAAAAATGGGATAGACGGTTTGAACGGAGGCAATTACCAAAGCACTTATCTCCTACTACTTACCAGGCCAACTTTGTCACTTTTTTCAGACAACCAGAAGTGTTGCTTTTTATTTTGCATTTTAAATTCTACAGTAACGAGTGGCAATAATGTGTTACCTTTATTCTCAGTACAATTACAGTGATGCCAACTATGTAGAAGATTTTTCTTTATTCTTCTATTGCGCAATAACAGCATAGCTTGTCACTTAGTTTTTTTTGTTTTTTTTTTTTACAGAAAACCTGTCTAGTCCCCACAGCGCCATAAACAAAGTTATGGTGCTGTTGAGACACGTGACAGGGAGCCAGATATAGTATTTTTTAGAAACTCTCACGATGCCCCCTCTGAAGACAACGCATGGCACGAAATTCCGATTCTTTTCCGAGTCCTGTGCATGCACACTCCCATACACGTCTGTTGGAGAGCACATGTATGAGACTCTTCACTGGATCATGGGGATCGGTGAGTATATATAATACATCGTCTGACTCGGTCACATCCCCTAATGGTGCACTAACTTTGTCTATGGTGCGGTGGGGACGTGACAGGTTCCATTTATATTCCTGCTCACAATGCAAAAAAATATATATTACATAGAAATAATGTATAGCCCCTTCTCCCAGGTTTGTGCAGCTGCAGTGTCACATCCGTCAGTCTTCTCTCTAATGCAGTGTGGACAGGCTGCAGTCGGCCTGTGTATGGAATGTCACAGGCAGATGGAGCCAATCAGATCTCAGCATTCGAGCACTGAGGTCTCTGATTGGCTGCCGTAGTCTGATTTTCTGTAAACGGGTTGAATGCAGACTGTCAACACAAACCCTATGCAGAGGGGAGTATTGGATCGGCATTTTACCAGTCAAAGAGGAGAACTGAGTGCTTAATACAGGGCTGTTTTTGTTAATCTCATTGAAGTAAATGGCGGCTAAGGAAACGGCACAGACCAACACTACACTGTTATCAAAAGTCTGGGAGTTAAGGAAGCAGCACAGTGCACGGTGTTAGGGCTTATTCAGACGTGCGTATATCGGTGGGGTTTTCACGCCCGGCTGATATACGCTGTTCCTCTCTGCAGGGGGAGGAAGTGGGCCAGGCCAGAAGCAGTGCACTGAGCTCTTGCCCCCTCTACGCCCCTCGCCACTATTTGCAATAGAAGGGGCAGGGTGGAATTTAGCTCCACCCCATCCCTCCCATTGCAAAGAGTGGCGAGGGAGCGGGAGCTCAGTGTACTGCTGGGCATGAAAACCTGGCTGATTTACGCACATCTGAATAAGCCCTTATGCTGTATCAGTAGCCTCTTTTTTCTTCAATAAGAGCTACAGAAAGAGCGCTGTGCTAATCTATACAATGGGTAGCCTTGCAGAATCTTGCATTGAGGCCTGCCAGAGGATATGTCCTCAATTCAGAGTCTAGAGGGCCCCTAGTTCAAATTAAGAACCAGGTCACAGACTACTACTGAAAGCGTGTGTAGGTAGATTTAACAACAACACACATTGCAGTAAAATAAAGGTCTTTATTTGACAGCTGAATTAGTGGTACAGTCACAAACTTGGAACAGTTTCAACTACTTTGACTATGCTTGCTTTACTATTAAACAACACTGTCTCTGTATGCAAGCTTTTGCAGGAACAAAGAGTCTTTTAAACCAGTGTTCCCCAACTCCAGTCCTCAGGGACCGCCAACAGGTCATGTTTTCAGGATTTCCTCAGTGTTGCACAGGTGATGTAATTATTGCCGGAGCCTCAGACATTGCCACAGCTGTTCTTGCCATAGGATATCCTGAAAACATGACCTGTTGGTGGTCCCTGAGCACTGGAGTTGGGGACCGCTGTCTTAAACTATGGAGCTGGTGGCGGCTTCTGTCTTGGGTGCAGCTGGTGGCGGCTTCTGTCTTGGGTGCAGCTGGGGGCGGCTTCTGTCTTGGGTGTAGCTGGGGGCGGCTTCTGTCTTGGGTGTAGCTGGGGGCGGCTTCTGTCTTGGGTGTAGCTGGGGGCGGCTTCTGTCTTGGGTGCAGCTGGGGGCGGCTTCTGTCTTGGGTGCAGCTGGGGGCGGCTTCTGTCTTGGGTGCAGCTGGGGGCGGCTTCTGTCTTGGGTGCAGCTGGGGGCGGCTTCTGTCTTGGGTGCAGCTGGGGGCGGCTTCTGTCTTGGGTGCAGCTGGGGGCGGCTTCTGTCTTGGGTGCAGCTGGGGGCGGCTTCTGTCTTGGGTGCAGCTGGGGGCGGCTTCTGTCTTGGGTGCAGCTGGGGGCGGCTTCTGTCTTGGGTGCAGCTGGGGGCGGCTTCTGTCTTGGGTGCAGCTGGGGGCGGCCTCTGTCTTGGGTGCAGCTGGGGGCGGCCTCTGTCTTGGGTGCAGCTGGGGGCGGCCTCTGTCTTGGGTGCAGCTGGGGGCGGCCTCTGTCTTGGGTGCAGCTGGGGGCGGCCTCTAAAAAGAAAAAGAGAAAAGTGAGTATAGTACATAATTTTTTAAATATATGGGGTCCCGCGTAGGGCCTCTCGGCCGGTCTGTCCCACGTAGGGCCTCTCGGCCGGTCTGTCCCACGTAGGGCCTCTCGGCCGGTCTGTCCCACGTAGGGCCTCTCGGCCGGTCTGTCCCACGTAGGGCCTCTCGGCCGGTCTGTCCCACGTAGGGCCTCTCGGCCGGTCTGTCCCACGTAGGGCCTCTCGGCCGGTCTGTCCCACGTAGGGCCTCTCGGCCGGTCTGTCCCACGTAGGGCCTCTCGGCCGGTCTGTCCCACGTAGGGCCTCTCGGCCGGTCTGTCCCACGTAGGGCCTCTCGGCCGGTCTGTCCCACGTAGGGCCTCTCGGCCGGTCTGTCCCACGTAGGGCCTCTCGGCCGGTCTGTCCCACGTAGGGCCTCTCGGCCGGTCTGTCCCACGTAGGGCCTCTCGGCCGGTCTGTCCCACGTAGGGCCTCTCGGCCGGTCTGTCCCACGTAGGGCCTCTCGGCCGGTCTGTCCCACGTAGGGCCTCTCGGCCGGTCTGTCCCACGTAGGGCCTCTCGGCCGGTCTGTCCCACGTAGGGCCTCTCGGCCGGTCTGTCCCACGTAGGGCCTCTCGGCCGGTCTGTCCCACGTAGGGCCTCTCGGCCGGTCTGTCCCACGTAGGGCCTCTCGGCCGGTCTGTCCCACGTAGGGCCTCTCGGCCGGTCTGTCCCACGTAGGGCCTCTCGGCCGGTCTGTCCCACGTAGGGCCTCTCGGCCGGTCTGTCCCACGTAGGGCCTCTCGGCCGGTCTGTCCCACGTAGGGCCTCTCGGCCGGTCTGTCCCACGTAGGGCCTCTCGGCCGGTCTGTCCCACGTAGGGCCTCTCGGCCGGTCTGTCCCACGTAGGGCCTCTCGGCCGGTCTGTCCCACGTAGGGCCTCTCGGCCGGTCTGTCCCACGTAGGGCCTCTCGGCCGGTCTGTCCCACGTAGGGCCTCTCGGCCGGTCTGTCCCACGTAGGGCCTCTCGGCCGGTCTGTCCCACGTAGGGCCTCTCGGCCGGTCTGTCCCACGTAGGGCCTCTCGGCCGGTCTGTCCCACGTAGGGCCTCTCGGCCGGTCTGTCCCACGTAGGGCCTCTCGGCCGGTCTGTCCCACGTAGGGCCTCTCGGCCGGTCTGTCCCACGTAGGGCCTCTCGGCCGGTCTGTCCCACGTAGGGCCTCTCGGCCGGTCTGTCCCACGTAGGGCCTCTCGGCCGGTCTGTCCCACGTAGGGCCTCTCGGCCGGTCTGTCCCACGTAGGGCCTCTCGGCCGGTCTGTCCCACGTAGGGCCTCTCGGCCGGTCTGTCCCACGTAGGGCCTCTCGGCCGGTCTGTCCCACGTAGGGCCTCTCGGCCGGTCTGTCCCACGTAGGGCCTCTCGGCCGGTCTGTCCCACGTAGGGCCTCTCGGCCGGTCTGTCCCACGTAGGGCCTCTCGGCCGGTCTGTCCCACGTAGGGCCTCTCGGCCGGTCTGTCCCACGTAGGGCCTCTCGGCCGGTCTGTCCCACGTAGGGCCTCTCGGCCGGTCTGTCCCACGTAGGGCCTCTCGGCCGGTCTGTCCCACGTAGGGCCTCTCGGCCGGTCTGTCCCACGTAGGGCCTCTCGGCCGGTCTGTCCCACGTAGGGCCTCTCGGCCGGTCTGTCCCACGTAGGGCCTCTCGGCCGGTCTGTCCCACGTAGGGCCTCTCGGCCGGTCTGTCCCACGTAGGGCCTCTCGGCCGGTCTGTCCCACGTAGGGCCTCTCGGCCGGTCTGTCCCACGTAGGGCCTCTCGGCCGGTCTGTCCCACGTAGGGCCTCTCGGCCGGTCTGTCCCACGTAGGGCCTCTCGGCCGGTCTGTCCCACGTAGGGCCTCTCGGCCGGTCTGTCCCACGTAGGGCCTCTCGGCCGGTCTGTCCCACGTAGGGCCTCTCGGCCGGTCTGTCCCACGTAGGGCCTCTCGGCCGGTCTGTCCCACGTAGGGCCTCTCGGCCGGTCTGTCCCACGTAGGGCCTCTCGGCCGGTCTGTCCCACGTAGGGCCTCTCGGCCGGTCTGTCCCACGTAGGGCCTCTCGGCCGGTCTGTCCCACGTAGGGCCTCTCGGCCGGTCTGTCCCACGTAGGGCCTCTCGGCCGGTCTGTCCCACGTAGGGCCTCTCGGCCGGTCTGTCCCACGTAGGGCCTCTCGGCCGGTCTGTCCCACGTAGGGCCTCTCGGCCGGTCTGTCCCACGTAGGGCCTCTCGGCCGGTCTGTCCCACGTAGGGCCTCTCGGCCGGTCTGTCCCACGTAGGGCCTCTCGGCCGGTCTGTCCCACGTAGGGCCTCTCGGCCGGTCTGTCCCACGTAGGGCCTCTCGGCCGGTCTGTCCCACGTAGGGCCTCTCGGCCGGTCTGTCCCACGTAGGGCCTCTCGGCCGGTCTGTCCCACGTAGGGCCTCTCGGCCGGTCTGTCCCACGTAGGGCCTCTCGGCCGGTCTGTCCCACGTAGGGCCTCTCGGCCGGTCTGTCCCACGTAGGGCCTCTCGGCCGGTCTGTCCCACGTAGGGCCTCTCGGCCGGTCTGTCCCACGTAGGGCCTCTCGGCCGGTCTGTCCCACGTAGGGCCTCTCGGCCGGTCTGTCCCACGTAGGGCCTCTCGGCCGGTCTGTCCCACGTAGGGCCTCTCGGCCGGTCTGTCCCACGTAGGGCCTCTCGGCCGGTCTGTCCCACGTAGGGCCTCTCGGCCGGTCTGTCCCACGTAGGGCCTCTCGGCCGGTCTGTCCCACGTAGGGCCTCTCGGCCGGTCTGTCCCACGTAGGGCCTCTCGGCCGGTCTGTCCCACGTAGGGCCTCTCGGCCGGTCTGTCCCACGTAGGGCCTCTCGGCCGGTCTGTCCCACGTAGGGCCTCTCGGCCGGTCTGTCCCACGTAGGGCCTCTCGGCCGGTCTGTCCCACGTAGGGCCTCTCGGCCGGTCTGTCCCACGTAGGGCCTCTCGGCCGGTCTGTCCCACGTAGGGCCTCTCGGCCGGTCTGTCCCACGTAGGGCCTCTCGGCCGGTCTGTCCCACGTAGGGCCTCTCGGCCGGTCTGTCCCACGTAGGGCCTCTCGGCCGGTCTGTCCCACGTAGGGCCTCTCGGCCGGTCTGTCCCACGTAGGGCCTCTCGGCCGGTCTGTCCCACGTAGGGCCTCTCGGCCGGTCTGTCCCACGTAGGGCCTCTCGGCCGGTCTGTCCCACGTAGGGCCTCTCGGCCGGTCTGTCCCACGTAGGGCCTCTCGGCCGGTCTGTCCCACGTAGGGCCTCTCGGCCGGTCTGTCCCACGTAGGGCCTCTCGGCCGGTCTGTCCCACGTAGGGCCTCTCGGCCGGTCTGTCCCACGTAGGGCCTCTCGGCCGGTCTGTCCCACGTAGGGCCTCTCGGCCGGTCTGTCCCACGTAGGGCCTCTCGGCCGGTCTGTCCCACGTAGGGCCTCTCGGCCGGTCTGTCCCACGTAGGGCCTCTCGGCCGGTCTGTCCCACGTAGGGCCTCTCGGCCGGTCTGTCCCACGTAGGGCCTCTCGGCCGGTCTGTCCCACGTAGGGCCTCTCGGCCGGTCTGTCCCACGTAGGGCCTCTCGGCCGGTCTGTCCCACGTAGGGCCTCTCGGCCGGTCTGTCCCACGTAGGGCCTCTCGGCCGGTCTGTCCCACGTAGGGCCTCTCGGCCGGTCTGTCCCACGTAGGGCCTCTCGGCCGGTCTGTCCCACGTAGGGCCTCTCGGCCGGTCTGTCCCACGTAGGGCCTCTCGGCCGGTCTGTCCCACGTAGGGCCTCTCGGCCGGTCTGTCCCACGTAGGGCCTCTCGGCCGGTCTGTCCCACGTAGGGCCTCTCGGCCGGTCTGTCCCACGTAGGGCCTCTCGGCCGGTCTGTCCCACGTAGGGCCTCTCGGCCGGTCTGTCCCACGTAGGGCCTCTCGGCCGGTCTGTCCCACGTAGGGCCTCTCGGCCGGTCTGTCCCACGTAGGGCCTCTCGGCCGGTCTGTCCCACGTAGGGCCTCTCGGCCGGTCTGTCCCACGTAGGGCCTCTCGGCCGGTCTGTCCCACGTAGGGCCTCTCGGCCGGTCTGTCCCACGTAGGGCCTCTCGGCCGGTCTGTCCCACGTAGGGCCTCTCGGCCGGTCTGTCCCACGTAGGGCCTCTCGGCCGGTCTGTCCCACGTAGGGCCTCTCGGCCGGTCTGTCCCACGTAGGGCCTCTCGGCCGGTCTGTCCCACGTAGGGCCTCTCGGCCGGTCTGTCCCACGTAGGGCCTCTCGGCCGGTCTGTCCCACGTAGGGCCTCTCGGCCGGTCTGTCCCACGTAGGGCCTCTCGGCCGGTCTGTCCCACGTAGGGCCTCTCGGCCGGTCTGTCCCACGTAGGGCCTCTCGGCCGGTCTGTCCCACGTAGGGCCTCTCGGCCGGTCTGTCCCACGTAGGGCCTCTCGGCCGGTCTGTCCCACGTAGGGCCTCTCGGCCGGTCTGTCCCACGTAGGGCCTCTCGGCCGGTCTGTCCCACGTAGGGCCTCTCGGCCGGCCTGTCCCACGTAGGGCCTCTCGGCCGGCCTGTCCCACGTAGGGCCTCTCGGCCGGCCTGTCCCACGTAGGGCCTCTCGGCCGGCCTGTCCCACGTAGGGCCTCTCGGCCGGCCTGTCCCACGTAGGGCCTCTCGGCCGGCCTGTCCCACGTAGGGCCTCTCGGCCGGCCTGTCCCACGTAGGGCCTCTCGGCCGGCCTGTCCCACGTAGGGCCTCTCGGCCGGCCTGTCCCACGTAGGGCCTCTCGGCCGGCCTGTCCCACGTAGGGCCTCTCGGCCGGCCTGTCCCACGTAGGGCCTCTCGGCCGGCCTGTCCCACGTAGGGCCTCTCGGCCGGCCTGTCCCACGTAGGGCCTCTCGGCCGGCCTGTCCCACGTAGGGCCTCTCGGCCGGCCTGTCCCACGTAGGGCCTCTCGGCCGGCCTGTCCCACGTAGGGCCTCTCGGCCGGCCTGTCCCACGTAGGGCCTCTCGGCCGGCCTGTCCCACGTAGGGCCTCTCGGCCGGCCTGTCCCACGTAGGGCCTCTCGGCCGGCCTGTCCCACGTAGGGCCTCTCGGCCGGCCTGTCCCACGTAGGGCCTCTCGGCCGGCCTGTCCCACGTAGGGCCTCTCTTTATGGAAAGATAAGTGGGTATTTTAGTTGTTTTTTTAAACAAATGAACGGCTTGTTCTGTATAGAGCAGGTGAGTGTACCATTTTCTTCAGATAGTGAGGTAATGGCATGCTTCTCTGATTCCTCTTGGTTAACATCAACATTGTATGAAGTAAGTTTACGTCATGGCAGCATGCTACTTAATGCACCAGGACATAAACTTATATCATGCGTTGCAACACCTGAGAACAATTAACATTAATCTTTGCTTTTAACCCCCTATAAGCCACTATCTATTTAGATCACGGTATGAATAGGGTTTACAGAGGGCGGGCGCTCTATTCGTGACATTATTGGCCCCCCGCAATGTAATTGCAGCCGGGTGATGAGTTGCTATGGCAACAGCATGCCAGATACTGGTGTCCCGTCTTGCCATTGCCTATGATCGCTATTACAATCAATAAGGCATTGCGTTACGGAAGTCCTACAATGCCTTTTAATAGCGATTATTCGCATTATGATTCAAATCCCCTACAGGAAAATGAAGGGGGAAAAAAATGAAACGTTTAACCCCTTGAGTGGCACGCCCGGAAATTTTCCGGGACAAGCTCCACTGCTCATAGTGACAGCCCGGAAATCTTCCGGGCTATGTATCACTATGGAAGCTGCAGAGCACAATGCCACAAGCTGTGACACTGTGCTCTGCCTGCACAGACCCACAAAGAAGAAAGCAAGGGCTTTGAAAAACCAGCAGAAGATATTGCCGGCATATCGGCAATGTCCTGCTTTGTTTACAGGTTGCCATAGAGACCATCGGCTTGTCAGAAGCAAGCCGATGGTCTCTGTGACAGGGAGAGCTTGGTGCTTGGCTATCAGAGGACAGCTAGGTACCAGCTCTTAAAGCAGAGATCAGAGAAAACCTCCGATCTCTGCTGTGTTAACCCTTTACATGCTGCAGTCTATGTGACTGCAGCATGTAAAGGGCTGTCACTACAGCATGTAAAGGGCTGTCACCATCAGACCCCCGGAATGTGATCAGGGGGTCCTGATGGGTCCCTGTGGAAGTCCCCTAAAGGGACAAAAAAAAAAAAGTTAAAAAATTATTCAATGACATCATTGAATGGGTGTGATTGCTAACACACGTGCGCCTTCAGCCAATCACAGCCATTCAATGATGTCATTGAATAGTGTGATTGGCTCAAGCCACGTGTGTTTTAGCCAATCACAGCCATTCAATGCTGTCATTGAATGGCTGTAACTGGCTGACGGCGTGTGTATTAGCTTTCTGGAAGCGGGGATTTCAAGCCCCGCATTCAGAAAGCAATGCTGCGCCGGGGACGAGGAGCGAGCGACATCCTGCCGGAGCGCGACAGAACGCCGGGGGAGGTGAGTAATGATTTTTTTTTTTTACCCTTTTTTTTTTTGTATTACCGGCGCATAAGACGACCCCCGACTTCAGAGCAGATTTTTCGGGGTTCAAAAGTCGTCTTATACGCCGGTATATACGGTATTTTCTTTTTGCCTCCCAAAAACGCAATAGAAGTGATTAAAAAAGCAGTACCCCAAAATGGTAACCAATATTAACTACATCTTGTCACGCTAACAGCAAGCCCTCACAGAGCTCCAAACATGACAGAAAAAACGTTATGGGACTTTGCAGCGATGTAGAAATGAAATATTGCGGAAAAGTGGAAAAGCTAAAAAAATAAGAATTTGTTATCGTCATAATTGAACTGACTCTCATAAAAAATGTATTATGCCGCATGATTAATGCTGTAAAAGAAACAATGGCAGAATTGACGTGTTTTCTCTCTTTGCTCTCCAAAAAGTTAAGATTTACAAAATATGGTATTTTTTCACTAAACATGGTACTAATAAAAACTACATTTCGCCTTGCAAGTAAAAGAAGCCCTCAAGTCATCAGAGAAATTAAAAAAAATATGAGTTTTGACAAGTGGGCATCCATATGCCCAAAATACGTCATGTCCTTAAGGGGTTAAAGAGAGTGGGGATTGGGTGAATGAGATCCCCCCCTCTCTTGTCACATCCTCTTTCCTCTCCTGTCGGCTGCAGTAGTGGAACCATGTTGGCACATGCGCACTGTGCAAATTCAGAAATGAAAGCTGAAAATTAATGAACGTTGCTTTTTTTTGGGATAGAAAAATAGCACCCAGTTTTTGTCAACTGTTCATGAATTTATGGACGGTTGGCAGCCCTGAATTTGGGTGACTTGACAGGTTTGTTGTAACCGGGCACATTATTCTGCATACCATATGGAATGGACAAGTACATAAAGCGCTTCTTATACATACAGCGCCATAAACTTTAGACAGGAAAGAAATGTTCATTTTGGCAGCTTACCTTATTTGTGGCTGTTTTCTACTTCGGACTTCTTCCATTCAAATACTGTGTAGGTATGTACAATATATGAACAACCTGCAACACTTACATGACGTAATGTCTGTAGTGCTGTGATCCTTTCTACTGTGTCACAGCAATTATATTTATTTATTGTCTAGATATATGTGAGAGGTTTTTAACTTTTCAATATATTTTATTTTAAAAATGTTATTAAACACTTTTTAGTCCCATTAGGGGACTGGAACATGCGATTGCTGACAGAAAACACTGCAATACTTATATATATTACACCTTTTCACTGTTGAGACTTAAAAGGCCTTAATATACACTAGTCCCAGTAGCATTAACTAGGCCTTGGGTTACCATAGTAACCCATAGCCACCCTACAGTTGTGTTGCTGGGGAGGGATGGAGGGATTCCCTCTAACGGCTTAGATGCCACGTTCATCATTGAGTGTGAAATAAGTTAAGCAGCTGGCATCTGATCCCTGAAGGTGGATGTCTGCTATGTAACACATTGGGCACCCTCCGTGCTTGGAGCGGGCTTGGCTCCCAAACATGTACAACCTTTATTATGAAGGGGTTAATGAAATAACCAGCATTTTAGTTGTGTAATTTCCAGAGATGTAATTTCTACCAATATCTATAATAAAGCCCCAATGACCCGTATGTCATCACTACAAGCGCTTCAGTCATTGAGGAATAACGATCACTACTTACACCTACATATTAGTCTATTGTGGACTGACTGCTCCTTATAGAACCGTTTCCTTAGATAAACATGAAATAGATAAGGGTCCTCAATGAATACCATATAGGCCAAATAACTCAGTAGGAAATCGTTACTTGTGTATCGGCCCATTTGAGGAAAATACAGCAATGTCATATTTCTATATTAAAGGGTTTTCTGGTTCGGTGACGTTTTTCATGTTTCCTCTTTCTGTTCTCGGGATAGGTGATACCTGATAGATCGGTGAGGGTCCGACTGCCGGCATCCCCACCAATCACCACAATGGTAGTGCTGAAGTTGGCAGAATTAATTGAGCGTTGGCTGTACATACACACTGCTGCTCCATTTATTGCAGTAGGACTGCTAAAGGTGGCCATTTGAACGTCTTTAAAGCCATTATTCTGATGATCAATGGGAGGGGGTTCCCAGCAGTAGGACCCCCACTGATCGATCGATTTTCAAAAAATGTCACCGAATTGGAAAACCCTTTTAACTTTATTATTTCAAGTCTCAATGGCTATTCAGTGTGTGTGTATACATATATTATTGTTCTGTATATAATAGTCACACCAATATACTACATGTAGAATTAGGCCGCCTGCACACGGCCGTGAAGGGCTTCGCCGCGGAATATTCCACAGCGAAGCCCGTCATGGCGCCCCCCAGAGACCCCATACTTATCAGCGAATCTGGTGTTCTGGGTCCCGCATGACGCTTCGGCGTGACGAGCACGCATCGTCATGTGACACGCCGGCCACGTCACAAGACACGCCCACAGCGTCGCATGACGCGGCCGGCCATGTCATATGACGCGCGGCGGCGATGGGCGGAGAGGCGATTTCACGCTATCTTCCGCTGTGCTACAGCGGAAGATAGTGTGAGCGGAAGGCTTCCATTGACTGCAATGGAAGCCGGCCGCGTGTACACCCGCGGCAAATAGAGCATGCCGCGGGTGAGGACGGGAGATTTCACGGTGCGGAATTCCGCACCATGAGCATTGAGCTATTAGGTTCAATAGAACCTAATAGCTGCGGGCAACGCGGTGGATTTTTGCCGCATATTATGTGGCGGAAATCTGTCCGTGGGAAGGAGGCCTAATCGTCCAAATCCTCCTGGAGCATTAGGGTATATCACATGGGACAAGAATGATTTTCGGTGTGGACTTTGCGCAAGGTGAATCAGCAGCATTTACAATATAAGCCATGGGGATGAGAGTTTAGCAAATCTCCCCCGCAGAGTGCAGACGATCTCCCCGAGGGATACGCTGTGGACTTTATATCCGCAGCAGGTTAACTATGTGCTGCAGATTTCACCTTTTTGAATCCAAAGTGTGAAATCTGCGGCAAGTCCACCCAAAATGCAAGACAAAATCTATAACATTAAACTGTGAATTAAATGACTGCTAATCTTTGTGTGACTTGGTTGCTTACGGCTCCAGGTGACCCCCTCGCTGGCGCTCCTTGAGGCTGACGCTGCGGCCGGCACTGGCTTCCCCGCGGACAGCTGCAGATCACTGGTCCTATCAGGTAATAATCCAGTCCTTAATGTCTGTTCCTTCTGTCCTCCAATCCAACGTATTGGGCCCCTAGTTGGGTCTCCTCTGCGCTCTTTGTCTGCCTGGTCTTTGCTACAGGATAGATCTCCTTGGACTATGACTTTCTGTTGCCTCTTCTTTCTTCTTCATCTGCCACTGTCACCATTTCTCCTCTTCTGGCTTCTCCAGCTGTTCCTGGCAAAATCCAATCCAGTAGGGTTAGCTTCTTGTCAGCAGCAGCAACAGTTCTCATCTGGCTTCAAGATGGCGTCTGACTGACCAACTGCCACTTTTTCTTCTGGAAGCTCCGCCCACTTCAAGCTCCGCCCACTTCACTGCACTACACAGAGGATAACTGTTATGTCTTGTCTCACAAGAGCTAAATTAAAGGGCCCATGTCGCTCCATTACAATATATATATATATATGAATGTAAATGATGATAGTGCAAGGACTGATTATCACTGGTTAAGCTTGTACAATGCATGTATGTTATAAAACAGTATGTTTTATTTCTGGGTTTTCAGTGTTTTTTTCCTTGCATCTCATAAGTTAAAAACTCCCCACAGTGAGATCTCAGCTTTAGGGCTCATTCATACGGGCGCATGCTATTTTGGTCTGTGTGTAATTTGTGCTTTTTTTCACTTGTGCAAAAAAAAGGCCCAACTGATGTCCGCTCTTCTTCACACGGTCTTCTGGCATAAATGCAGTGAATATGCATTTGACAGCCGTAGGATAGTTTTTTTTATGCATCTATAGATTTGAATGTGCAATTTTGGTGTGTAAATATGGAATAAAATAAGACATGCTGAAAAACACCGCACACATGAATACACCAATGCAAATCAATGGTGTTGTAGGTTGTCCGTATTATGTCCATTAAATATATGAGGTTTCAAGCTGGGTTTACACATTCTGGTTAAAAAAACGTAACCGCTGCGCAGTTGTTTGGGGTTTTCAATTGATAGTTAATGACTGTGTGATTTAGTAAATAAATTACTGTAATATCGGGAAGAGGTGGGGCGTTAACCACCGACATGGAGACACATCTCTGAGAGGAGTTCCCAAATTCAATATCCTGGCCTTCTGTTGGCATCCGCTGCCTCTTATCATCCAGTACTTACTGTTGCTGCCCTGGATCAGCCTCGCCCTCGATCTGTGGTGGAGCTTCAAGGACCAGCTGCCCATATCTCGCACTGCGGTCCAATACGGCTTAGCCACATGTCAGCTAAATGACTGTGTATATGTGTATATACATATATATATTATCTATCTATATATAGATGCATATATAGCGATATAGTTAGTTATCTGCGGCAAAAAAAAAAAAATGCATACCGTACGTTTAACTTCTTAGGCCAAGTCGATGATTATTATCATCCAAGCAGTTATTTTCCTGTTACTATAGCAATTATACTCTTGTATATAGGAGACAGTATTCTAGTAGTTATATTATTGTATATAGGAGACAGTATTCTAGTAGTTATATTATTGTATATAGGAGACAATATTCTTGTAGTTATATTCTTTTACATAGGAGACAGCATTATAGTAGTTATATTCCTGTACATAGATGGCAGTGTTCTAGTAATTATATCTTTGTACATAGTAGACCATATTCTAGTAGCTGCATTCTTCTACATAGGGGGCAATATTCTAGTAGTTATATTCTTGTACATAGAGAACAGTATCCTAGTAGTTATATACTTGTACATAGGAGACAGTATTATAGTAGTTATATTCTTGTACATAGGAGACAGTATCCTAGTAGTTATAGTCTTGTGCATAAGAGACAGTATACTAGTAAATATATTCCTGCTAATAGGTGAAAGTATAGTAGTAGTTATATTCTTGTACATAGCGGGCAGTATTATATTAGTTATATTCTTGTATGTAACAGACAGTATTCTAGTAGTTATATTCTTGTACTTAGGAGACAGTATTCTAGTAGTTATATTCTTGTACATAGGGGACAGTATTCTAGTAGTTATATTCTTGTACACAGGGGGGGAACAGTATTCTAGTAGTAATATTCTTGTACATAGGAGACATTAGTAAAGTAGTTATATTTTTGTACATAAGGGGCAGTTCTATAGTAGTTATATTCTTCTACGTAGTTATATTTTAGTAGTTATATTCTTGTACATAGGGGGCAGTATTATATTAGTTATATTCTTGTATGTAACAGACAGTATTCTAGTAGTTATATTACTTTATATAGGGGGCAGTATTCTAGTAATAAAATCTTTGTACATAGTAGTCCGTATTCTAGTACTTATATTCTTGTACATGAGACAGTATTATAGTAGTTGCATTCTTGTACATACGGGGCAGTACTGTAACAGTTATATTCTTGTACATAGGGGACAGTATTATAGTAGTTATATTCCTGTACTTAGTGGGCAGTACTATAGTAGTTAGATTCTTGGGTACTGGTGTATCTTGTCTCCACCACGAAAATGGGTGTAGACCAGGGATTGTGCTGTGGAAGGTATAGGGAACACCTACAGCTGCTGATTGGCTTGGCTCCTGTCTCTGCTGTGCTATGCCTCCTTTTCAGCTTCAAGCGGCTTCACCACTGGGCTCCTTGCAATGCCCCCAGCTGTGACATCATGGGATGGCTTCGCCTGTGTTCAGTGGGAGCAGCATCAGCACCGTAGAGGGGAAGGGGTATGGAGTGGCGTAATAAATACCTTATTTGACAGCAGCACTCCACAATGCCCCTGAAATAAAGGGGGTGCGAGATAACTGACCACTGTATGCAGGCAGTCAGCTGTGAGGTAACCACTGCTTGGTATCTGTCAGCTGTGAGATAACTGGCCACTGTATGCAGGCAGTCAGCTGTGAGGTAACCACTGTATGCAGACTGTCGGCTGTGGGGTAACTGGAGGATGAGGCTGTGATGACCGGAGGAACAGAGATGGTTATTAATGGTTACCGGGACGCTGGTGTTTCCTCAGTGTAACTAGTTAGGTGGTTGTTAGACATCCTTGGAACGCCTCACTACCTCGGTGTAACTAGTGAGGTGGTTGTTAGACATCCTTGGGGCGCCTCACTACCTCGGTGTAACTAGTGAGGTGGTTGTTAGACATCCTTGGGGCGCCTCACTACCTCGGTGTAACTAGTTAGGTGGTTGTTAGACATACTTGGGGCGCCTCACTACCTCGGTGTAACTAGTTAGGTGGTTTATAGACATCCTTGGGGCGCCTCACTACCTCGGTGTAACTAGTTAGGTGGTTGTTAGACATCCTTGGGGCCCCTCACTACCTCAGTGTAACTAGTTAGGTGGTTGTTAGACATCCTTGGGGCGCCTCACTACCTCGGTGTGACTAGTTAGGTGGCTGTTAGACATCCTTGGGGCGCCTCACTACCTGGATGTGTGTTTACATTTATGGGATCGAGGTAATGGAGAGCTGTGGGTACTGCCATGAGGGCTCATATTGTGCCGCTCTCATCCATTTATGGTTGTTTTAGTCAGAAATCAGTACAAATTCCTTGCATCCAGGAAATAGTTTCCTGCAATAGGGCAAGACTCCAGTGAGCCTCTCATATTGGAAGTAGGCCCGGCTCAATAAAGAAGGATCCCGGTACGGCTTATATGTGCATGAGTTAAAGGGACCCGGCTGTGAAGGGGTTAATAAGTTAATTTCAGCTGTTTATGATCCTGAGGTAGTTAAATTGCTAATCACATAGATGAGGGCAGAGTTGCCGGTCATTTTGATACCCCCCCTTTTTTCAATTTGAGGTTGTCCCCTTTAAGGGTGATACCACAGAAGGAGTCTATCTCCTCTCAGTGATTTATCATCTATCTTACCCCAAGCAGTCTTCTCTGAATGCTGAGGCGCTCCTGAGCTGCTGGCATTAAGATATGCATCATGTGACTACATTGGCTTTGATATGGCACTTCGGTCATGTGATGCAGTATTCGGATAACTTCTTATTGGTTGGGGTTTTAATCCTTTGGTTTCCGGTTTGGCGTTACCGATGGGATCTAAGGCATCCTACTATTATTTAGGACTATCCTTATTTTTAGAGTAGGTGGAAGGAAGGAATCTCCGGATGTTGGTGTAATACACTACTTAGATGATTGTTGTTTATGGGGCATCAGGGTAATGAGGGGTGCACAAGTTTTAGAGGGCATGTGGTCAGGATGGAGGATTTTGGGGGTGCTGCTGGCGAACGGAAAAAATCCCATGGCCATGTACTCGGTTGGAATTTTTAGGTATTCAATTGATAGCATTGTGATGGTTGTTCTAATTGCCAATGTCAGGGGTGTATAGTTTATGGGTTTAATTAGTCAGACATTACGTATGAAGGACGATTACATGGAGGGAGTTGCAGCCATTAGCAGGTCGGTTCTGTTTGGCTTCACAGGTGATTATTATTGGTCCAGGTATTCCCGCAAGTTATGTGTGGTGATGTGCGACTGGAAGGCCCATACATCGCATGCGCAGATATCAAGGGAGCTAAAGCAGGATCTAGTGGTATGGTTGGTATCTGTGACTTTAATGGTCAGTCAGCTTGGTGATGGGAGTTTGTGGAAGCGGAGGAGTTATCATTAGTGGATAATGGTTATGGAGTGATTGTTGGTAAGAGCCGGTCGGCAGGAGTTAGTTCGTATACTAATCAGATTATGTCTAACATATAACCTCTTATTGAGGGTTAGAGATGGTCAGTGTGAGATTAATGCGGCTGCTATTTCATAGTCTTGTTTGCTGATGCAGCAATTCAGGGAAGAAGAGTCCAACATTTAGGATGCAGCTCATATAGCTCAGTTTGGAAGGTATTGTTGGGTATGGCTTTCTTTCAAAGATGGTATAATGTGGTACCTATTAATTCTGTTTTTCAGGTAGAGCGATTGATCAGGGGCTGTAGGGCAGTAGCGTATGCCGCTGATCAGGGGCTGCAAGGCAGTAGTGTATGCCACTGATCAGGGGCTGTAAGGCAGTAGTGTACGCCGCTGATCAGGGGCTGTAAGGCAGTAGTGTACGCGCTGATCAGGGGCTGTAAGGCAGAAGTGTACGCCCCTGATCAGCGGCTGTAAGGCAGTAGTGTACGCGGCTGATCAGGGGCTGTAAGGCAGGGCAGTAGTGTACGCCGCTGATCAGGGGCTGTAAGGCAGTAGTGTACGCCGCTGATCAGGGGCTGTAAGGCAGTAGTGTACGCCGCTGATCAGGGGCTGTAAGGCAGTAGTGTACGCCGCTGATCAGGGGCTGTAAGGCAGTAGTGTACGCCGCTGATCAGGGGCTGTAAGGCAGTAGTGTACGCCGCTGATCAGGGGTTGTAAGGCAGTAGTGTACGCCGCTGATCAGGGGCTGTAAGGCAGACATTACGTATGAAGGACGATTACATGGAGGGAGTTGCAGCCATTAGCAGGTCGGTTCTGTTTGGCTTCACAGGTGATTATTATTGGTCCAGGTATTCCCGCAAGTTATGTGTGGTGATGTGCGACTGGAAGGCCCATACATCGCATGCGCAGATATCAAGGGAGCTAAAGCAGGATCTAGTGGTATGGTTGGTATCTGTGACTTTAATGGTCAGTCAGCTTGGTGATGGGAGTTTGTGGAAGCGGAGGAGTTATCATTAGTGGATAATGGTTATGGAGTGATTGTTGGTAAGAGCCGGTCGGCAGGAGTTAGTTCGTATACTAATCAGATTATGTCTAACATATAACCTCTTATTGAGGGTTAGAGATGGTCAGTGTGAGATTAATGCGGCTGCTATTTCATAGTCTTGTTTGCTGATGCAGCAATTCAGGGAAGAAGAGTCCAACATTTAGGATGCAGCTCATATAGCTCAGTTTGGAAGGTATTGTTGGGTATGGCTTTCTTTCAAAGATGGTATAATGTGGTACCTATTAATTCTGTTTTTCAGGTAGAGCGATTGATCAGGGGCTGTAGGGCAGTAGCGTATGCCGCTGATCAGGGGCTGCAAGGCAGTAGTGTACGCCACTGATCAGGGGCTGTAAGGCAGTAGTGTACGCCGCTGATCAGGGGCTGTAAGGCAGTAGTGTACGCGCTGATCAGGGGCTGTAAGGCAGAAGTGTACGCCCCTGATCAGCGGCTGTAAGGCAGTAGTGTACGCGGCTGATCAGGGGCTGTAAGGCAGGGCAGTAGTGTACGCCGCTGATCAGGGGCTGTAAGGCAGTAGTGTACGCCGCTGATCAGGGGCTGTAAGGCAGTAGTGTACGCCGCTGATCAGGGGCTGTAAGGCAGTAGTGTACGCGCTGATCAGGGGCTGTAAGGCAGAAGTGTACGCCCCTGATCAGCGGCTGTAAGGCAGTAGTGTACGCGGCTGATCAGGGGCTGTAAGGCAGGGCAGTAGTGTACGCCGCTGATCAGGGGCTGTAAGGCAGTAGTGTACGCCGCTGATCAGGGGCTGTAAGGCAGTAGTGTACGCCGCTGATCAGGGGCTGTAAGGCAGTAGTGTACGCCGCTGATCAGGGGCTGTAAGGCAGTAGTGTACGCCGCTGATCAGGGGCTGTAAGGCAGTAGTGTACGCCGCTGATCAGGGGCTGTAAGGCAGTAGTGTACGCCGCTGATCAGGGGCTGTAAGGCAGTAGTGTACGCCGCTGATCAGGGGTTGTAAGGCAGTAGTGTACGCCGCTGATCAGGGGCTGTAAGGCAGACATTACGTATGAAGGACGATTACATGGAGGGAGTTGCAGCCATTAGCAGGTCGGTTCTGTTTGGCTTCACAGGTGATTATTATTGGTCCAGGTATTCCCGCAAGTTATGTGTGGTGATGTGCGACTGGAAGGCCCATACATCGCATGCGCAGATATCAAGGGAGCTAAAGCAGGATCTAGTGGTATGGTTGGTATCTGTGACTTTAATGGTCAGTCAGCTTGGTGATGGGAGTTTGTGGAAGCGGAGGAGTTATCATTAGTGGATAATGGTTATGGAGTGATTGTTGGTAAGAGCCGGTCGGCAGGAGTTAGTTCGTATACTAATCAGATTATGTCTAACATATAACCTCTTATTGAGGGTTAGAGATGGTCAGTGTGAGATTAATGCGGCTGCTATTTCATAGTCTTGTTTGCTGATGCAGCAATTCAGGGAAGAAGAGTCCAACATTTAGGATGCAGCTCATATAGCTCAGTTTGGAAGGTATTGTTGGGTATGGCTTTCTTTCAAAGATGGTATAATGTGGTACCTATTAATTCTGTTTTTCAGGTAGAGCGATTGATCAGGGGCTGTAGGGCAGTAGCGTATGCCGCTGATCAGGGGCTGCAAGGCAGTAGTGTACGCCACTGATCAGGGGCTGTAAGGCAGTAGTGTACGCCGCTGATCAGGGGCTGTAAGGCAGTAGTGTACGCGCTGATCAGGGGCTGTAAGGCAGAAGTGTACGCCCCTGATCAGCGGCTGTAAGGCAGTAGTGTACGCGGCTGATCAGGGGCTGTAAGGCAGGGCAGTAGTGTACGCCGCTGATCAGGGGCTGTAAGGCAGTAGTGTACGCCGCTGATCAGGGGCTGTAAGGCAGTAGTGTACGCCGCTGATCAGGGGCTGTAAGGCAGTAGTGTACGCCGCTGATCAGGGGCTGTAAGGCAGTAGTGTACGCCGCTGATCAGGGGCTGTAAGGCAGTAGTGTACGCCGCTGATCAGGGGCTGTAAGGCAGTAGTGTACGCCGCTGATCAGGGGCTGTAAGGCAGTAGTGTACGCCGCTGATCAGGGGCTGTAAGGCAGTAGTGTACGCCGCTGATCAGGGGCTGTAAGGCAGTAGTGTACGCCGCTGATCAGGGGCTGTAAGGCAGGGCAGTAGTGTACGCCGCTGATCAGGGGCTGTAAGGCAGTAGTGTACGCCGCTGATCAGGGGCTGTAAGGCAGGGCAGTAGTGTATGCCGCTGATCAGGGGCTGTAAGGCAGTAGTGTACGCCGCTGATCAGGGGCTGTAAGGCAGTAGTGTATGCCGCTGATCAACGCTCTGCTATCACATTTAGCTTACTAGGGAAGTTGGTAAAAGTTGCAGTTAATAAAAATAAAAAAAAAACTCAATGTAAATAGTGTCCACGCAGCTATACATGGCAAAAGTAAGATCTTATGGAGCAATTAGTAGAAGACCCTGTATTGTTTTCGGGAAGACGGGGATGATGGAGAATCATTATCTTTTAATCTTTAGCTTTTAATGTATAATGGTGCTTAAAAACTGTTTACAGGTGCGGTTTTATTGAAGAAAAAGGTAGACAGATGGGGTTCATCTCGGTGTAAGTTGTACATGTGCCTGAATAATATGGTGTACTAATTCTTCTTTCATTCTAGGAATTAAGAAAAGTATTGTGTGGATTGTTGGACACTCCTTTGTGTACTGGGCTTGGAGAAGGGCGGCGGATCACTGCTATTCCGAAAATTTGGGATTGTACAGATCACAGTTTGCGGTAATAGATGTATGAGGTGGAGTGGATTAATGGCTGAACTGATCTATAAAGAGTCACATGGGCTTAGAAAGTCACGTGGGCCCTGTCCAGATGTTTTAATTTTACACTTAGGGGGTTAATGACATAGAAGAGAACACATTGATGTGGCATGGGACATTGAAAGGGAGATGTGGAGCATTGAAACTAGGTTCCGGATACAGTGATAGTTTTTTTTTTTCCAGATTTTGTACCTCGATTATTATGGTCATTGCCGAGGTCTGTATATAGCGAGAGAATTTGGAGAAGGGTAACCCGATGGTAGAGAGCTCATGCCAGGAGTGGATTTTTTTTCTTTTATATATACTGATTTGGAAGGTTTTGGTCTAGGCTTCCATAGGAATGATCTAGTATACTTGTCAGAGATTGAGTTGGATATTTTTAACATGGATTTGTGTAGATGACTGAGGAGGCTGCGGGTGTTGAGGGGGCCATGTCATTAGTGGATGCCATGGCCTGGTGGGGGATTGTCGCCCGCATTAGGCGGGTGGGCAGGTAAACTTGGGGAGAGTTTGGTGGTGGTAAACTCGTGTCTGTAAGACAGAGTTTACATGAACTGTTATGGTTATTGATTCGTTAATAAACTTGGGTCTGTAAAACAGAGTTTACAGCAAGTAACTCTCCCTTCCTCCCCCCCCCCCCCCCCCCCTGCTCCCCGCTGCGACTCACCTGTCAGCTGCGGCGGCTCCCGAATCTTCAGGGACGAGCAGGGAGATACTCGGCTAAAGCACATTACTCGAGCGAGTAGTGCTTTAGCGAGTATACTCGCTCATCCCTAGTTAGCATACATCACACAAAATATTAGATGCCACAGTGGGAAAGTGCAAGGACTGTGTGTATGGCGTAATAACCAGATCACAGTAACCAGTAAACAATATGAAGTAATATGAAGAAAGTTAAGGCTGGGTTCACACAGGGCGGATTTGTTGCAGTTTTGATGAGCTTTTACCGTAGCAGTTTTGCCGCAGAAGAACTGCTTCTGCGTCAAAACCGCTTCAAAGGTTAATTTTGGCTCACGGATTTTCTCGCGGAAAAATCCGCAAGCGTTTTTTTCTGCAGCGTTTTTGCTTTTTGCCGCGGATTTTGCTGCGTCCATAGAGGTCAATGGACAAAAAAGCGCTGCGGAAAAGACAGAAGAATGGACGTGCTGCATCTTTGAAAACCACACCGCAGTTGCATTTCCGCACTGCGGCTGTGCGGAAAAAATCCATCCTGTGAGAACAGCTTTTTGCCAAAACTCATTTGTGCTGCATTGCACTACAAACGCAGCGGTTTTGCCGCAGTGTGGATATGCAACGGCAATCCGCGGTAAAACCACAGCAAATCTGCCCTATGTGAACCCAGCCTAATACTTAAAGGGGATCCCCTTACTGCTGGACTTCCTAGCTTAAAAGTGGATCTTTCATGACTTCTATGCTTACCCTATCTCAGGTCAGTATAGGAAAGAGTGGGAGATCCTGAACTCGGGGAAATCTAGAGTTCTATGGTTTTGTTCAATTTTTTTCTAAGCCATTGCTTAAATGCTGGCAGGACTTGTATAGAGAGCCTGTGAGTGCTGCTTTCCCTGCCCACACACAGTGATTGATTGCTCTTCTTGTATAAGGCCCCATTTACAGGCAACGATTATCACTAAATATTTGATCAAACAATGTCTTTTGAGGGATAACTGTTGTGTGTAAATGATACCATTGTTTGCTTTTCTGCCGAACAATGATTTTTAGTTGAGCTTAAAATCCATCGTTCGCCGGATAGCTGATAGCAGGGACTGCACGCTGTGATTCTCCCTGGGACCACTGTTAACATTGTGTTCAGCTGCAGTGCTGCAGGAAAACATAGGGGCTGTATGCAGAGAACAGACCACCTGTTGTTCTCTATATACAGCTCAGGGAGGCTCATTTACATGCAAACGAAGGTAATAAGTGCCCATTAGCAGCTTATGTAAAATGATCGCTTAAAACTGTCAATCATCCTATCTTTTGAATGAATTTTGAGCGATCATATTTGCGTGTAAATGGGTCTTAAGTCTGTATATAGCCATTTCTGTCAGTCACCCTGCATGGGCAGTTGAAGTAGAACTCTCAACCTCTCATTGAGTCTTGACAGTATCTCAAAATTGTTTTACATAAAAATACTGAATCCGATCATAAACTGTAAATCTCTATAAGCTCAGCCTTTCCCCCTCTGTCTTATTCTGCCCTTATATTTAAAGCCCTTCCCTGAAAAACATTTCAGGGGTGATGGCAGCAGGATCCTCCACCGCAGCTGTCATGTGTGACAGCTGCGGTAGGGAATCCTTTATTCTCCGCAGGGATTCAGAATTCCCCTGCTGCATCTGTCACAGCAGCAGATGTGTTCTGCATCTGCGTGGGACAAGGCAGCGGCAGAGGTAAATTTTTTTTTTTTTACACTAATATTTTTGTTTTTCAGGGAAGGGCTTATATGTAAAGCCCTTCCCTGAAAAACATTTCAGGGGTGCCGGTAGACTATTGTTTTCAATGGAGCCGCCGGCAGCAACCGCGGCTCCATTGAAATCAAGTCAGGCAGCTACTGAGCATCGATCACCCTGAAAAATGCTCGGGTCTCTCATTGACTTCAATGGTGTTCGTTACTCGAAACGAGCTCTTGAGCGTTACAAAAAGCTCGGTTTGAGTAACGAGCACCCGAGCATTTTGGTGCTCGCTCATCTCTAATCGTATCCATGAGGGGAGATGAAATTGCATAACTAAAGTCCCCTGGTTTGTCCCACAATAGGATCTTTATCTGCGGACCTTACCCCGGCTTCGGAACATGCGCCCATCAGCAAAATAGCAGACACATGTGCAAAAGTCGAGGATTGCCCAGAAAATGAAAAAGCTTCCTGTTCCTGGCTACCGAAGGTAGCTGAGAGCTTGGAGATGTCACGGGGGCTGCAGTAAATGGTCCCTGGTCAATGGATAATGGCGATCACATAAAAATATTTTAAAAAGTTGAAGTTTCATCTTCCCTCACCAATGCGATCGGTGAGAGAAAATGAAACTTTTTACCGGAGGCCCGCATATTTGAACCCCAACGTAATCCTTCTCCATGGACCTTCCTGGCTTCTGCGCATGCGACCGCCAGCAAAATGCCAGACACATTCGCTAGAGCCAGGGAGCCCGGGAAATTTAAAATCTCCTTGCTCCCGGCAATCAAAGGTCATCGAGAGCCTGGAGCAGTGACCAGGGGCCTCGTTGAGCGGTCCCCGGTCACCTGATAAAAAAGGAAGCGATCTACCTCAGGCCAGTCTTATACGACTGGATAGAAATTTCCGACTCCACATGCGTCTGATTTGCGGTAATACGCGGATGAATCAAATCAATGGATTACGCAATTCTCCACAGACTAGAGGGTCGGAATTACGTAATCCACTCGCAGAAAACAGAACGCTGCATGTTCTATTTTATCACGGATATCCGTGACATAGAGTCCATTGTGCTCCATGGTCACGTATAAACCCACAACTCATACGCAGTTATATTATGTACGGGCTGCGGGTACCCGTGTCATTCCTAAGCGACAGCGCAGGAAATACAAACAAAAAATGGTGTATTACACATGGCTGCCTGTGTAAGTATGCAGTTATGCGCAGTACATTACACGGCCATATGTAGCGCCACAGCCAGGCACACAGCTGGGATCCGCTGCGGGCCTTCACAAGCGGATTCTACATACAGCCGTGTGAGCCTGGCGTTATTCAGACCGCTACCAGTAATACGTAATTTACAAGAAGCCCTGGCAACTCTCACCTTCCTGCAGTTCCAGGAGCAGCTTGTTCAGCGCCTTCTGTGTGAGACCGCCGCACCTCACCAAGATTACAAAGCCTCACAGACCACCACTTTCTACACCCCATCCCTGCCGCTGAGGTCAAGAAATACCCCCCAAAAAAGCATGGGAGGAGGAGGGATACCTCATGTTTAAATGCCCCATGTGCCCATCCCCAGCAGCCTCTGTAATTACCCTTGTCTTCGGACACGCCACACAGTTTACATTATTACTTTTGTCTAAGATTTTACAATGGCGCCATCTGCTGGCTAGAGCCAGTACTGCGATGTGTGACATGCTGGAGAGGCCCCCCGACAACAGAGCAGCCAGTAATATACAGTAAGAATACCCTGCCGGACATCTTCTGACATCGAAGCTGTACAGGCTTCAATCAGAATGTCTTCAGATGTCAGACAGTGGGTTGGAAAGCGTTAAGCATCTTTAATTCTACAGCTTCAAAATGTTCAATAAAAAATTAAATTTGAAAAAAAATCTGATCTTGATATTTTTTCACTGTTTGGGTTAGTGTGCTAAGCAGCCCTGGTGTTTCTCTACTCTACCTTGGATTTCAGGTAGGAGGATATATGGCACCAATTTTAGCCTTTGTGTTGTAGATGTCCAGTCTGTCATCTAGTGGTCCCGACACGATAAGGAAATCTATGCATAGACTCTGCATCTCCTACTATCAACCTCTCCCGATTATTTGTGAGACTCATACTCCACCACAGGAGGATTTTTTTCAACCTCTGAGGCAAATCATTTATTTGGCCTAGTTTAAATCTAACTTTAAAGTTAAAAGATTCAAGCCTAAGCAATTCAATCTGCGGCCCAGAACTTGAGCCATAAAGTCCAGAGGGAGGTTCCCGACACTGCTGCGGTGCGGGCCAATAATCTTGCTGTATCCGCTTCGCAGATAAATTTTCCTGCCTAGCCTATCTCCTGCACAATGTCTAATTCTTCTGGCGAAGAGACAAAAGACTGCTGCAATGTAGTTGCTTGGCAGATTCGCTGGTGGCCCTACCGAACCAGGTAAAGACAAAAACAGGTTGTAGTGCCGAACCCTCTGCCCCAAAGGAAACTTTGGCTAGGGATTCAAAATTTTTGGCTCCTGCCTCCCTAAAGAACGAGGCATCAGCCATAGGCACTACTGGTAAAGACGAAATGATACAAGATATCTAAATGCTTTTGTTTGGTGAAGTGTTTGCTGGGAAGGTTTCATTCCCTAGCTAAAAGGTCCTCAAATTCTGTATGGGAAGGGAAGACCTTTGGGCGTCTGAAGGTAAAGGTTTTCTCAGATGAAGTATGTGTCAGACCCTTCAGGTGAAGGTTCACTTTCACTGCAAGTAGTAGGCTACCAACCAGAGAGGAGAGTTTAGAGACCTGTTCCTCATTCAAGTCCAAATCCAAGTGAGACTCAGATAGTTCGGCTTTAACGCGATGGCGATGTAGGGGTGCTTGAAGATTGCTTTGAACTAGTAGGCCTAACCTACTTCCAGGACCTACCACCGGAAAGGTACGCATGGGGAAATAGTCATTGTTTGTTATACACTGTGGCAGTAGACAGTGCGGTCCAGCCTGTGTATAATAGCATTGGACGTCAGAATTGATGGCAGCGTTTGAAGGGTTAACAAACCCCGATGAGCAGCACTGCTTCTCAAGGCTATTGTGGGCGGGTATCGGCTGTAAAAAATAGCTGACACCTGCATGGTATAGAGCGGGATCGACCCGTGATCACCCTCCATTACACACCTTGAACCTCCAGGATGTAACTATATGCCCTGCAGTGGTATGGGGTTAATGGTTATAGCGCACATTCTGATGCATGGAATGCATTAGTTACATCATCCTGCAATACTAAAGAGGAGCGGTTGTGTATAGAGTGTACTTCATTTGTGAATTTACAATGAAGGCCTATATACTGGACACAAATATGAATCCTTCCACACAAGAGAGAAGAACCCAACAACAAAGCAGGACTGATAGAAGAAATGAATGACAAGTCATGTAATGAGATATCAAATACATTGTCTCAGGTCTTTAGAATGTTATGTACAGAATATACAGACGGGGGGGGGGGGGGGGCACAGTTATTCAGGATGTGTGTATGGGGGCGCTGAAGAGTCAGTTCCACTCATTGCGATACTGTTCTTGTCACTGAGGGCTCTGGTCACGGTGCTGGCAAGGGAATGCAGAACTTTTCTGGACAACCTCATTCTACCGTCGGTCGGATCACGGCCAAATTATTTCACTGGTTAGATAAGGAACAGACCGTTATCATTTCACACTGTTACCTGCAAGGAAACAAAAACCGGGCAGGACATGATTTGTATTCGCTCTACTTATAGTAAATCTCCATGGTCAAACTATTGTATGTAATCACATGAAGAACCCTAAAAGAGAAGGTATATGTTTGCCTAAACTTGTGTGATCCCAGCGGGGTCTACATTCACTTTATGTAGATTTACTTCTCGAAGTTTGAGAATGGTCCAAGGCTGGACAGAAGCTTCACCTGAGGCTGAGATTCCTCACTGACAGATTAATAAACAGGGGTCATATTTGAGGGCGGCATTCATCTTCTTAGTCTACAGTCACATTTGCATTGGGGATTCCATTTTCCTTCTCTGTTTATGCAAGCTGAAAAAGGGAATCCTCTGGACAAATGGTTCAATGACCGAATGAACCCCATTGACTATAATATGGGTTCTGCTTGGCTCTTGCAGACATTTCATGTTGGATCTGCGCTGGAACTGAGCGGGATGATTAAACACAATGATAAGTGAACGAGCTCACAATGACTGTTAGTCCTGCTGAATCTCATTCTGTTATTGGCTTTTGTTTAAACCCAACAATTATCTTCACTTTCGCTCATTTGAACCATTTTTTGATGGATATCGTAATAAGGCAGCATTACTCAGAGCATCGTACTATTCCTGGCAGCCCTACTGAGTACTGCAGCATTGTCGCATTCACGTCAATGGGACGGCTAGAGATAGTCGAGCTCTTGTGTCACGGTTTTCTATTGTAAACAGAAGTGTGAACCAACACTTGGCATTATTGGAGCGTGTCTGCACTTGGGTTGTGTAGGATGATCTTGGATCACGTGTACCGTCATTACATATATTACAAGGAGCAGACTGGCTGTATGTTTATTACTAAATCTATAGCCTATATATGATTCTATCTATCGCTCTCTATCTATCTATCTATCTCGCGCTCTCGTCTACCTATCGTGAGCTGCTGGGATTTCCTGGCAAAGTTTCCATTTGAGTTAATACTACTGATATGAGCAGAGATCCCAATGATAAACTCTTTCCCACACAGTTTACATATTACTAACTAGAGGTATAAATGTGAGGTTCTTGGCGCACATTTTATTCCAATTGTGCGAGCCCATCTGCCCCGTCACGGCGACCTCATTCAGATGGGTCCCTACACTAAGACTAGATTTGTAGAAGAGGAGATACTCAGATGTGGCATGTGTCACTTCTCCATGTGGCTCATGTCATCCTCTGTCAGAGCACAGAATCACATTGTCCTCTATATGCATCAATATGATGCAGAACCTTCTAATAACTGATCTAGTTTGCAGTTGTTACACTGCACACATTGTATCTATACACTTCTAGGTGGCTTTTATTCTACATTATGTGCTTCATTCCAGCAGGAGCCTTGCTGTATGCTACCTTATATAATAACACATGGACAGATAATACTGATGTGAGTGACTATACAGGTAAAGTATCACACTGCTATGGTAAAGCATTCCCCGGGAATATATAACTAGCTGCTAGATAACCCGTCACTAGAGCTCTAACCTGTTATCCTCATCTATGATCAGGAGCATCTTTACACTGTGCGCCCCCTGCAGGGCAGAACCAGAGATCAGCGCTCAGGATTCTGTAGGGTCACAGTGATGATATAAGCAGGTCAGAGCGCATGTAGTGATCAGTTATGTATCTGCTATATAAATGTTACTTACATATAACCAGAGAATCCCTATAAAGCCGACCAATTACACTGGAGATCTCCTGTTCTACATATACAGTGTCAGTATAGGGACCCATCTCCATAAGGGGCCCTGGAGGGCCCGATGGGAAGAGAAATGTCATTTACATCCTGCTCTGCTTATTTAGTGACAATACTGAGTGTAATTGGAAGGCTTTGTCCATTGCAGCTTGTCCTGTATTCTGCTTCTTCTGTACGGTCAGTCACATCAGGGTCAGAACTTATCACATAATACAGTCACATAAACATTAACAGGATACAATAAGAAGCTTATACTGAAGATACTACTATTATCTCAAGCAATTAACAATACATTATACTTTATTATATATACTGTGTACATATATACAATGACATTAACATAACATTAATTACATTGAAGAGCATCACATATACACATATTCATATAATATCCATACAGGCATAAATATACACATTACCAATGCAAACAATATATACATTAAATATATAACATGAATACATTTGTGGGCACCAATCATATATACAGATATTGATGTGCTAATGCAATACACAGAAACATTAACAGGATATAGAAACATATCACATATGTATTACAGAATTATTAGTACATGGATGTGTATGCATATATAGATACTCACAGTCTTCAGATGTGAAGGCAGCCTAACTCATGGGAGAGATGCTTTTGTTACCATTATACTCTATACATATATTATATGACAGAAATAATAGTACACAGATGTATATGCATATATAGGTACATATACACTTTTATATACTCACAGTCTTCTGGCTCCCTAAGGATATAACATAAATACATGCGTGGGCATCAATCATATATACAGATATTGATGTGCTAATGCACGGAAACATTACCAGGATATAGAAACATATCACATATATATTACAGAATTAATAGTACACGGATGTATATGCATGTATAGATACAGTTACACTTATATATACTCACAGTCTTCAGATGTGAAGGCAGCCTAACCCATGGGAGAGATACTTTTGTTATATATTATATACATGGACATCAGTATATCCAAACTTTATATAAAAATAAACAGGCATAACACCAAAAAGTAAAGTACAAATATTATACGTATAAACACTGTGTGCACGTTATGTGTAGATTGTGTATAAATATATCTAAAACATATGGACATTTATAATATGTACAGACATTGCAATATTAATAATACATACACAAACACTATATACAAGAATATGTTATGTACATTGCATATGATATTACCAACATGAATATAAATTACATATGTGGACATTGCAGAATATATATACACCATTATATACATGCAGACAAATGAGTATTCAAAACAGGTTGTAATGCTAATGATTAACATATGTTTACGCCTTAAGGTGTAGGTTACAGACGTGCTACTATTCAGACGTGTGATTTCAAAGACACAAAAAGAATGAAACTACTAGCAGACATGTATGTGATAATGCCTCATGTCCACGGACACGCACGGTTTCAAAGTGTGGAATCCCGCAGTGGTTTCCACCCGTGCCCAAAGCCATGAGGCCTAAAAAACATTTTCTTACTTGTCCGAAGCCAGTGTGGGTCTTTTCTGTCCGCGGCCAGATCTTCTTTCTTCTGCACTGCGGGTGCGCTGTGCTTTTTTTCTAACATTTAAATCTCCTGTTTTCCCGCGGATCTGCTGCACATCCACAGTGTCCGCTTCAATGGAAGCCGTCAGTGCTGGATCCACAGAAAAATGGAGCATGCTGTGATTTTTTTTTTCCTGCATGTACGATTTGCATGCCAGGAAAAATTGACATCCACATGGTTTTAGTTATTTTGTAGTGCTAATGCATCCCTATGGGTGGCTTGATTTGCGGATCTCTCGCATGGGTGCCTCATGAGAACGAGGTGTGGGGATACATAGAAAAACATTGCACATACAAGCATATAATATTAAACACGTTAACTATTTAGCTGCTGCTTATGCTAGCAGGGTGCTATATCTTGCCCAGGCTAGGAGACTTAATACATGTGTCCCCTTATTCATTTTAACTATTTAGCTGCTGCTTATACTAGCAGGGTGCTATATCTTGCCCAGTCTAGGAGACTTAATACATATGTCCCCTTATTCATTTTAACTATTTAGCTGCTGCTTATAATAGCAGGGTTGTATATCTTGCCCAGGCTAGGATACTTAATACATGTGTCCCCTTATTCAGATGAAGTATTTAGCTGCTGCTTATACTAGCAGGGTGCTATATCTTGCCCAGTCTAGGAGACTTAATACATATGTCCCCTAATTTATTTTAACTATTTAGCTGCTGCTTATACTAGCAGGCTGCTATATAATAAATATATGCTTTGTATTATGCTTTCAGGGACTTATATTATGTGGGGATCTTTTTAATGTAATGTGTTTTTATGATTTGTGTATTTCTGTGTTTTTCACATTATTATACTTACCTGGCTTCCCATTGATCCCTATTATGAACTCATCTTGTCCTTTGGCTTCGGTCATGTTCTCTTGGCATCACTTGCTTTCAGCTCTATATCAACAAAATAATTTGATATTTGTGACTGATAGGCTGTGATTGCTGTGATATATCTATACGAGAGGCCACATTGACACGTAACCATAGAAAGCAAGAGAAGACCTCTATATCCTCAGAGATAAAGACCCAAAATAGGACTTACAAGTGAGGAGCCTGCGGGCAGCAAATGCCCTCCATAGGGAATAAGTGCTCGTTCACCTGGGCGTATTCGCACAACATAAAACCCACACAAATTTTGCATGCATAATCCTCAGTAAATAGAACCCATTGATCTCAATTTCATGCAATCTGCGATCGCGTGAAAAATCTGCAACATGACCTTTCCTGGTGTCATTTGTGCACCGCAAGAGCCTATTGAAATCAATCCACTCAACATTTGTGTGCGCAAACATGTGGCAAATACATGCCAAAGCCGGCAAAATAAGCGGGCATCAGTGCATTCCAGTCACACAAAATGCTGCGTATTTCTGTGGCTGAAATGCCCTTACGCCCGTGTGAATGAGCCCCAAACACAGGACAACTATAGATCTTCTACTCGAGCTTCCAGTATAGATCTCCATCACATGTCTACTAGTACTGAATGGAGAGAAGAACATCACCCACCAATAACTGACTGCACACAACTGACAACTTTCAATTTGATGACCAGCAATCCTATTGGTGGTCGTCTCCTGACGTTACTATGGCAACATAAACAATTTATAAGGAAATACCTCTATGTCATGAGACAGCATGTACATTTACTATCTATATAGGATTGCTATTATGACGCCTATTTTCCATAAAGAATAAAACTATCAGGTAATTGGTAGTTTTGAGTTCAAGTAAAATATATTAATAAATCTATATTTTATATATGATACTGCATTTCATGTAACGCTACAGCACAGTGCACCTCCTCCCCCTCCATGCGGACTCTATAACCCAGTTCCCATCTACTTACTGTATTGTTGGATGAAGAAGCGATGTATCATTTCCTCTGGTCTCAGATGTGCCTCCACCTCTTCAGAGTCAGTGCTGTTGTTCAGGTGGCAGAGAGAGTGATGTCATACCACTTATGGCAGATGTCTTGGTTACGATGAGGTCACAACACTGGAGTTCTGTAAGTGCTTAAAGAGGTATTCCAGTAATATAAAGTTACTCATAGGATAGGGCATAACTAAAGTTACAATCAAAATTATCCCCCCCCCCTGCAAATTAGGCTTGTCAGATTTAAGAACTTACGGCTGTTTGTAAAACTCAATCAAATAAAAGCAATTTAAATAAATCTACACAACTGATATAAAAGTGGTTTCTCCAAGTTGAAGATAGAATGCCACTTTTAAAACCTCCTGCAGTCTGAGAAGTATTCAGCCCCTTCATGACGAGCGTCTTTGGGGCTTATTCAGACGACCGTATATCGGATAGGTATTCATGAGAGGGGGCAGGGCGGGGCGGGGACAGAGCTAAGTTTCGAGACCTAGCTCTGCCCTGCCTCGCCCCTCCCTTTGCAAATAGTGCCGAGGGGTGGAGAGGGCGTGGGAGCTCGGTGCACTACTCCCATCTCTTCCAGCCTCCTCCCCCTGCAGAGAGGGACACCGTATATTGGCCGGGCGTGAATACCTGGCCAATATACGGTCGTCTGAGTAAGCCCTTAGGCTGTATTTACACCAGCGGTAATAATCCGGGGGTTCTGTGTTGTTGCGCCGCGCACAGAACCTGCGTGTTTAAAGAACCAATTATTTTCAGTGGATTCGCTCTCATCCAGCAATGTTTCGCTCGTACCAATACAGTGAAAGTGAAAAATCACAGTTTGTCTTATTTTTGGGTGATTTTGTCTGCAAGGATCACCCAGTATTCTGTAGAGGAGACAAAAATACTGCATTACACTCATCTGCAAATGCAGTTCTCATGAGTTTGATGTGTTTTTCCATTTTAACTATTGAAGGCATGAGCAATTGTTTTCATGAGTGACAAACACGTTCAGCGATGCAAATCGCACGTTTTTAAAGGGGAAGCGCATTGCAGAAGCCTGTAAATCTGCGGTTTACGAGTGCGATATAGGTCTGAGTTATCACACTTGCCTGTGTACATATAACCTCATGCCCCATTTACATGAAACAACTGTCGGCTAAACGATCTGCGCGAACATGTGACGTCACCGCTGGTTGTTCGCGCTCGTGCAGAACGTTTAGACAGGCAGATCATCGCATTCTGTGAGAAGCACGGAGCGGGGGGGTTAGTCGCAGCGAGAAGTAAGCAAACAGCAATGATTATTATGCTGGTTGAAACGAAAAGTAAACTAATAGCGCACGATGGCTGCGCATTTACACGCAAGGATTACGGCGCAATTTCTTTTGTTTGAACTAATTTAGAATGGAGCATTAGTACTTAGTAGGGCAGCGTCTGGCTTCCAGCTGTGTCTCTAGGGGCGTTCAGCGCCTCGTTATCTTTCTGTATCCCTTTCCTTGTCTATAAAAAGTAATAATCTCTTCTCTTAGGCCCAATGCCCATGGACGGACTTTTGCTGCGGAATTCGCAGTCAGACGCCCGCCGCGAAATCCGCAGCAATGTCCGTCCATTGACATGCAATGTTAAAAGATTCTTCCCTGCCCACTGGCGGAAATTAACTGTGATTTTCCGTTTGCGGGGGTGAGTCGCAGCAGGTTCTATTTAGTGCAGAAAAACGCACAGACAGTTTCCATTGCAGTCAATGGAAGCTGACCGGCCGTCAGCACTTTCGCAGTAGTATCGCAGGAATCCGTGTTAGAGCCCAGCGCTGGCGCGTTACGCCCTGCCCCAGCCGAAACACTCGTAGCGGATCCGGATAGGCGAGTATAGAGTCTCTGGGGGTCACCAGGTCTGATTCCGCTGTGAGATTTTGCAGTCGGATTCCGACCCGGCCGCGGGCAGGAGGACTTACAGGGGTTTTCCAGGGAAATACTATTGAAGATCTTTCCTCGGGATATCAATAGTTGATCGGCTGGGGTCTGTTAATGGGTGTCTCTCGTCTACCCATCTCACACCTACCGCCTCCCACCTACCTGTCTCGCATCTATAGTCTATGCTTATTTAACCCCTTCAGTTCTGTGTAAATGTCTCTTCTCAGAGTCAGTGCTGACATTTTCACTACAGGATACGGTTTACTAGTAGATACATGACTATAAATGTGCTTTCAGGCCAGTTGTCACCTTTCTGTTCAGCGGCTCACTGTAAATAGATGTTTCTCATATTCTATTATATACACACAATTTTACAATCTCCTGTAATTGATGCTTATGTCTTCCGTTCCGAAGCAAGTGTGTGCATAGAGCTGTATAAAAATGAGAAATCAGTACGGTATGTAATCTTTAATCCTTAAAAGGAAGCTGTCACTAGGTTCATGCCACCCAAACCCACGGGCAGCATGAACCCAGGACAGAGATGCCCATTTGGCATGTGTCTTGTTTTATTCTGAACCGCTGCTGCGCTACAGAAAGAAATCTACTTAGAAGTTTGACGCAACACTCAAGTGAGGGGGCCGAGCCGCAGCGGGCGCTCCTTGCCGGTAGTATCCAGCCTTGGCAGATCTTCTCCTTGCTTGTGTATATTGAGTATTATTTTTGTATACCATGTGTGTTATCGGTGGGGAAACTCATTTAATATATTCTGTAAGGGAAAGGAGTATAGATTGTATATTCTCTAAATGTTGTTGGGCTAATTATGCATCTGTCAGACCCGTCTTACATATTTAATCTTCCCTCTCAAATGCTCTTGTTTTATTTCTAGTTGCATAAAAAGAAATCCTGCAGATCATGAATAGAACCATCTCAAAGCCAAGAGAAACCCAGAGAGAAAACAGTCCTGTAACCGGTAATACATGTATAATATTAAAGTGCAGTGCTAAATGGAAGCCAATTAAAGTCTAGTGAAGTAGAATACTTCACAAAGATCTGTTACCGGGTCGGAGGGAGAAGGGGGTATATAACCTGCAGTTGTTCTCTGCCGTCCCTCTGATCCATTGGTTCTGGGTACTGTTTTTGGTTGTCTAAGGTGGCTGATATAACCTGCTATACCTGCTCTTTGATTGGCCAGCACTGATCACATGAGCAACACTGGTCAATCAGAGAGCAGTGCACAGTATACATTAGATAGTTAGAAAACTGCAACAGCCATCTTGGGCGCCTGAAAAATGTGACCTGGAATTCGTGAATCGGATAGATGGCAGAGAAGAACAACTGCAAGTAATATACCCTCCTTCAGTCCAGGGTAGAAGTTTGGTCCTGAAACCAGAGGGTTGCTATAAAGCACTAATCTCAGGATTGTCTTGGCACCTATCCACAAAATAGGTGCCGAAAGTCTGATTGGTGAGGGTCTCGCCACCGAAACCAGCACTGATGCCAAGAACAGGGTCGCCGTATCCGCCTCTCCTGGTGCATGAATGAAGGTGCGGATGACTGTTTGCTTCTGCTCAATTCCTTTCAATCGGGCTGCCGGAGAAAGCTCAGGACAAGCACTTAAGCAGGACCACAGAATGTAATGGACTGGCATTGTACATGCTCAGCCGCCACACTAGTCAAGCTGCTCCTCACTGCGGGGTTTGAAGTGAGCAGCAGAGAGGGACACGGGATTGGCGTTTTTGGGATCGGTGGGTGTCCCAGTGGTGAGATTCGCGCTGCTGATCAGACTTTATCAACTGTTCTGTGGATAGGTGGTCGGTCCGTTCTGGAAATACCCATTTACAACTAAAAAAACAAGTCCTCCTAGCCAATGTTATATTCCAGTACCGGCCTGTGGAAGTGGTTTTATCCTTCCACTTAGTAGACATTGCTGAGTAGTTTGTAAACCCGATCACTAAACTGAATCATAAACTAATGCTTAATTTTCTAGAATTTTTTTTCAGCTCTATGCTGAATTAGGGGAAAAAAGCTATTCATACTTTGATCTGTTGCTCTTAAGAAGCTAGTGGTACACTTGATGGATGAACTGTACTTTTCCCGCAATATCATGGTAGAAATTGTTACCATTTCTGCTTCGTTTTCTAGACACTGTCCAAGCGCCGTTGTCCAAGAGAACCAGATTTGTTGGACCTGGAGGATATCATTTTAAAAAAACCTTCAAGCTGAAACAGGTGAGTGACACAGCTTCACCCCTTTGTGTATTATGGCTTGGTGGGTCTGAGGTACTTAGAGGAGGGACCGTTGTCTGAGATTGTCCATCCATTAGGCCGCCATATGATTACCATGTATTACGTGTGTTCTGTATGCCCGTATGAAAGGTGGTAACTCGCAGGCAATTAATCGCATTGCCTTACGCAGTTCCTCTCAAATTAGCGTATCGGAATTGTGTAATACATGAGCGCAAAACAGAACGCAGCATGTTGTATTTTTGCCACATATATGCACATGATAGAGCCAATACGTGTATATATATATATATATATATATATGGGCTTGTATATACACATACCCATATGCAATTACATTGGGGTGAGCGCCCCCTAAGGTAGATTGGTCAGTTTTAAATGTGTTAGTGGTAACCCTTACTAGGCTGTAAAGAAAGGGTGAGTCAGGGTGATGATGGGGAATGTATGTCTGCTTAACAATTGTGTTTTATTAATGGTGTCATGTCTGAGCTGAGGTAGCTGAGCTCTGAGGTGACTGGGCGCTGCTCTGAGGTGACTGAGCTCTGAGGTGACTGAGCGCTGCGCTGAGGTAACTGAGCTCTGAGGTGACTGAGCGCTGCGCTGAGGTAACTGAGCGCTGCAGGAGACTGTTCTGAGGTAACTGTCCACTGTCAGCTCTGAGGTAACTACTGCTTGGTATCTGTCAGCTGCGAGATAACTGACCGCTGTATGCAGACTGTCGGCTGTGGGGTAACCGGAGGATGAGGCTGTGATGACCGGAGGAACAGAGATGGTTAATAATGGTTACTGGGAGGTTGGTGTTTCCTCAGTGTAACTAGTTAGGTGGTTGTTAGACATCCTTGGGGTGCCTCACCACCTGGATGTAACTAGTTAGGTGGTTGTTAGACATCCTTGGGGTGCCTCACTACCTTGGTGTAACTAGTTAGGTGGTTGTTAGACATCCTTGGGGTGCCTCACTACCTGGATGTAACTAGTTAGGTGGTTGTTAGACATCCTTGGGGTGCCTCACCACCTGGATGTAACTAGTTAGGTGGTTGTTAGACATCCTTGGGGCACCTCATTACCTCGGTGTAACTAGATAGGTGGTTGTTAGACATCCTTAGGGCGCCTCACTACCTCGCTCTAACTAGTTAGCTGGTTGTTAGACATCCTTGGGGCGCCTCACTACCTCGGTGTAACTAGTTAGGTGGTGGTTAGACATCCTTGGGGCCCCTCACTACCTCGGTGTAACTAGTTAGGTGGTGGTTAGACATCCTTGGGGCACCTCACTACCTTGGTGTAACTGGTCAGGTGGTTGTTAGACATCCTTGGGGCGCCTCACTACCTCGGTGTAACTAGTTAGGTGGTTGTTAGACATCCTTGGGGCACCTCACTAACTCGGTGTAACTAGTTAGGTGGTGGTTAGACATCCTTGGGGCACCTCATTACCTCGCTGTAACTAGTTGATGAGGTCACTGTCATGTGATCAGGGGCGGAGCATGTAACTCACCGACAGACGGGTGGTCGTTAGTATTTTGATTGTTTTTTCAATCAACATATGTAATGCCTAATAAATTAACCCATACAAGGGAAAGCATTGGTTTTACTAGTCGCGCTATGGTCTTGAAGGGGTCCAGCTCGAAAAAGGCCTTATTGATCAGAACTTACCGTGCATTCACAAGGTTAAAGGGAAAAATCTATTTCTACATCTTACAAAATCAAATGTGGATTCTGGAGTAAAAGCCTGAACGTGTTACACATAATTTACGTTGTTTACTACCTGCCTTCTCCTGATTAATGGTATTTGTCTTCCATTCACTCTAGGCAACCCTGTGTCAGCAGTAGTTACCTGTAATCTTTTTGTCGTACCAGCACTAAGAAAGATGCAGGGAATCCTGGATCCAAGACCTACAATCATCAAAGCCAGGGTATTTATACCGCCCATGTTATATGGAGAGCGGAATTCGTATCTGCCGTTCCATCGCTATTTATTGCAGTCACCCCTATTAGGAAATGTTATACACCTCTAAAACAGTGTGTGTTTCATGTCCAAGTGTCTAGTGAGGCGGCTCTATACACGTACAAAGGGTCTTTATTTTGAGAATTTACCATATAAAGCAGTTATATGACTTTACATCAACATGAATGTCTCTGTATATGAAGACACAAAATAGCTGCTCAATTTCCATTACTTTGCCGCTGTTTGAAAACTTATATTGTTTTTGCTTTATAAGTAAATGTTAAAGTGACCCTCCAGTTTTCTGGACAAAATTCTGCAATGGAGCCGGAGGAGGAACGTGGGTGTGTATATTATCTGCAGTTGTTCTTCTCTGCCGTCTTTCCAATTTGCAGTTCCAGGTCCTCTTTTCGGGCATTCAAGATGGCCGATTCAGTCTTCAATCTAGCTAATCTCTACAGTGTATTGGTAGTCTTAGACTAACGATGCATTATACCTGTTCGCTGACTTGCCAATGGACAATCAGAGAGCAGTGCATTAGGTAGTTAGAAAATAGCTGTAGCCATCTTGGACAGGTGGAGCCACGGCCTGAAACTGGCAGATTGGGAGGCGTGGCATAGAAGAACAAGTGCAGGTAATTTACCCTCCACTTCGTTAGGTACAAGGACAGAATTTTGAAGGTTTACTTTAAGAGGGATTTTCAACGATGGGATGTTTCAACGGTGGGGGTATGACTGCTGGGACCCCCAGTGTTCAGTGTTCCTGAGACTGGGGGACCTGCGTCCCGCTTATTTCACAGTTCAGCATACATCGTCTCGCTTCTGCAGGGAAGCAGGGAATAGAGCTGCTGGTCACACAGAACAGGCTGATTCCTCTCAACGGTGCAGGCAGATAGCCGAGTGCTGTGCTGTGTTTGCCTGTATGTCTGACCTATTGAAATGAATGGAGTAGTGCCACTCCATTCATTTCAACGGGGCAGACAGAAATAGCCGAGTGCTGTGCTCGACTATTATTGTCTGCTTCATTCATTTCAAAGGGGCAAACAGCCAAGCACAGCAATCGGACGATCCCACTGATCTATCAGTTTTCACTGGATGGGTGAAAACTGGAAAAAATGTCCCATCGCCCGGAATACCGCTTTAAGGAAAAACTCCAGGTAAATGTGTATGTGATTAAGGCCGATTTCACATCGGAGTCGGAGGTTCAGTCGCAGATTCGGCTCAAAGTACTGGAAGAAAAAGTGCTGCATGCAGAGCTTTTTCTTTCATCTAAAGTTAGGCAGCCGAGTGGAAAACAGACGGACCTCATTATAATCAATGGGGTCTGTCTGGTGCTTGTGGTGCTGTCCAGAGAATGAGCCATTTGGTTGCAGAGATTCCCCTTTCCTGCTCCCCGAACAGAGCACAAAAGTGGAACCATGGCTGCAGATATAAAACCACCCTAACTTTACACTATACGGTCTTTGTGTTCCCCAATTTCACTACTACAATATGTTGCTAACAATTGGAGGATGTTATGTTAAAGGGGTTGTACTGTTTTAAAAAAAAAAACATTTTCGTGTACCCTATTAGGGAATTATGAGTTAACCCTTTCCAATCAACTGTCTGACAGCTTCCGACATTCTGATTAAAGCCTGAAGACGTCCGACAGGGTATTTTTACTGTATATTGTCGGCTGCTCCGTCATCAGAGCCTCTTAGGTACACCACATACTGCAGTGCTGGTTTTAGCCAGCAGGTGGCGCTCTTGTATAATGACAGAAAGAAAAAGCCTCATAGGAATCCAAAATTAGATTAGAAGAGGGCATTGAGGGTCCCTGTCTCCTGAGGAGTGGAGAGCAGTTAGAAAGAATGTCTCCTGATCTGGAGGACTTGACCTGCCCTGCATTACACAGACCTCTTACTCATTTTAATGGGCTGTGTGTAATGCTCAATTTCACCATGGCTTATTTTTGTGCTTGAAGAAACTAGTAATTTAATTGGTATGCAAGCAGAACACCAGCTCCACTTGTACGGAGTTACATCCTGTATTATTCTCCAGAGCTGCATTCCCAATTCTTCAGGTTTCATTGCCAAAATACCCTATGATTTATTACTGGATGTATGTCTGGATATATATTGGCATATTTGGGAAATGTGATTTTCACATCAGGCACTGAATAGTTTCACTGCATCATAGGAGTGCAATGGGGACCAGCAGAATTATGGGCACAGCTCTTGATTATAATGCAGACTGTAAGTCATGATCAGTACAAGATAAGTAATGCTATATATTTACAAAGTCCTCTTTAGACCATTCCTTTTTGTTAGAAGGGACCCTCATTAAAAATAAGCTAATCCCAGTTTGTCCAACTGCTGGACCCCAAGCAAACCACTGGAATCTATGAGGGAAAAGACAGCAAGGGGAACTTCTACACTTGTCCATTGCTATCAGTGGCATGTCTGTGTAATACATAGATGTGTCTGTTTTTTCAGATGCTCCTAGCTGCCGCTCTTCACTCTCGTAGATGGTATTTAAAGTTGGACAGATGATTGAAATACAACAAGAAAAATAGGTGAATATGACTGAATATAGGAGAACATTTTCTTTTCTGTCTTGCAGTTATCTTGTGATGTAAAGTTGGATCCTCGCCCAGAGTACCATCGCTGCATACTTAGGTGGCATCACCAAGAGCCACTGCCTTGGGCACAAAGTACAGGTCTCTATTGACTACATATAACTGGACACTTCTATCAGTTAGGTTGTACTGGATATTTTAATAACATTGCCATCAACTTGATAATATAACTAGCAGATATCACACAGTCAGAAAGTGCCATGGCGGGGTGCCCACCCCTACAGCTTCTAACAAAAAATAACTGCATAACCGGTAATGGAAGCCACCATTTTCTTTTCTTAGGGTAGCTTTTCACAGGATGACTTTCGGGTATGTAAGCGTTCGAAAGCCATTCCAACAACTAAGACTTCTGTACTTTCACACAGGAGCGATAGTCGTTCAGTTAATGGAGGCGAAGCGCGCTGGAGATCTCTTCCGGCTGTCAACCTCCGTTTACTGTGAACAAACAGTTGTTCAATGAGAACTCACTAGTTGCTTTGTTACACTTAGCCAAAACAAAATGATCAATGAGCAATTTCTCGCTCAATCGAATCCTGCGTTATTGCACAGAAAAACTATCAGTCAAAATTGCTAGTTCGAACGATTTTTCAGCCAATAGTTGGCACAGGTGAAGCCACCCTTAGGCTCCTTTTAGACTTGTAAAGGTTGATTTCTATTAGCCCTGCAAGGAAGAAGAGGGATTTGATTGGAAATATGCTGGTGGATGACTCGCTATAAAGCAAAAAGAATTTATCATATCAGTCATGGAAGAAGTAAAAAAAAAACTGACCAAATGGTGGCAAGAACCATTTTTAGGAAAGGTTCCTATAGCTTGCTTGTATGGTAAAGCGTTAACAGTCGATGTGGCAAAACATTGCAAAAAGAACAGGCGTGGTGCATAATATGGTGTAAAAATACATTGGGATGAAATGGAAATCCGCTGGCTCTATTCTATATTGTATCATCAGGAGATCTGAAAATCCTTTAGCTGGAAACCTGACCTTGATTGCCAAACAGACATTACTCAACCCGTCACCACAATAGATGACCACTAAGGGTCCCACTACCTACATCAAGAAAGTCAGAGGAGTCAACTTGAATTATACACAGTATATTGTACCTTACATTGTTTTAGTTTTTACTTTATGTTCCTAAGGACCAAAAAAATGGATGCCAGGTTTGGAAAATCTTTTTATAGTTCCCATAAATATCATAGAATCGTGGATTTGGAAGGGACCTCCATGGTCATCCGGTCCAACTCCTTGCTCAATGCAGGATCACTAAATCATACCAGACAGATGTCTGTCCAGCCTCTGTTTGAAGACTTCCATTGAAGTAGAACTCAACACCTCCCGTGGTAACCTGTTCCACCCATTGATCACCCTGACTGTCGAATATCTAATTTGTGTCTCCTCCCTTTCACTTTCATCCCATTGCTTCTAGTCTTTCCTTGTGCAGATGAGAATAGGGCTGATCTCTCTGCACTGTGACAACCCATCAGATATTTGTAGACCGCTATTAAGTCTCCTCTCAGCCTTCACTTTTGCAAGCTAAACATTCCCAGATGCTTTAACCGTACCTAACAGGACATGGTTTGCAGACCGCTCACTATCCTGGTAGCTCTTCTCTGAACTTAATCCAGTTTGTCTATTTTTTTTTAAATTGGGGTGCCCAGAACTGGACACAGTATTCCAGCTGAGGTCTGACTAAGGAAGAGTAGAGGGAGATAATTACCTCATATGATCTAGACTCTATGCTTCTCTTAATACATCACAGAATTGTGTTTTTCATTTTTGCTGCTACGTCACAGTGTTGACTCATGTTCAGTCTGTGATCTATTAGTATAGTCAACTACTTCCTCCAGACCCTAAAGACGAATAACCCATCACACTAGAAGGTTAATCATTAGCCACTAGGTAGAGTAAGCTGATTAATGAACCAGTCTTTACATTACGTCGACTGATCCAGACACCAAGAACTCCCATATAGGAAATGTCCATTGTCATCTTGTCTTACGAGGAGTGTGCTAACGTCTATGTCTTCTCCACGCAGGTAATCAGATGAGCAGTCGCCTGATGAGTATGCGCAGTGCCAATGGACTGTTGATGCTACCTCCAAAGACAGAGCAGTATGTGGAACTTCACAAGGGAGAGGTGGTGGATGTCATGGTCATCGGAAGGCTATGATGACAAAAGCAAGAGAGAAGCATTGATGCATGTCCACATATCATTGACTGTATCCTGTAATATGCAACGGCACAGCTAGTTTTTATGATTTGGATAAAGTTGATCAGTGTAGTCAACATCTTGAACTAAATTTCAAAAACTGACTTTGAGGAGAAAAACTGAAAAAAAAATCTCCCCCCCCCCCCCCAAAAAACCTTATAAAAAAAAACTCTTATAAAACCTTATTCTGATTATATCAAGGCAACTTTTCCTTCATTGCAATTGCTTTGTGTGTTAAAATGCTAGGTCTAATAGCAGTAGCTTTTAGTAGACAGCAGTAGATGCCTGCAAAAGTTGTGTTTCTCTCATCCTTAAAGTACAAATACTTAAGCTCTTAACCAAGGCTGTCTGCTTACTTTATACTAGCTTAGATGACACTGCTGTTTCCCTTATCAGTATGCTTCATAACCGCTTCACAAGAGAGCTCTGCTTGTTCTTTATCTTGTATAACGTGTTGATGTGCCAAGTGGTTGCATCTGGATCCAGACTCCCATCTTCTTAACAAGGAGGAGAGACGTCCTGGCAATCACTCCGCTCAGTACTATTGGGCAGTAACTGAATACCTTTTCTTTGAAAAAAAAATTGCTTCCTTAAGTGCTGACAGCCTTTTTAACCAATACATTTAAGAAATGTACAGAAAAAAAAATCAAAAACTGATCTTGTACAGATTACAGTGTACCAGCATTCATGTGGAGAAAAAGCAAAGAAAATACTGAAGAACTCTGTACCATAACATTTTCTGTAATGATATTGAAACAAGATGAATTAAATCCTTGACCATTATTTAAAAAATAAATAAATAAAATCTGTTCTTCTTTTGTCCTATGTTTCCTGACTTCAAAAAAGTGTAGTAGAGAATGTACAGCGCTGCTCCATCTCCGCAGTGATGAGTTTCTTTTTACTTTTATTGCTTTACTTTTTCTGTTGTTTTCGCCGAGTACTTTTTGACGAACTTTTATAAAGTTTCCTCGTAACGATGGAAGTAAAGTTATTCAGTTTGTTGTTGCCAAATCCTATGACCAACGATATAGTTAGAAAAAACACATGGATGCCATTGTATGCTGGTTTTGAAGATACAAAAATACAGTCAGGATCTAGATGATACATTGTTTTGTTTTCTATGGAGGATGCGCCTTTTATTATTAGGAGGATGTGGGTTGGTCCAATCATATTCTGTGGTAGTGTATATGCATAATTCTTGGATTCTGCTCTTGACTTATAATTTTATTGTTTTTAGTACTGTACCAAAAAAAATGTATCCAGATGTATCCCATAAAGACATATATACTTTTGGTGTATGTTGGTAGGTAAAAGTAAAGTCCCCTGGTGCAAGCACAGAGTCATGACTGACTCCTAGGGCCACGTCACGTCATGACATTTTCTTGGCAGACCATTTTTGCCGTGTGGTTTGCCATTGCCTTCCCCAATGTTCGTACCCATACACATTAAACTTAAGTTGATGAAAATGGACAATATCAAGCAAAATCCTCATTCATAAGGTTAAATTTAACAATCAACAATTGTTTCATCTGACAAATCGCATACACTCATCTAGTCAGATAGTTGACTGCACTGTGGTGTAAGCTGGGTGCTAGAATAGGAGTTCCATCTGATATATGTAAGTAAGAACTCTGCATTATATGGTGCCATACACGTGACCGATGTCTTCTCCTTCGTGCAATTCAGCTAATCCTTTGTGATGATATTTGATTACCAGTAACAATTGTTTGAAAAGGGTCCAAATATGTGAGTGGAATGAAATGTTACTGACTTAGGATTGCCTGTCTAATGAAACCCTCACATCTACAATTGTATGTTGGAGTACAGAGCTCTTTCTTAGACATACAGACCTTGTCTGGAAATCTTTGTCCAAGGGTGAGGCAAAAGATTCGAAGAATCATGCACAAAAGCTCATTAGTCTGTCGCCAAGTGTCATTGAACTAGTATGGCCAGTTTGAACAACTGTGGCAGCCAACACGGACTTACAAACGTATGGCTACATCTGTGAAACAATCATTCACTAGATGAAAATTTAACGACTGATCAACCACCTTCTATACGTCTTTGTACATGAGCTGACAATCTGGCATGAACGATCACATGAACACCCTTTTGCCTGACTTTTGACCTATGTAAAGCTGTACCTGATCCACCATTTAATAAGCAAACATTTGTTCAGCAGCTGGTCGCAACTTTCATGCAGCTGAACAAAATCATCGCCAGCTGCAAACCTCATGATGTTGATAGGGATAAAATCCATGTTACGTTAATATGTTGTGGGGCTCCAAATCAGAGCTGGTTACGCCGGCCACCATGAGAAAGCAATAGACACAGGCATCACGGTCGTGTCTTAGAGCAATCTGAGTTTATTGTGTACTTTGTCTTTCTTATACAAAAAATAGTAGGCGTATCAGAGGTTGAACTGCTTTACAGAGGTCGACCTGTTTTACTGGTACATAATTTTGTCTTCTCTATAAACAATGCTTTATTTGTTTGTATGTAGACATCGTGTCTGGTACCCTGATTATCATCACACTCTACATTCTAATCACATGCCCTACCTAGACAGCAGCAAGAAACAAAGCATTCCATACAACCTTTTGATCAGTGTAACGAGATAAACAAGATCTTGGAGACATGATGGACACTTAAGATTACACCTCTACATAATGTAATTAAGTACTAGCCTAAATGTACAAGCATTTTAGCAGAGCTTTTTATAGGAAAGCAGAATAGAGTGTACAATTTAGGCCTACAGCCTCCGGAAACGTATATTACAGATGGATGAAATGTATACATATATAAGTTTTCATGTTCATAACCCTCACAGTCCCCCATTTTGAAACAGTCCATCTTGAAAAGAGCCTTTGTAGTGGTACTATCAGGAGTGCTAAGCCACCCCTGCCGGTCTTTCTATCCTCTTCGCCGGATCCCCACTGTTGTTGCTCTTTTACGTATGACTGTTTTAACGATATCGTAGAGGGAGCGATTCCAGATAATTTGCTTGTCTCCGTATCCCACAGAATGTCCATAAATTGCAAACACTCAAAAGAATGAACAAAAGAAACAGTATTAGTAAAGGGTGAAACATAAAATCCATCATCTTTCCTGCAATAGGTGACCATTCAGTAAAAATATCATACCAGTTATACTCTGTGTCTACCTGGATCTTAGTACCTAGGCTGACTAGCTTATCTCCTACCCATACATTTTTCTAATTCCATAAGGGAGAGGTTAGTAACATCCAAATGTTTTTGAAGGTGTTCAGTGTCTTTCATTAGTCTTACAATTCTACCTAAGGATACAGTCAGAGTTGACATAGGGATAGCATCTGGGTACCAGTAGTACCTTTAATGTTGCTTCAGCATCTGGCAAAAAGGTGTAAGCTTCTGTAAACCAATGTATCACCGATATGTTCTGTATACATTCAGATAATGGAGTGGTGAGATTATACATACTGGTGGTTCCAGTTCGGTTGGCAACAAAGAATATATATTGGGGGCCAACTTCCATCAGCATATAGAAGAAGCAGGTAACACCGTCCAATCACATATGCTGATTGAAGGCTGCTGGAAACATGGCTCATATGCGGCTGTACTCCGTCCGCATGCTAGGCCATCCAGTGTTTCTTCACAGTTCTCTATACCATGGGTTTTATTTTCACTATAAATCATCATACCTGTGAACTTGGGCAACCAATATTGTAAAGCATATAGAGGCGGTCCGAACACCACAGGTAGTACTACAAACTTACACATCAGACTTGTGTCCTTCACATCATAAAAAGTCATTTCTCCAGTGCAATATTCATCAGAGCATTCTACACTATCAGCCCGGGGCCGTATCCAGGATGCTACTGGAATTACATTCTTGAAAATATTTCTCCACAATTTTTCATTATTTGTCATCACATCTGACTGCTTTGTCCCTCTCGTGAATCATATATACATATTGCAGGCTACATTGTGTATAGTTCATGAATTTACTCATATTTACAAACAAATCCTTTTAAACCGCAAAACCAGATTAAAAAGCGTTAATACATCCTTATCATATCCTAATGCAAGACATCGGGGGAGGAACAAGGAAAGCATGCATTGTGCCTGAACATTTATCAATCTAGAAACATCCTGTCCCACCCCAGCCATTTTATTCTTCATCACCTCTCAATCTATAGAGTTTAGAACCCCTACACCTGTACCAATTCCCCCTAATAGGGTATCATACCATTTTCGTTTTCCTCTGGTGCAGGGTTTCATTGCCTGAAGAGAAATATTATAATGCAATATGGTTTTCTGGCTCTTTGTGGATGATAAGGGGTGTCAAATGCCTGGGAGTTACCCAGGGCAGACATGAAGTGTTGCATTATTTCACCTGTGAAATGTGTACCTCTATCTGACTCGATTACCTCTGGTACCCCGTATCTGCAGATTACCTTATTCATGAGCTTCTTTTCGGTTACCTGCTCATTTACTTTTGTAACAGGGTACGCCTCCAACCTGAAAAACATCAACAACAAGCACATATTCATACTTCCCAACACGTGGGAGCTGAATGTCGTCAATTTGCAATCCCTGAAATGGGTAGAGTGGTCCTGGCAAGTGCCTTTGTGGTCAATTTACTTCTACCCTGTTGCTTACGGCATAGCTCATGCAAAACTGGACAAATGATGTAGCAGCTACAAAGAACCCAGGGGGCAACCCTTTCTCTCTCAAGCGTAGGTAACATAGCTGCCTTCGATAGGTGAGTCTTTCCATGGATCAGCTGGGCCATCATGGGGTACAGGGATCGTGGTAGGCAAGTTACTGACTGTTTGCCATACGCCACCCTGTTCTACTGCTCTCATATTAGTCCATTTATCTTTTTCTTCTTTGCTGGCTTGTGACTGTAATGTCTTTAGTACATCAATGTTCAAATTTTTATCAAAGTCCAAATCATAGTCTCTGACTTGTGCGGTCAGTATCTTCTTTTCTTCTTTCTTCCACGGCTTGAGGGCCGCTGTCTGCGCTGAAGTCTGCTAGGGCATTGCCTTTTGCTTCTGCACTGTTGGCTTTAGTATGAGTTTTCACCTTCAGGATTGCTACTTTGTCTGGTAGGAGTAGGGCTTTCATAAGGTTCTGTACTGCTACACCATTCTCAATGGGTTGTCCTACAGAAGTTTAAAAATGTCTGGCCTTCCATATTGGGCCGTAACCATGATCTATGCCGAATACATACCAGGAGTCAGTGTAAATGGTTACCTTCTGTCACTCTACACGCCTCAGTGAGGGCCTTCAGTTCCGCTTCTTGTGCTGAGACATGCGGAGGCATTCTGCTTTTAGAGATCTTGTTGTGTGAACACTGCATATCTGGTGTGGAGTTGTCAATCACCCTGGTACCATCTATAAAATACAACTCAAAATATGTATTAACAAGGGGTTTCAATAACTCTTTAAAACGTAAACTTTCTTGTTGCATCAATGCTAGACAATCATGCTGATATTCTATTCCAAATAGATCACGTTCTTATTTGCAAAAATTTTTAAAAATAGCTGATCTGTAATACATAGATCACCTATGCATCCCCCTCCCCCATTTGATCACCTATGCCTCCCCCTCCCCCATTTGATCACCTATGCCTCCCCCTCCCCCATTTGAAACAGGATACTCGATTGGAAGAAGAGTAGCCGGGTTCACCATTGAAAAGAAATATTAAAGGGGAGGCATGAGCAAAGCACATTGCAACCTTATTTGACGAGCTAGAGACAGGTGTTTAGGTTGTACTTGAGTGAGTATACTCTGGATGTCATGAGGGGTGAGAACCACTAGGGGGTAGTCCAGGACCAACTCAGAAGATTTGTCAACCATTGCTTGTACTGCTGCCACCGCACAGACACAGGAGGGGGCTCCTCGGGCTACCGGATCCAATCTCATAGAGTAATACCCAAGTGACCGTGGACGTCCTCCATGTTTTTGCGTCAATACTGCTGTCGCATGAAAGGCCAGGGACGGCAGTATGAGACAAGTCCCAAAAAGGTGCGAAGCTTTGGCAGCAGAAGAAGATACAGAAATGGCTTGAACTGCAGCCCTGCGTCGTTCTGTGAGATGTCTGCCTTCTTGAGCTAGACAACAACCTTTTGTTTACAAAGCTGTAATTTTTCCTTTTTAAGCCTTGCAGCCATTTTCTGCTAAAAAAAAAAAAATTTTAGAAGAGAAATAGATGCAGATTGACATGTTTCAGATCCTCAGCACAAAGCTGGAAAGTCATTAACATATTGCAACAGCACAGTCCCCTCAGGCGGAGTCCAAGCCTGCAGGACAGTTACATAAATGCCCTTTTGTCTGAAAAAGGGCCGGAGATTCAGACTGTCTCCACTCTGGCTTATTATCTATGACCTTAGGGATTTCAATAGACCTTCTACAAAGGCCATACTAAGTACATGTTTACCCATCTCTTCTATGCCCCTATATCCCAGATCTGACAAACGTTGTTGAAGGGGGGGCATAGAATTGTTTTACACTTTCTTCCTTCTCTTTGTGTGATATTAGAAAGAGACAAGGAGGATTCTCTCAATTTTTTTTTCTTTTTTCCCCAATGTTTCAGACAAATTAAAAATATTTTACCACTTCTCAATTCTCTATGTTTAATTTTATCCCAATCTGTGCCACAATAGTCTTTCACATAATTTTAGAATATCGTTCCCACTGCCTTCCCTGTTTTACATATACTTCTATATCACCCTCCGCTCCCTTCATCTCTTTCTTGTCCTCATGCTTCCACTCACTAGCCTAGGATCTAGTGAGCATAGGCATAACCGGTTTGTGCCGAGGAGCTCCGCAAGCAGGGCAGCTCTCTCTCCAATCCGGGTTCTGTTGTCCACAATGCCAGCAGGTCCATCCCTCCAGTCCAATGTTTGACCTTGGAGTGGATGACTTGGCATAGGGTGGGGAGGAGACGGTTGGAATTGAGATGAAGGAGGGGGTGAAGATGGAAGAGGGAACTAACCCGACAATGAGAGAACATCTTTGAATTCTTTTCTCATTTCATTTTCAGCTACTGAACAGTATATATATATATATATATATATATATATATATATATATATATATATAATACAACATACTTCCTGTGTAGCCAAATATAACCAATTCTTAATTCAGATTTCTTTGCAAAGACAAGTAGGTCTTCTAAAGCCCAGTACTCCCCACCCTTTGAAATTTATCTTATCTTCTATAGAACACAGAAACTTGTCCAGACAGATAGCAAAGCTGTATAACAGGTTCCACTGCCTGTGACCATCTTCTATTGTGTGTAACTAACCTGGGCTGTCTATTTAAGATTAACCCAGAATGTAATACACTTGCCCCCACCTTACAAAACTGCAAATTCACACTCACTAAGGGGGTTTTTATTCATTCCTATACGGACTGATAATATGTGAAGTAGAAATTGGGATTGTATTTACTGTACACCAGACTTCCAATAATGAGCGAATTATGTATAGATAAGAAAAACTCTTAGTACCGCGGTTTTTACACAATTCGCTCAGAATAGGCTACCCAATGACAAACACAATACAACTTATGCCCATTTCTACCCACATACTGATATTCATCACACTGCGACCACTCAGCGGCCAATATATTATAGGGGGCTTTATTCCACCCTGGCATAATTAACAATTCATCGGACACGTCTTTGTTCTTAGCTACCGACATTTTCGTACTATTTCGGATTTTCTTAAACGGCGACATTTTCACACTATGCCAGATTATCACAAGAAATTCTTCAACTATCAGTTTATCAAAATTTTCCTTTAAAACAAACTAGTGTATTACTCTCTGCGTAATCCTGTTCACAGCGCTATTAATATATATTGCTGCAAGGAGCAAGACTTAGTTCAAATTACGCTTTAAAGAGAGTTAGACACTATAAAAGGTTCATACTGTAGTTGATTGGGACCCCAACAAGTGGGATGGGGACCAACACTCATCCGCCAACCTCCCCAGCCATCCATCACACCTTATCCTCTTTACCAGCAGTATGGACAATGGCTGGCGGTTTATGTACACCAAGAGGCTTATTATTTTTATTCTTTCACACACATAAAACAATTGTTTGTTTCACTATTTTTCTGTGCAGTCTTCCGCACCTTATCCTCTTTACCAGCAGTATGGACAATGGCTGGCGGTTTATGTACACCAAGAGGCTTATTATTTTTATTATTATTTTCTTTATACACTCTTCAAATAAAATACTGTTGTTAATTGGAAATGAGATACACTTTAAATAGAACTTTTGCTATTAATTTGACTAAAGTACTTATCAGGTGTTTCAAGTACACAATTATCTCATATTAATATCTTAATTCAATAATATTCAAATTAACACAACTCAATATTTTTGAATTCCACATATTCCACGAATCTGTATATACATATATGCACTGTGGTAATCCTGGGCTATTATCTCACACAACTAGTCTCAGGAATAAAATTAGATGCCCCTCCTTTGGTCACTCCATTTGTTCAAGTGAGAGACTTAACATGGAGTCTAAGAGTGACCTTCACTCTATACATTACCACAATATACATATATATACACCAACATCCACTTAAAATGGAGACACACTTTTCACCTAGGCTGGACTGTGTGTAGGGTGGAGCAAGACCTGTTCCTATTGTTCTTCCCTCCCATCTCCTTACATCACCTAGCTCCACCCCCTGTGGTCTGGCTCAGCATTTGGTCATTTTTGCTTCATTTCGTTTCTGGTTACCGGACAGTATACACCATATAACACAGTCTAACTCTCATACAGGTCCTTCCATTTATACACACACATAAAGACAAAAACATTTGCATGTCAGTTACTAAAGTGTCAGTACTTTTTTAAGTGTCAGTACTTCCTCACTTGTCTAAAAGTGTCGGTACTTCCCAACCCTGCTTATTTCCCCCCGTCTCAACTACTTCTCTTATACCTATAAGAGGATCCCATCAGGGATTTTATCCCCTGAAAATTTTAGGCTTCCCTGGTACAATTTATACCATGCCTTCCAGAGATCGGCAAGCAGGTTTCATATTCTGTACTTCCTCACCCTGCATATTCTGTACACTGACCATGCAAAGTAACAAATAAAGACAATAACAGTTAAACACCCGCACAGC